>NC_133510.1:22486000-22789000 GCF_049354715.1 Callithrix jacchus | reverse complement strand
GAGACGGGGTTTCATCTCGTTGACCAGGATGGTCTCGATCTCTTGACCTCGTGATCCTCCCGCCTCAGTCTCCCAAAGTGCTGGGATTACAGGCTTGAACCACCGCGCCCGGCTATTATTTTTTTTAAGATGGGGTTTCACCATGTTGGTCAGGCTGGTCTTGAACTCCTGACCTCAGGTGATCCGCCAGCCTTGGCCTCCAAAGTGCTTGGATTACAGGCGTGAGCCACCATGCCTGGCTGAAGATGACTTTTAAACCCTTGTGTATTATCCCACAACCACCCTCCTTGGTATTTACACAAATGAGTTGAAATCCTTCATCTCCATGAAAACCTGCAAACAAATATTTAGAGCAGTTTTATTCATAGTTGCTAAAATTTACCAAAGTGTCCTTCAATAAGGTGCTTCTTTCTATATAATGGAATATTATCCAGTGATAAAAATAAATGAGCCATGTCAGGCGTGGTGGCTCACACCATTAATCCCAGCACTTTGGGAGGCCGAGGCAGGCAGATCATGAGGTCAAGAGATCGAGACCATTCTCGTCAACATGGTGAAACCCTGTGTCTACTAAAAATACAAAAATTAGCTGGGTGTGGTGGGCTGGGTGTAATCCCAGCTACTAAGGAGGCTGAGACAGGAGAATTGCTTGAACCAGGGAGGCAGACATTGTGGTCAGCCAAGATTTCAGCATTGCACCCCAGCCTGGGCAACAAGAGCGAAACGCCATCTCAAAAACAAATAAATAAATAAATAAATAAGCCACAAAAAGACATGGAGGAACCTTAAATTAATATCACTAAGTGAAATAAGCCAATCTGAAAAGGCTACGTAATTTATGATTCCAACTTTATGACATTCTGGAAAAGGCAAAACTATGCAAAAAGATAGCAAAAGATCAGTGATTGTCAGGGGTTGGAGGAGTAGGGAAGGGAGGTGGAACACGGGACTTACAGGGCAGTAAAGCTGTTCTGTATGATATCATACATTTATCGAACCCATAGAATACACAACACAAAGAACAAACTTGAATATAAACTGTGGACTTCAGGTAATAATAATGTGTCATTAGTAGCTCGCCAATTATTAATGTAACAGATATGGCCAGGTGTGGTGGCTCACACCTGTAATCCCAGCACTTTGGGAGGCCAAGATGGACAGATCACCCGAGGTCAGGAGTTCAAGACCAGCCTGGCCAACACAGCAAAATCTCATCTGTACTAAAAATACAAAAATTAGCCGGACATGGTGATGAGTGCCTGTAATCCCAGCTACTTGGGAGGTTGATGCAGGAGAATCACTTGAACCTGGGAGATGGAGATTGCTGTGAGCCGAGATCACGCAAGTGCAGTCCAACCTGGGAGACAGAGCTCGAGACTCCATCTCAAAATATATAGGCTGGGTGCAGTGGCTCACACTTGTAATACTAACATTTTGGGTGGCTGAGGCGGGCAGATCATGAGGTCAGGCGTTTGAGACCAGCCTGGCCAACACAGTGAAACCCCGTCTCTACTAAAAATACAAAAAATTAGCTGGGTGTGGTGGAGGGCACCTGTAATCCCAGCTACTAAGGAGGCTGAGGCAAGAGAACCACTTTGAACCTGGGAGTTGCAGTGAGCCAAAATCACACCGTTGTACTCCAGCCTGGGCAAGAGTAGGAGACTACAACTCAAAAAAAGAAATACACACATACATATATATATATGTGTGTGTGCATGTGTGTGTGTGTGTGTATGTGTATAACAGATGTATCATACTAATACAAATGTTAGTAGTAAGGGGGTTAAAGGAGTGTGAACTCTTTTTTTTCTTTTTTTTTTTGAGACGGAGTTTCGCTCTTATTACCCAGGCTGGAGTGCAATGGTGAGATCTCGCCTCCTGGGTTCAGGCCATTCTCCTGCCTCAGCCTCCTGAGTAGCTGGGATTACAGGCACGCACCACCATGCCCAGCTAATTTTTTGTATTTTTAGTAGAGACAGGGTTTCACCATGTTGACCAGGATGGTCTTGATCTCTTGACCTCTTGATCCACCCGCCTCGGCCTCCCAAAGTGCTGGGATTACAGGCGTGAGCCACCGCGCCCAGCAGGAATGTGAACTCTATATACTTTCTGCTCAATTTTTCTGTAGACCTTAAACTGTCCCCCACAAATAAAGCCTATTAATTAAAAAACAAAGCAAAACACTTGATTGTATGTCACTCTCCATCTCCTTTACCACAACGAGACTTTAAAAGCAGGGAACATCTTTTTTTTTCTTTCTTGAGACAGAGTTTTGCTCTTGTTGCCCAGGCTTGAATGCAATGGCATGATATTGGCTCACTGCAACCTCCATCTCCCGGGTTCAAGCGATTCTCCTGCCTCGGCCTCCCCAAGTAGCTGGGACTACAGGCCACCACACCCGGCTAATTTTTGTACTTTTAGTAGAGATAGGGTTTCACCGTGGTGGCCATTCTAGTCTCGAACTCCTGGGATTACAGACGTGAGCCACCGCGCCCGGCCGGAACATCTTTTCTGTCTTTATATTCCCAGCATCGAGGGATGAAAGAGAACACTCTGTTTTTAGTGACTATCTTAACAATATCTCAGACTTACCACATCTAAAATGAGAGTCTCAATTTGACCCTCAAATCTCTGCTTTCTTGACTGAGGTAAATGGCAACTCCAGTTCTCCAGTTGCTCCAGCCAATACCTTTAGGATCATTCTTTTTCTAAAATTTAATTTATATATATATATATATTTTTTTTAATTTTTTTTTTTAGAGACGGGGTTTCATATTGGCCAGGCTGGTCTTGAACTTCTGACCTTGCAATCCACCCTCCTCAGCCTCCCAAAGTGCTGGGATTACAGGTGTACGCCACCGCACCCGGCTCTAGGATTATTCTTGACTCCCTTTTTTCACTTATGTCCAACATCTAGACCACCTGTAGGTTGCACCTTGAAAACACGTTTCAAAAAAATAAAAAAGAAAAGAAAACACATTTCAAATCCAATAGCAGCCCACTACCAAGCCATTTATCATCTGGACCAGTTGCCTCCTAAGTGGTCTTTATGCTCCCACTCTTTCTTATCTTCTGTTTTAGTCTGTTCATGCTGCTATAACAAAGCAACATAGGCTGGGTGAGATTGCTCATGCCTATAATTCCAGCACTTTAGGAGGCCGAGGGGAGTGGATCAGGAGGTTAGGAGTTCAAGACCAGTCCGACCAACATGGTGAAACCCTGTCGCTACTAAACTACAAAAATTAGCTGGGCATGGTGGCTGGCACCTGTAGTCCTAACTACTCTCGAGGCTGAGGCAGGAGAATCACTTGAGGCAGAGGCTGCAATGAGCCAAGATCACACCACTGCACTCCAGCCTGGGCTGCAACAGCAAAACTCTTGTCTCAATAACAAAACACAAACAGCAAAGTAACACAGATTGTTTGATTTTTTGTTGTTGTTTTCTTTTTGAGACAGAGTCTCACTCTGTCACCCAGGCTGGAGTGCAGTGGCACAATCTTGGCTCACTGCAACCTCCACCTCCCAGGTTCAAGCGATTCTCCTGCCTCAGCCTCCCCAAGTAGCTGGGACTACAGGCCACTATGCCTGGCTAATTTTTCTATCTTTAGTAGAGACAGGGTTTCACCATGTTGGCCATGCTGGTCTCAAACTCCTGGCCTCATGTGATCCTCCTGCCTTGGCCTCCCAAACAAACTGCTGGGATTACAGACATAAGCCACCACGCCCAGCCCAGACTGAGTAATTTGTAAACAGTAGAAATGTATTTCTCACAGTTCTGAAGGCTGGGAAGTTCAAGGTCAAGGTGCCTGCAGGTTTGATGTTTGGCAAGGGCCGCTCTCTACTTCTAAGATGGCACCCTTTCCTGCATCCTTAGTAGGAAGAAGAATGCTATGTCCTCACATGGTGGAAGGCAGAAGGGTAAAAAAGGAGCAAACTCTCTGAAGCCCCTTCCCTACCTTTTTTTTTTTTTTTTTTTCTGAGATCCAGTTTCACTCTTCCTGCCCAGGCTGGAATGCAATGGCGCGATCTGGGCTCACCGCAACCCCTGCCTCTTGAGTTCAGGCAATTCTCCAGCTTCAGCCTCCCGAGTAGCTGGGATTACAAGCATGTGCCACCACGCCTGGCTAATTTTGTATTTTTAGTAGAGATGGGGTTTCTCCATGTTGGTCAGGCTGGTCTCAAATTCCCAACCTCAGGCAATCTTCCCGCCTCGACCTCCAAAAGTCCTGGGATTACAGGTGTGAGCCATTGTGCCCGGCCTTGTGTGTGTGTGTGTGTGAGGGTCTGGCTCTGTCTCCCAGGCTGAAATGCAGTGGCTCTATTATAGCTCACTGCAGGCTTGATCTCCCTGGCTCAAGCGATCCTTCCCTCTCAGCCAGGTGCAAACCACCATGCCCAGCTTTTTTTTTTTTTTTTCTTTTGTAGAGACAGGGTCTCTACATGTTGCCCAGGATGGTCCAAAAGGAGAAAATAAGGACTCCTGGACTCAGCAATCCGCCTGCCTTAGCCTCCAAAAGCATTAAAATTACTGGCATGAACCACCATGCCTGGCATCTGAAGCCCCTTTTATATGGGATGTATCCCTCCATGGAGACAGAGTCCTCATGATTTACTTAGTCACTTCCCAAAAGGTCCAGCCTCTTAATATCACCACTATTAGGATTAAATTTCAGCATGAATTTTGGAGGGAACACACATTCTTTCTTTCTTTCTTTTTTGAGATGGAGTTTCGCTCTTGTTACTCAGGCTGGAGTGCAATGGCAAGATCTCGGCTCACCGCAACCTCCACCTCCTGGGTTCAGGCCATTCTCCTGCCTCAGCCTCCTGAGTAGCTGGGATTACAGGCACGCGCCACCATGCTCAGCTAATTTTTGTATTTTTAGTAGAGACGGGGTTTCACCTCGTTGACCAGGATGGTCTTGATCTCTTGACCTCTTGATCCACCCGCCTTGGCCTCCCAAAGTGCTGGGATTATAGGCATGAGCCATCTCGCCCAGCCTACATTCTTTCATTAATTCATTAATTCATTCATTTAGAGACAGAATCTAGCTCTGTCACCAGGCTGGAGTGCAGTGGCACGATCTTGGCTCACTGCAACTTCCGCCTCCTGGGTTCAAGCAGTTCTTCTGCCTCAGCTTCCCAAGTAGCTGGGACTACAGGTGCATGCCACCATGGCTGGCTAATTTTTATATTTTTAGTAGAGACGGGGTTTCACCAAATTAGCGAGGCTGGTCTTGAACTCCTAACCTTGTGATCCACCCACTTGGCCTCCAAAAATGTTTGGGATTACAGGCATGAGCCACCACTCCCGGCTAGGAACACACATTTAAACCACAGCACCCTCCTTCAGCATCTTCTCCATTCAGCAGCACATCCTTTTTTTTTTTTTTTTGAGACAGAGTTTCGCTCTTGTTACCCAGGCTGGAGTACAATGGCGCGATCTCAGCTCACCACAACCTCCACCTCCTGGGTTCAGGCAATTCTCCTGCCTCAGCCTCCTGAGTAGCTGGGACTACAGGTGCACGCCACCGTGCCCAGCTAATTTTTTGTATTTTTAGTAGAGATGGGGTTTCACCATGTTGACCAGGATGGTCTCGATCTGTTGACCTCGTGATCCACCTGCCTCGGCCTCCCAAAGTGCTGGGATTTTAGGCGTGAGCCACCGCGCCCAGCCAGCCACATCCTTTTTTTAAAAACACAAATCAATTAATGTCATGCTTCTGCTCAAAAAACTAAAATGGCTTCGTAGCTTCCTGTCACTTTTAGAACATAATCCACAACGTTCGTGACTGCTTATAGTGTCCTGCATGAGCAGACTCCTAGCTGTTTTCAGCATCATTTCTCCTGCCACTCTGCCCCTGCTTCACTTCACTCCTGCCAAATCTGCCTTCTGTCACCCTGCCAAGCACGAGTCCTCCTTTTGGTGTCTGTGTTTGAAATGCCTTCTGTATGAAATGCTGTTTTCAGATACTCCCAAGACTGACTTCCTCTTGTGATTCAGGTTTCTGTTCAAGTGTCATCCCTATTGAGAGAGGAACCCTAACCACACTATCTAGATCTTCCCCACCCCTAACCCTTTATCACCTTGCCTTGATATGTTATCCTTCAAAATGTCCCCTTGACATTGCATATTTATTGCCTGCTAAGGCTGCCATGACAAAATACCACAAACAGGTGGCTTAAACAACAGGAATGTGTTTTCTCATAGTTTTAGTTGCTGGACAGCCAAGATCAAGGTGCCAGCAGGGTTTGGTTCTCCTGAGACTCTCCCCTTGACTGTCTTGATGGCTGTCTTCTCAGTGTCCTCACGTGGCCTTTTCTCTATTCACAGTCCTTATGCCTCTTCCTCTTCTCATAAGGACACCTGTCCTATTGGACTAGAGCCCCACCCTAGTGACTTCATTTAACCTTAAATACCTCCTTAAAGGCCCATCATTCTAAGGTACTAGGGGTCAGAGCTTCAACATATGAAATTTTTGTTTTTATACGAAGTCTCGCTCTGTCACCCAGGCTGGAGTGCAGTGGCACAGTCTTGGCTCACTACAACCTCTGCCTCCCGGGTTCAAGTAATTCTCCTGCCTCAGTCTCCCGAGTACCTGGGATTACAGGCACCCGCCATCAGGCCCAACTAATTTATGTATTTTTGTACAGACAGAGTTTCATCATGTTGGCCAGGTTGGTCTTGAACTGACCTCAGGTGATCCACTTGCCTTGGCCTCCCAAAGTGCTGGAATTACAGGCGTGAGCCACCGTGTTTGGCCATATGAATTTTAGGAGACGATTTGGTCCATGACCCTTTGCCTTCTGGCCCCCCAGAATTTGTCCTCACATGCAAAATATATTCATTTCTATTTCAGGAGGTCCTAAAGTCTTAACCCATTCCAGGATCAGTTCCAAATCCAAAATTTCATTTGAACATCATCTAAATCTGATATGGGTAAGACTCAAGGTATAATGAATCCTGAGGCAAATTTTTTTCCAACCCGAGCCTGGGAAACCAGACAAGTTTTGTGCTTCCATAATATAACTATGGGGCATGCATAGGCTAGACATTCCCATTCCAAAAGGGGGAAATGGGGGAAATAAGAACAAAGAAAGAGGTACCTGGTCTTCCAAGCCAAAATTCTAGCCAAGCAAATTCCAATTTTTTTTTTTTTGTTTTTTTTTGAGACATAGTCTTGACGTGTTGCCCAGGTTGGAGTGCAGTGGCACAATCTTGGTTCACTATAACCTCCACCTCCCAGGTTAAGCGTTTCTCCTGCCTCAACCTCCCAAGTAGCTGGGATTATAGGCGTGTGCCACCATGCCCAGCTAATTTTTGTATTTTTAGTAGAGATAGGGTTTCACCATGTTGACCTTGAACTCCTGACCTCAGGTGATCTGCCCACCTTCGCCTCCCAAAGTGCTGGGATTACAAGCGTGAGCCACGGCACCTGGCTCATAATTTCTTTATCGAATGGTTTTCTAGCCACACTCAGTATTCTCTCCAGAACATGCTTTCTCAGTACTTTGCAATATGGATAGGCCAAGAATTTCCCAAATCTTCAAATAATGGTTCCTTTTTGCTTAACAATTTCTCACTCAGTTTATCTCTTCTTCTCACATGTAAGCAGCAAGGAGAAACCAGGCCATACCCTCAGCATTTTGCTTAGAAATCACCTCAGCTAAATATGCATTTCATCACAAACAAGTTCTTTCCACAAAACATTGACACAATATTGAGCCAAGTTTTTTTGCCACTTTATAACATGGATTGCTTTTTCTTCAGTTTCCAATAACATGTTCCTCATTTCCATCAGAGAACCCACAGAATCACCTTTTTATTTTATTTTATTTTTTTGCTATTTATTTTTCAGAGGGTCCCATGGAGAAACAGAATCACCTTTTTTTTTTTTGAGAACAAGTCTTGCTCTGTCCCCCAGGCTGGAGTGCAGTGGCGCGATCTCAGCTCACTGCAACCTCTGCCTCCAGGTTCAAGCCATTCTGCCTCAGCCTCCACATAGCTAGGATTACAGGCACGTGCCACCACGCCTGGCTAATTTTTGTATTTTTAGTAGAGATGGAGTTTCACCATGTTAGCCAGAATGGTCTTGACTTCCTGACCTCATGATCTGCCTGCCTCAGTCTCCCAAAGTGTTGGGATTACAGGCGTGAGCCACCTCACCTGGCCCAGAATCACTTTAATTTTTTCTTTTTGGAAAGGAGTAGAGAGACACAGGGAGTTCAGGAGGGAAAGACAAGCTTCCACAACAGAGTGTGGAAGGGGACTCCGAGGGAAAATCCAGGATAGAGAAAAGCAGCTTCCACAAGAGTGTTCACGGAAGGGGATCTAAACATGGAGTCCCCAGAATCACTTTTAATGTTGATATTCCTACCAAGAATTTCTTTCTGATGCTTGGAAGTTAAAAAAAATCTGTTTTTTTTTT
Organism: Callithrix jacchus; assembly: GCF_049354715.1. NCBI lineage: Eukaryota > Metazoa > Chordata > Mammalia > Primates > Cebidae > Callithrix > Callithrix jacchus. The sequence goes on along the minus strand of NC_133510.1, from coordinate 22,780,574 downwards.
TGAGACAGTTTCACTCTTGTTGCTCAGGCTAGAGTGCAATGGTGCAATCTCAGCTCCCTACAACATCCGCCTCCTAGGTTCAGGCAATTCCCCATGCCTCAGTCTCCTGGGTCGCTGGGATTACAGGCATGTGCCACCACTACACCTGGCTAATTTTGTATTTCTAGTAGAGATGGGGTTTTTCCATGTTGGTCAGGCTAGTCTCGAACTTCTGACCTCAAGTGATCCACCCACTTTGGCCTCCCAAAATGCTGTGCTTACAGGCTTGAGCTACCACACCTGGCCACAAGAATCTCTTTAAGGCAATTTAGGCTTTTTCTAGTATTTACCTCGAAATTCTTTCAGCTGCTACTCATTACCCAGTTACACAGCCATTTCCACATTTTTAGGTATTTGTTACAGTAACACCCTACTTTTTTTTTTAAAGACAGGGTTTCACCGTGTTGGTCAGGCTGGTCTTGAACCCCTGATCTCAGTTGATCTGCCTCCAAAGTTCTTGGATTACAGGCGTGAGCCACCACGCCGGGCCTACACCCTACTTTTTAGTACCAAAATCTGTATGAGTTAGAGTACTCCAGATAGGGTGCATAGGGGCGTGTGTGTGTGAGTGTGAGTGTCTGTGTGTAAGAATGCTTGCCTGTATATAGATATATTTATTTGCTTATTTATTTATTTTTGAGACGAGTCTCACTCTGTCACCCAGGCTGGAGTGCAGTGGCGTGATCTTGGCTCACCAAAACCTCTGCCTCCTGGGTTCAAGTGATTCTCCTGCCTCAGCCTTCCAAGTAGCTGGGATTACAGACATGAGCCACCACGCCCAGCTAATTTTTTATATTTTTAGTAGAGATGGGGTTTCTCCATGTTAGTGAGGCTGGTCTCAAACTCCCAACCTCAGGTGATCCACCCGCCTCGGCCTCCCAAAGTGCTGGGATTACAGGCATGAGCCTCCACACCTGGCCTGGCTCACATGATTACAGAGGCTGGCAAGTCCAAAAACTGCAAGAAAGGCTGACTCTCTAGAAACCCAGAAAGAGCTGATATTGCAGTTGAAGTCTGAAGCCCCTTTGCTGGCAGAATTCCCTCTTCCTCAGGAAGTCAGTCTGTTGTTCTTTTCAGGCCTTCAACTGATTGGATGAGACCCACCCACAATATGGAAGATAATCTTCTTTACTTAAAGTCCACTGATTTAAATATAAATCTCATCCCAGCTGGGCACGGTGGTTCACGCCTATAATCCCAGCACTTTGGGAGGCTGAGGCAGGTGGATCACAAGGTCAAAAGATCGAGACCATCCTGGTCAACATGGTGAAACCCTGTCTCTACTAAAAAATACAAAAATTAGCTGGGCATGGTGGCGCGTGTCTGTAGTCCCAGCTACTCGGTAGGCTGAAGTGGGAGAATTGCTTGAACTCAGGAGGCGGAGGTTGCAATGAGCCAAGATCGCGCTATTGCACTCCAACCTGGGTAACAATAGCGAAACTCCATCTCAAAAAAAAAAAAGAATCTCATCCCAAACACTCACAGAAACATTTAGAATGAGGTTTGACCACATATCTGGGCACTGTAGTCCAACCAAATTGACACAAAAAATAAAACATCACAAATAGCTTCTGTATTGAAATTTGGATGTTGGGCACAATGGCTCATACCTTGTAATCCCAGTACTTTGGGAGGCCAAGGCAGGAGGATCACTTGAGCTCAGGAATTTGAGACCATCCTGGGCTACATGGGAAGACTTCGTCTCTACTAAAAACCCACAAAATTAACCAGGCATGGTGTTATGCACATATAGTCCCAGCTGCTTGGGAGGCTGACGCAGGAAGATCTTGGCATCACGGCTCACTGCAGCCCCAGCCTCGCTTGAGCCAGGAGGTTGAGGCAGCAGTGAATAATGATGGTGCCACTGCACTAGCCTAGATGACAAAGTGAGGCCCTGTCTTAAAAAATAAAAATAAAAAAATAATATTTAATCTCTAGGAGGGTAGAGACTTTGACTTAGTGGCATTTATATTGTCTGTGCCTAGTAGTATATCTAGCATGCAGTAGGTATTCAATAAATAATTGATGAAAAATACATAAATGGGCAGAGCCTTTTTGTTGTTGTTTATTATAGAGTCTCATGCTGTCTCCCAGACTGGAGTGCAGCAATGCGATCTCAGCTCACTGCACCCTCTCCTCCCGAGACCAGTTGATCCGCTGTCTCAGCCTGCTGAGTAGCCAGGATTACAGGCATGCACCACTACACCTGGCTAATTTTTGTTTTTAGTAGAGACAGGGTTTCACCATGTTAGCCAGGCTGGTCTCAAATTCCTGACCTCAGGTGATCTGGCTGCCTCGGCCTCCCTAAGTGCTGGGATTATAGGCCTGAGCCACGGCACCTGGCCTAAATATACTTTTGCTCGTGTTGCTCAGGCAGGAGTGCAATGGCTTAATCTCAGCTCACCCCAAGCTCCACCAATTGGGTTCAAGCAATACTCCTCCACTTCAGCCTCCGGGGTAGCTGGGATTGCAGGTGTGCGCCACCTCGCCAAGCTAATTTTGTATTTTTGTATTTTTTGTAGAGACGGTATTTCTCCATGCTGATCAGGCTGGTCTCAAACACCCGACCTCAGGTAATCCGCCCACCTCAGCCTCCCAAAGTGCTGGGATTACAGGCCTGAGCCACTGTGCCGGGTTAAATATACGATTTTTTTTTTTTTGAGGTGGAGTCTCCCTCTGTTACCCAGGCTGAAATGCAGTGGTGTGATCTCTGCTCACTGCAACCCCTGCCTCCCGGATTCAAGTGATTCTCCCGCCTCAGCCTCCTGAGTAGCTGAGATTACAGGCATAAATCACTGCCCCTGGCCTAAATAGACTATTTGTTTGTTTGTTTTATTAATAGAGACAGGGTTTCACCATGCTGGCCAGGCTGTTTCGAACTCCTGGCCTCCTGAACAACCCGCCTCGGCCTCCCAAAGTGCTGGGATTACAGGGGTAAACTACTGCACCTGGCCTTTCAAAATATACTTTTTAAAAATACTCACCTCAGGCTGGGTACAGTGACTCACATCTATAATCCCAGCACTTTGGGAGGCCACAGCGGGTGGATTACTTTAGGTCAGGAGTTTGAGACCAGCCTGGCCAACATGGTGAAAACCTGTCTCTACTAAATACAAAAAAAGTTAGCCCAGTGAGGTGGCGCACACCTGTAATCCCAGCTACTTGGGAGGCTGAGACGGGAGAATCGCTTGAACCCCAGAGGCAGAGGTTGCAGTGAGCTGAGATGAGACCGGCCATTGCATTCCAGCCTGGGCAACAGAGTGAGACTCTGTCTCAAAAAAAAAAAAAAAAAAAACTCACCTCAGAGGCCAGGTGTGGTGACTCACACCTATAATACTAGCATTTTGGGAGGCTGAGGTAGGATAATTGCTTGATCCCAGGAGTTTGAGACCAGCCTGGGCAACATAGTGAGATCCCATCTGTGTAAAAACTAAATAAATGAAAAAAAATGGGCTGGGCACAGTGGCTCACGCCTGTAATCCCAGCACTTTGGGAGGCCAAGGCAGATGGATCATAAGGTCAGGGATTCAAGACTAGCCTGGTCAAGATGGTGAAACCCTGTCTCTACTAAAAATACAAAAAATATCCGGGCATGGTGGTGGGCGCCTGTAATCCCAGCTACTCGGAAGGCTGAGGCAGAGAATTGCTTGAACCCGGGATGTGGAGGTTGCAGTGAGCCAAGATTGAGCCACTTGCACGCCAGCCTGGGCAACAGAATGAGACTCTGTCTCTAAATAAATAAATAAATAAAATGCATAATGACTAACTGAAGAAATGAATATTTGGGCTATAGAGTATATCTGCCTTTTTTTCTTTTTCAGGAGCATGTTTATTGTGTTTGAGATGATATATCAGGTGCTCTCTGAGCTACAAAGGGTAAAAGGAAATCCTCTCATTACAAACTGACAAAGGTAAAAGGTAAAACACTTTCACAACAGCATGAACCACATACTCAGATCTGGGTTTAATACAAATGACATAATTCCTAGTCATCTACAGCTACTTTTATAACTTCATACAGATAATGAAGTAGACTAAAATGCACTATAATATTTGGTAGAATTCAGGACCAGTATCCTTAGTACATCACAAAATACATGTTTTTTTTTTATAAAGACAGGGTTTCACCATGTTGGTCAGGCTGGTCTTGGACTCCCGACCTCAGGTAATCCGTCCGCCTTGGCCTCCAAAGTGCTTGGATTACAGGCATGAGCCACAAAATACATTTTGATATCCCAAAGAAGCAAGACTTGCAAGTAGGCATTTTAAACATAACTAATCTACAGCTACAAAGTTCTACTCTTGATAGCATTTACCTTTTTGGGGAGTCTCCCAGGCTCCAAAGGATAAAAGCAGAGTAGAATCAGTATAACATATACACAGAAGTTTGTACTGTAAAGGCTATAAAGATTTGCAGCACAGTGAGAAGATGCCTTCTGCTCCTTCACACTGCATACAAATTATGTGAATTATGTTGCTTATCTCTTGGTCCACTGTCTGGCTATCCTGTCGTGTTCTGCTCTGTTGGTCAAATACTGAGTGGCTATGCTTCCAACCAGAGGATCCGCAGGGTTGCAGTCTGTCAAAAGGGAACAAATAGACAGCAAAATCTATGAGATAGTCAAAGCGAGACTCCAGTTGTCTTTAAGGATGTCCAGACAGATGACTCCCTGACCATGTTGCAGTGATAGATTCTGGTGCGAAAAGTAACCTTTGGTGGCTTAAATGGATAATCTGATGAAAATGTGATATCCAGAAAAAACACACCACCTTCATAAACAGAACCCGGTGGACCAAGTATAGTTGATCTCCATTCATAAATGTTATCTCCTTTAGGCACAGCACTGCAATTAGGAGGAGGATCAAGAGTTATTTCAGCTAGCTCCTTTTGATTTATTTTAGCACTAGTGGATAACTTAGCAGTGGTTTTGCTAGAGTTGGGTGTTTTTCTTCTGCTGGGTGGCAGAAGGTTTTCTTTCTTCTTGTTCTTCAGGCTCTGGAGCAGCTGGGTCTCATTGGTCCGCATCTGAACTGCCACTGCTGGTGCTGGGGCTCTCATCATGGGACCTTTGCCTATCACTGGACATCTTGGTGAAGTTATCTCTTGGAAAACTTCTGCAAAGCTCCCAATGCCACCAAGTTCCTCGCTCAATTTTTACATCACGGGCCGACATTTTGTCCAAAATAACGAAAAAAAATTTAAAACCCAAGGGAAAAACAAACAAACAAAGCCCCAAGAAGTGCAACAAATTTCCGCGCCTGTGGACGCGAGCCGCGGCTGGTGGCGGAGGCCACGCAGCTCCGCTGCCCTTTGCTGGGAGGGCCGCGCGGGGCCGGGCGCCGAGTGATGCGAGCAGCCCCGCCGGCCCCGCCACGGCTCGCGGACACGGGCTGTATCTGCCTTTTTTTCCACTTTTATTGTCTCCTTTAATTTTTCCAATAATTTTGTGAGATGGCTGTTGCAACCTCCAATTTAAATATTGAAATTGATATTTAGGGAAAGAAACTGGCTTGTTCGAATGTCTAAACTCTCCCTGTTCTGGCATCCAACCCTCTGCCTAGTCAACTAGACCAAACTGTAAAAATTCTCTCTCCTACCTGTTATTTCTAGTATTGACAATAAGAGGATATAGATAAAGTAATAACGCCAAGTCTCAGGTTGTCTCATATCTTTTACATTCTTCTGGGTGTTAAAGACGATATACAATGAATAAGGGGACTATGTGTGCAGCCCTGCACAAGGCAAGCGGAGGTGTGAGCAGCAAGGGGCGGTGTCAGAGACAGCTTCTGCTTTAGAGTCGATGGTCATTTCAGGGAAGCACTGAAATACTCTGCAAGGAGTGGCACTTGTTTCTCCAATCCTGGGGGCGGAAAACTGCTATGAAAACACTGGAGAGCATCTATAAACACAAAGATTTTGCTTTGCACTGCCATTCTTTCAGAATTAGTTTGGCATGTAGGGATTGGGAAGATTTGGGGGCTGAATTGTGGGCAGTTGTTTTAGTGGTTTTTTTGAGTGGTAATTGTGACATCAACATTCACTTCCCCCTCTTAGTAACCTGGTTCTTCCTTTTTTCTCAGATCTTCCTTTATCAACCATAATGTTTGACTTATCTTTCTAGACATCGATCAGAGCATATTCTGACATTATTGATTTTTTTTTCCTTTTATTTATTTATTTATTTATTAAAGACGGGGTTTCACCATGTTGGCCAGGCTGGTCTCGAACTCTTGACCTCAAGTGATCCGCCCACCTCAGCCTCCCAAAGTGCTAGGATTACAGGCATGAGGCACCACACCCGGCCATTATTGATTCCTAACAGTAAGTATAATATATGTGATGTGATAGTATAGTAGAACCAATTTTATCTCTGCTAAGTAGTAAAAATTACTTGTTTTGGCGGGGAGTGGTGGCTCACGCCTATAATCCCAGCACTTTGGGAGGCCGAGGAGGGTGGATCACAAGGTCAAAAGATCGAGACAATCCTGGTCAACATGGTGAAATCCCGTCTCTCTAAAAATACAAAAATTAGCTGGGCAGGGTAGCGCGTGCCTGTAATCCCAGCTATTCGGGAGGCTGAGGCAGGAGAATTGCTTCAACCCAGGAGACGGAGGTTGTGGTGAGCCGAGATCGCGCCATTGCACTCCAGCCAGGGTAACAAGAGTGAAACTCCGTCTCAAAAAAAAAATTACTTGTTTTAATGTAGTTGATGGGGTGAAGGACGCAGCAAACCACCATGACACATGGTGGTTTGTATACCTATGTAACAAATCTGCACGTTCTGCACATGTACCCCAGAACTTAAAGTATAATGAAAAAATAATAAAATAAAATATACTTGTTTTAAAAAATAATAAAAATAATTACTTAGAATTAACAAGCCAGGCCAGGTATGGTGGCTCACACCTGTGATCCCAGGACTTTGGAAGGCTGAGGTGGGCAGATTGCTTGAGATCAGGAATTCAAAACTAGCCTGGCCAACATGGCGAAACCCATCTCTACTAAAAATGCAAACATTAGCTGTGCGTGGTGGCATGGACCTGTAATTCCAGCTACTCAGGAGGCAGAGTCTCAAGAATTGCGTGACTAGGGAGAGGGAGGTTGCAGTGAGCTGAGATCACTCCAGCCTGGGCAACAGAATAAGACGTTAACTCAAAAATAAATAAAATAAAATAATAAAAATAAACAACGTGTGGGAAATAAAATGGCTGGGCTTGGTGGCTCACGTCTGTAATCCCAGCACTCTGGGAGGCTGGTGTGGGTGGATCGCTTGAGCTCAAGAGTTGGAGACCAGCCTGGGCAACATGGCAAATCCCTATCTCTACAGAAAATTAGCTGGGCATGCTGGTGAGCAGCTGCAGTCCCAGTTACTCCAAAGGCTTAGGTGGGACAATTGCTTGGGCCCTGAGGTGGAGGTTGCAGTGAGCCGATACTGCACTACTGCATTCCAGCCTGGGAGAGAGTGAGACCCTATCTCAAAAAAAAAAGTGGATCCCCTTAATTGGGTTATCATGCCCAATCTAACTACATTCCTAGAAGGATTTACTTATCTAAGAGACATTTTTGAGATTTACTTATCTAAGAGACATTTTGAGATTAATGAATCTTTTCTTTTTTTTTTTTTTATAGACGGGGTTTCACCATGTTGGTCAGGCTGGCCTTGAATTCCCGTCCTCAGGTGATCCACCCGCCTTGACCTCCAAAGTGCTTGGATTACAGACGTGAGCCACTACGTCTGGCCAATGAATCTTTTCTATAATTATGTTATCTAATTAGCAGTCCTGAGGATATACATTGCAAACCTTGACTTCCTGGGCTAAAGAGTCTCCCACCTCAGCCTCTCAAGTAGGTAGAACTACAGGCACACACCACCATGCTCAGCTAACTTTTTAATTTTTTGTAGAGACGAGGTCTCACTATTTCACCAAGGCTGGTCTTGAACTCCTGGGCTCAAGCAATGCTCCCACCTCCCTCAACCTCCTCAAGCCATGTTTTAATATCTATGAGTGACAAAGATGACTACTGTCAAATGAAAGGACCTATGGCTGGCAGGATTGAAGTCCTAAGGCAATTTATTGTAAAAAGGAAGAAAAATCCAGATTGTTTCTATACCCTTCGTAATTAATCCAACAATGATTAAGCTTTTCTATGTGCTAAGAACTTACACATTTTAAAAGTTTCAAAATTACCCAAAGAGTTGATGAGAATACTATGTTAATACAGTGACCAGATCCCCAGATTTTCCAAGGCAATCCTAGTTTCAGTATTTTGTCCCAGTTTCAGACTGTGTGGAATGATATGAAAAAATATGTCAATTATGATGAGTTTGTTAAGTTTTCCAAAAGTCCTATATTATGTACTCAAAGATAACATATAACATACAGTAAAAGTGCTAAGGTGGGCAGATCACCTGAAGTCGGGAGTTCAAGACCGCCCTGACCAACTTGGTGAAACCCCATCTTTAAAAAAATAAATAAAATAAAATAAAAAAATAAAAAGTGGCCGGGTGCAGTGGCTCACTCCTGTAATCCCAGCACTTTGGGAGGCTGAGGTGGGTGGATTACCTGAGCTCAGGAGTTCAGACCAGTCTGACCAACATGGTGAAACCCTGTCTCAATTAAAAAAAAAATTAAAAAAAGAGTAAAAGTAAACTTCACATACTTGGTTATGGGTTAATGTACTCCTTGGCCAAGCATGGTGTTTCACACCTATATTCTGAGCAATTTGGGAGGCGGAGACAGGGGAATAGCTTGAGGCCAGGAGTTTGAGACCAGCATGGGCTACATAGTGAGTCCCTGTCTCTATAATTTAAAAACAAAACAAAAAAATGTACTCATTGCCAGGAGCGGTGGCTCATGCCTGTAATCCCGGCACTTTGGGAGGCTGAGGCTGGCAGATCATGAGGGCAGGAGTTCAAGACCAGCCTAGCCAACATGGTGAAACCCCATCTCTGCTAAAAATACAAAAATTAACTGGGTATGGTGGTGCACTCCTGTAATCCCAGCTACTTGGGAGGCTGAGGCAGGAGAATCACTTGAACCCGGGAGATGGAGGTTGCAGTGAGCCGAGATTGCACTACTGCACTCCAGCCTGGCGACACAGCAACAACAACAATAAAAAAATATGTACTCACTAACCTCGTTTTCACTATCGGCTGTCCCATTTGTGTGGCCTGCAAGCATGACTATATGACCTTCCTAAACCAAATGCTATAGTGGGAACTCAAGTGTTCATAAGTTTTAGTGTGTTCATTTGTTCTGAGAAAGACGATAAACTTTTTTTATCTGAGGAATTTGAACACCCTCAAAATTGTCAGGCCCAGAGAGGCATTCAAATGGGACTGTAGTCACTTCCCATCCCCCTTGAGCTGAGTGATTATTTTGAAGTGGACTTCTATATATGAACTCTAGACTGAGGGTCAGTATCAACAGCTATATATTAACACAGGCATGGTGGTACATGCCTGTAATCCCAGCTACTCAGGAGACTAAGGTAGGAGGATCACTTGAGATTGGGGCAACATAGGAAGACCTTGTCTAGAAGAAAAAAAAAATTGATTGAAAGATGCAGTACATCGGGCACCATAACTCATATCCTATGGTTCAACTACGTATAGCCAATCACTAATCAATATCCTTTCTTTTTTTTTTTTTTGAGATGGAGTCTCACTCTGTCACCAGGCTGGAGTGCAATGGCGCAATCTCGGCTCACTGCAACCTCCGCCTCCCGGGTTCAAGTGATCCTCCTGCCTCAGCCTCCCAAGTAGCTGGGACTACAGGCGCATGCCACCATGCCCTGCTAATTTTTGTATTTTTAGTAGATACAGGGTTTCACCATGTTGGCCAGGATGCTCTCAATCTATTGACCTTGTGATCTGCCCGCCTCAACCTCCCAAAGTGCTGGGATTACAGGCGTGAGCCACCGCACCCAGCCCGACCAATGTGATTTCTGTAAACAATGAGAATTCCTGAAAAACAACTTTTGTTTTCACCCTTCTCTTGATTCATCCTTTTTTCTTCAAAATCTCAAGGTTCTCCTTTGTCTCTGGAGCACTTCCCAGTGATTTCCAGGCTGCAGTCCTCAACCTTGGCTCAAATACACCCTCTATATTAATTTTGCCTCAGTGTCTTTCTTTAGGTCAATATGCCATTCAGTCAACAGTTCATTCATGCAGGCTCAAAACAACTAAGCCAGATGATGCTCCCATGGAGTTCAACCTAGATACCTAAAATTGAAGATAAAATATAGTATTATAAGACATACATGATCTTTGTCTAGGCGCAATGGCTCACACCTGTAATCCTAGAACTTTGGGAGGCCAAGGTGGGTGGATTACCTGAGGTCAGGAGTTCGAGATCAGCCTGGCCAACATGGTGAAACCCTGTCTTTACTAAAAATGCAAAAATTAGCTGGGTGTGGTGCCACATAATCCCAGCTAGTTGGGAGGCTGAGGCAGGAGAATCACCTGAACCCAGAAGGCAGAGGCTGCTGCAGTGAGCCGAGATCACACCACTTCACTCAAGCCCAGATGATACAGTGAGACTCTTTCACAAAAAAAAAAAAAAATGCCGGGTGTGGTGGCTCATGCCTGTAATCCCAGCACTTTGGGAGGCTAAGGCAGGCAGATCACAAGGTCAGGCATTCGAGACTAGCCTGGCCAACATGGCAAAACCCTGTCTCTATTAAAAATACAAAAACTAGCTGGGCGTGGTGGTGGGCATCCATAATTCCAGCTACTTGGGAAGCTGAGTCAGGAGAATCAATTGAACCCAGAGGCGGAAGTTGTCGTGAGCCAAGATCACACTCCAGCCCGAGCAAGAGAGAGACTCCATCACAGAAAAAAAAAAAGATAGGCATAATCTTCAAATATATGTCCTTTGGCCAGGAGGATCTTGCATTAGAATTGACCTGTAAAGGATGGGAAAGATTTGCATGAGTGGGAATGAAAGGGATTTATTTTTTAAGGCAGAGTAAGACAAAGTAAAAACTAAGGCAGGAAATGGAGCCTGTTTGAAAACTGACAAATAGTTACATTGGCTAGGGCACAGGGTAGGTATACTTCTAATTTTCTTTTCTTGCGTGTGTATTTTAAGTATATCCTAAGCTTAGAATCATAAGTTAGGATCATGCTGAAGAGTCAAGATATATCTCACTGACAATTGATTATTAATTTCACGGGAAATGAGAATTTAGGGGTATATTAGGTAATATATAGGATAATCTAATGTGTTTCTTTTTCTTTTTTTTTTTGAGATGGAGCTTCGCTCTGTTGTCCAGGCTGGAGTGCAGTGGCACAATCCCAGCTCATTGCAACCTCCCCCTCCCAGGTTCAAGCAATTCTCCTGCCTCAGCCTCCCAAGTAGCTGGGACTACAGGCATATGCCACCACACCTAGCTAATTTTTGTATTTTTGGTAGAGATGGGGTTTCACCACGTTGGCCAGGATGGTCTCAAACTCCTGACCTTGTGATCCGTCCACTTTGGTCTCCCAAAGTGCTGGGATTACCAGGGTAAGCCATCTCACCCAGCCTCTTTTTCTTTTCTGTTTTTTTTCTTCTTCCGAGACAGAGTCTTGCTCTGTTGCCCAGGCTAGAGTGCAGTGGCACAATCTCAGCTCACTGCAACCTCCACCTCCCGGATTTAGGCAATTCTCTGCCTCAGCCTCCCGAGTAGCTGGGATTACAGGCACATGCTACCATGCCTGGCTAATTTTTAGTATTTTTAGTAGAGATGGGGTTTCACCATCTTGGCCAGTCTGGTCTTGAACTCCTCACCTCATGATCTACCTACCTCAGTCTCCCATAGTGCTGGGATTACAGGCATGTGCCACCATGTCTTCTGGCCCCTTTTTATTTTCTTAATGTGGCTACTGAATTTTTTTTTTTTTTTTTTTTTTTTTTTTTTGAGACAGGATCTAACTCTGCCACCAGGCTGGAGTGCAGTGCCATGATCTTGGCTCACTGCAACGTCCACCCCCCAGGTTCAAGTGATTCTCATGCCTCAGGCTCTCAAGTAGCTGGGATTACAGGCATGTGGCACCACGCCTGACTATATTTTTGTATTTTTTGTAGGGACGGGGTTTTGCAATGTTGGCCAGGCTTTTATTGAACCCCTGACCTCAAGTGATCTGCCTGCCTCAGCCTCCCAAAGTGCTGGGATTGCAGGTGTGAGACCCTGTGCCCAGCAAAAAAATGTTAAGTGGCATATGTGGCTAACATTATATTTCTATTGGATAATACTGGTCTAGGCTTTATGCAATAATCACTGAAGATATTTGAATAGGAAATTGACATGATTCAATTTTTTTTTTTTTTTTTTTGCTTGTTCCTCACAGACAAGAATCAAATTTTGATTTAAGATAATTCATCCAGCACTGCTGTGGAATGGATTCATTTTTGAAGAAGGAAGAGGGAGGAGGGAGAGCCTTCCAAAGGTGGTAAGGGCCTGGGAGCTGGGATCAGGCCCTTCAGGGTCAAAGGGAGTGATGGATGGATGCTTTAAAGCCACTTAAGACAGGAAAAACAACATTTCTCACATTTTTTCTTTCTTCACCCTGGGGACTTACTTTCTACAGTGTTTTCAGATTCAAAGCAAACTCTGTCTACACTAACCTAAAAAAGGAGGATTAAAAAGTAACATGCTTTAACAAAAATTGTTCTTAAGAGGAATATTACAAACACAAGCAACATTTAAGAGCATTCGCTAGCTTTTTTGTTATTGTCTTTATTTTTTTTTTTAAGATGGAGTTTTTGCTCTTGTTGCGCAGGCTGGAGTGCAGTGGCTTAATCTCAGCTCACTGCAACCTCTGCCTCCCTGGTTCAAGCGATTCTCCTGCCTCAGTCTCCTGAATAGCTGAGATTACAGGCACGTGCCACCAGTCCCGGCTAATTATTTTGTATTTTTAGTAGAGACAGGGTTTCACCATGTTGGCCAGGCTAGTCTGGAACTCCTGACCTGAGGTGACCTGCCCGCCTCAGCCTCCAAAGTGCTGGGATTACAGGTGTGTGTGTGTGTGTGTGTATATATATATATATACACACACACACATATATATATATATATATGGGCTTGGCCATATGCAATTTGCCTACATGCAATGCTCGATATGCAATTAAAAAACATTTTTTTTTTTTTTGGTGCCATGACTTGGATGGGAACGCAATTTAAAATATTTTCCTGGGCGGCAGCGGCTGGAGCCGGAGCCGGAGCCTGAGGCCGAGCCTGAAGAGGAGCCACCCCGACCCCGCGCTCCGCCCCAGGGAACTCCCGGCCCTGGGCCTGGTTCGGGAGCCCCCGGTAGTCAAGAGGAGGAGGAGGAGGAGCCGGGACTGGTCGAGGGTGACCCGGGGGGACGGCACCATTGAGGACTGGGAGCTGGAAACTATCAAAGCTCGAGTCAGGGAGATGGCGGAAGAAGCTGAGAAGCTAAAGGAACTACAGAACGAGGTAGAGAAGCAGATGAATATGAGTCCACCTCCAGGCAATGCTGGCCCAGTGATCATGTCCACTGAGGAGATGCTAGAGGCTGATGCCCGTTCCATCTATGTCGGCAATGTGGACTATGGTACAACAGCAGAAGAGCTGGAAGCTCACTTTCATGGCGTGGCTCAGTCAACCGTGTTACCATACTCTGACAAATTTAGTGGCCATCCCAAAGGGTTTGCATATATAGAGTTCTCAGATAAAGAGTCAGCGAGAACTTACTTGGCCTAGGATGAGTCCCTATTTAGAGGAAGGCAAATCAAGGTGATCCCAAAACGAACCAACAGACCCGGCATCAGCACAACAGATGGGGGTTTTCCACGAGCCCGCTACCGTGCGTGGACCACCGACTACAACAGTTCCCGCTCTCGATTCTACAGTGGTTTTAACAGCAGGCCCCGGGGGCGCGTCTACAGAGGCCAGGCTAGAGCCACATCATGGTATTTCCCTTACTAAAAAAAGTGTGCATTAGGAGGAGAGGAAAAAAAGAGAAAAGAAGGGGAAAAGAAAAAAGAAAAACAGAAGATGACCTTGATGGGAAAAAAATATTAAAAAAAAAAAAAAAGATATACTGTGGAAGCGGGGAGAATCCCATAACTAACCGCTGAGGCGGGACCTGCTTTGGGGAGTAGGGGAAGGCCCGGGGAGTGGGGCAGGGGGCTGCTTATTCACTCTGGGGATTCGCCATGGACACGTCTCAACTGCGCGAGCTGCTCCCCATATTCCCCTGCCCCTCCAGGTTGCCTGGTGATCTGTTTTGTTTCCTTTTGTGTTTCTTTTTCTGTTTTGAGTTTCTTTCTTTGCAGGTTTCTGTAGCCGGAAGATCTCCGTTCCGCTCCCGGCAGCTCCAGTGTAAATTCCCCTTCCCCATGGGGAAAATGCACTACCTTGTTTTCGGGGTTTTAGGGGTGTTTTTGTTTTTCAGTTTTTGTTGTTGTTGTTTTCTTTTGCCTTTTTTCCCTTTTATTTGGAGGGAATGGGAGGAAGTGGGAACAGGGAGGTGGGAGGTGGATTTTTGTTTATTTTTTTAGCTCATTTCCAGGGGTGGGAATTTTTTTTAATATGTGTCATGAATAAAGTTGTTTTTGAAAGTAAAAAAATAATAAAATATTTTCCTGACAAACACAAATTTGTTTTTATTTATTTATTTGTTTGTTTTTTAAAGATGAGTTTTCACCATGTTGGTCAGGCTGGTCTTGCACTCCCAACCTCAGGTGATCCGCCCACCTTGGCCCCCAAAGTGCTTGGATTACAGGCGTGAGCCACCACGCCCGGCCAACTTTGTCGTTTTGATAGGACTACATATCGCTTTAATTTGTAAATGTAAAATAAACAATGTGTTTCAAAGACAGTACAAAAAAAGAACGACTTATTCATAATTTTTATATTGAATGCATGCTGAAATGATAATGTTTTGGATGTCTTGGGTTAAACATAATTACGAAAAAATTTCTCGTTTCTTTTAAAATTTTTAATGTGGCTAATAGAAACCATAATGTGACATGCTCATATTATATTTCTATTGGACAGTGCTGCCCTTTGTGATATCCTTTTTCCTTTGGATGCTAAATTCAGTTGCTGTGGTAATTAAGGGGGCCTGTGGCTCAGCACTTCCTGGAAGGCAAGGGTGAGATGGGGGAGGAGAGTCGTCATCAAATCAGATTTTAACAACATCCTCATTAAAGCGAAGGGAGAAACAGCAATCTAGTTTTTTGGGGGGTCCAGTAGTGTCAATTTGAATTCTGGGTCCTCAACCAAAACAGTAAAGGAAGATGCACTTTCTCTAGTTCACCATTGGGGAAAGTTTCTCTCTTTACCAAGCTTCCTTCACCCACCCCGCTATCTCCAGTACTGGAAGGGTTGCTAGTTACAAATTAATGGGCATTCCTCCTCCAACAAAGCCTAAACATTATCTCCCACTTATACAGCTGTTTAAACACAAACTACGTTGTTTTGCTTTGTTTACTCTAACACCGGAGCCACTGTCCTCTCTCCTCCATTATCCTTCATCTTCTTCTACTTAGCTTATCCAGTTTTCTTGTATAGCTTAGTAATCAGATACTTATCTCACACTTTTCTTTCAAGAAACTCACAGTCCATAACTAATAGGATATTAATCTTTTCCAGTTATGTGAGAATTACTTGCCCTAGTCCCTTTTTATTATTTTATTTTATTTTATTTTTGAGATGGAGTCTCGCTCTTCACCCAGGTTGGAGTGCAATGGCACAATCTCAGCTCGCTGCAAACTCTGCCTCCTGGATTCAAGCTATTTTCCTGCCTCAGCCTCCCCAGTAACTGGGATTACAAGTGCCCACCACTGCGCCTGGCTAAATTCTTTTTTTTATTTTGAGACGGGGTTTCGCTGTTGTTACCCAGGCTGGAGTGCAATGGTGCGCTCTCGGCTCACTGCAACCTCCGCTTCCTGGGTTCAGGCAATTCTGCCTCAGCCTCCTGAGTAGCTGGGATTACAGGCACGTGCCACCATGCCCAGCTAATTTTTTGTATTTTTAGTAGAGGCGGGGTTTCACCATGTTGACCAGGATGGTCTCTATTTCTTGACCTTGTGATCCACCCGCCTCGGCCTCCCAAAGTGCTGGGATTACAGGCTTGAGCTACCTCGCCCGGCAAATTTTGTATTTTTAATAGAGACAGGGTTTTGCCATGTTGGCCAGGCTGGTTTCAAACAACTGATTTTAGGTGATCCGCTCATCTCAGCCTCCCAAAGTGCTGGGATTACAGGCGTGAGCCACCGCGCCCAGGCCCTAGTCCCTTTTTATTTAAAAAAGAAAGAAAGAAAATGGGCTGGGCGGGGCGGCTCACGCCTGTAATCCCAGCACTTTGGGAGGCCCAGGCGGGGAGTTGGGGGGGGGGAGAGGCCGAGGCGCGGGGAGAGGCCAAGGCGGGGGGATCACCAGGTCAAGAGATCCAGACCATCCTGGTCAACATGGTAAAACCCCGTCTCTACTAAAAAATGCAGAAATTAGCTGAGCCTGGTGATGTGACGCGCGCCTGTAGTCCCAGCTACTCGGGAGGCTGAGGCAGGAGAATTGCCTGAACTCAGGAAGCGGAGGTTGCGGTGAGCCGAGATCGCGGCATTGCACTCCTACCCGGGTAACAAGAGCGAAACTCCGTCTCAAAAAAAAAAAAAAAAAAAAAAAAAAAATGGAAGAAGAGAAACACTATAATTTCCTTGTGGATCAGAAGTCTTTTGTCCTATTATTCAATGAACAACCACCAACTTCTCAGAAAGTACCTGATACATAGCATGTCCTTAGCAAATATCTGCTTAATTGAATTTGATTTATTGCATTTCTATATGCTATAAGCTTGAGAATAGCAGAAAGCGATGCAGAATTCAGAATGGGTGGTATGGCAAACGCCTTATTAAAGAATATGGATGGCTGGGCGTGGTGGCTCATGCCTGTAATCCCAGTGCTTTGGGAGGCCGAGGCGGGCGGATTACGTGAGGTCGGGAGTTCAAGACCAGCTTGGCCAACACGGAGAAACCCCGTCTTTACTAAAAATATAAAATTAGCTGGGTGTGGTGCCGCATACCTGTAATCTCAGCTATTCGGGAGGCTGAGGCAGGAGAATCGCTTGAACCCAGAAGGCGGAGGCTGCGGTGAGCCAAAATCATGCCATTGCACTACAGCCTGGGCAACAAGAGCAAAACTCCATCTCACAAAAAAAAAAAAAAAAAAAAAAAAAAGAATATGGATGTATTCCATAAGCAGTTTGCCCTGATAGTTGGTCTGGCTCCTAGAAATTGAGGTTTTCTTCCCTCCTGGTGAGATTATGCTAATCAGAACATTGGCCAAATTCTTTCCATGATTTTCTTCTCTCAGGCTTTCTCTTCCCTTTTGTAGACCCAGCCTGTAGTTTAAAAAACAAACAAACAAACTGATAAATTCATAGGATCAAAAATTCTTACTGTTTACACTCTTTCTAACAACGTTAAATCTCTCATAGCAGCACCCACTCGACTTTGCCTTTTATATGGATAGATTTATTCTCATCTCTCTGTAGATTGTTTTAATTCAAAGCAGATCCGAGAGCAAAAAAGAGTGTATCTGCCCTCCCTCCAGGCTTTTCTGGTACCATTTTGTCTGTGAAACTAAGAGGCTGAAGCTGCTATTAGAAGAGGGAAGAAGTAAGGATGAGCTTTTGAAAAAAAAAAAAAAAACAAGCAGGGTGGAGAGAGTGGCAGGATGTGGGTTTGGGAGGGCGGGGGAGGGAGGGCGTTATTGTCTGCGGGGCGGGGGCGGGGGTAGTTCTGAAGTTCTGATAACACAGAATTCCGAGAGGTCACAAGATTGTTTGGAGGAGGGGCGGGCGGGGGTGGGGTTGGGGGCTCGTCGCCCTTTCAGGCTCCACCCTTTGCAGAGATTATAAATAGGCATGATCGCAGCCAGACCCAGAGATGCTGTAATGGTGAGGGTTTTGAGCGTTCCTGAGGACCTGGGGAAGACTTGCTGCTGAGAAGGACGTTTTGAAGGTTTTGTTGGCTGAAAAAGGTGTCTGTGGAATCACACTCCTAGATCTTTCTTGAAGACTTGAAAAGAATTTGATCAGGGCCATGGGGACACAGAAGGTAAGAATGGTATAATTACTGGTTATTTTTGCTTTTTTGGGGTACACTCAGAAAGGCAAATCTCAGTGGTAACTGCCGTGTTCTATTTTCTCCTAAGTCACCAAGCCATCTTAAGGCCTCTTCATTTCTCCTCCAGCCTGTGCTGCTACAGCTTCATCAGTTTTTGTTTGAATGTCATACAGTTCTGTTCACCTTCCTATCACCGGAAAGTCACCCGGAGAAGTGTGTTTGCTTCTCAGGTTTATTTTATGTAACTATATGCTACTGAGAACAAAATGGTTGTGTGTTTAGAGGGTCGCGCTGCTTGGTTGTATGGATTACAAGTGTGGGTCTCAGAGCCAGTACGAAGACTTCTGGAAGCATTAGACCCTGAAAAGGTCTGTGTTTGGGGGCACAGGCCAGTGTCCCACCATCCGTTTGTCCCATAACCTGTGGGGTTCCCTGGATACTAAGAAAGAATTCCAGTTGTCCTTGTACTGGGGTTAAAATTGTGAGTGCAGGACCTATGAATATATTATTGAGTGTTGTTTATGCAATATTTGAAGGGATAAAAGCATTTTTACCAAGAAAAATTTAACTAAAAATAAGGGGCCCCGTATGGTGGGCCATGCCTATAATCCCGGCATTGGGGAAACCAAGGCAGGAAGATTACGTGAGGTCGTGAGTTTGAAACCAGTTTTGGGCAGTAACAGTGAGATCCCATCTCTACAAGGCAGAAAGGAAGAAAATGAAAGAAAATAAGAGAGGGATGGAAAATTACGGGACTAAAGAAGAAAAGACTCTCAAATAGTAGTGCATGATGAAAAGAGAGATGAACGATTTTTACTAAAAGGAAGAAGATTTAACAGAGAGCATTGTACTGGCAGTGTCCTCCAGGGTACCCATGCTTAGTTGTGACTGAGATATCTGGGAGGCTGCAGACAAGGTCAGTTCGCCTACTGAAGCTGCCAGCCCGATATCTACCCTATCTGACCTGAAAGGAAAGGAGTTTAAGATAGGAAAGGTTGAAGGGATTGAGGGATTAGGCGGGAAAGGGTAGAGGAGATGGCCTCAAGTATAAACATTGAGGGGCCTGCCCCAAGGTGGAAATCTAAAATAATATCCACTTGTCCAGCTGAATTATTCCAGACAAGGTGAAGATGACTGACCCCCACCCCACTAAGAAATGTCTCTTATATGTTGGGTTTATAGTGAGCTGAGTATTCTTTCTTCCCCTGCCTGGGGGTTAGGGATAGCAGAACAGTATTTAATAAACAGAAGACTCAAATGGGGCCAGGATGCACTGGGTAGATCCAGTAGGTTACATGGTCCTGAGAGAGAAGAGACTCAAAGAGCAGCCCAGCAGTGAAGACACAAACTACCACCCCCACCACTACTCGGGCTTCCGTGGAGTCTGGGGTACAGATCAGACTACACTGTATTTGTTTCCAAATTAACCAGTTCTTAGTCATCCTACCCGAGCCTGTGCTTTCTCTGCCCTCCCAGTTCTTGGTGGAATTTTATGCCTGCCTTTACCTGGTGCAGGTTTTTAAATGTTTCCAAACTGACTACCCAGTTTCTCTTAACTTCTTCCAGAGAAAAAAAAAGAAAAAGAAAACTTCTTTCTTCCCCAATTCTCTTGCCACTTTTACCAAGTTAACTTCACATCCTTACCTCTAGATAAGTTCTTTAGTATAATCTAGTCCGTGGTCATCCCAATTTTTTTTTTTTTTTTTTTGAGACGGAGTTTCGCTCTTGTTGCCCAGGCTGGAGTGCAATGGCAAATTCTCAGCTCACCAAAACCTCCACCTCCTGGGTTCAAGCGATTCTCCTGTTTTAGCCTCCCAAGTAGCTGGGATTACAGGCATGTGTCACCATGTCCAGCTAATTTTTTGTATTTAACAGAGACAAGAGTTTCACCATGTTGGCCAGGATGGTCTTGATCTCTTGACCTCATGATCCACCTACCTTGGCCTCTCAAAGTCCTGGGATTGCAGGCGTGAGCCACCGTGCCCGGCCGGTCTTGTTAATTAATCTCCTAAATCTCATTTGATTTTTATCTTTTTCATACCACTCATAGGTCAAATTCTCCTAATAGAGCTCCGTAGTTCATAAGAAACAGTCGTCAATCACAAGCTATAAGGACTATTCTCTCTTCCTTGTCCTCTCTCCCTCCAGGTCACCCCAGCTCTGATCATTGCCATCACAGTTGCTACAATTGGCTCTTTCCAGTATGGCTACAACACTGGGGTCATCAATGCTCCTGAGATGGTGAGTGCCAGGCCACAAGAATTAGAACCTGGAATAGGGAAGTTATTCCTTGAAGTAGAGTTTGAAGAATTCAAAATTAAGGGTCAGGCACAGTGGCACCTACCTGGGGTCCCAGCTACTCCAGAGGCTGAGGCCTAAAGATCACTTGAGCCCAGGAGTTAAACACCATCCTGGGCAACACAGTTAGTGAGGGTCCCTCCCTCCCCTAGGGGAATTTGAAACAAACTTTGTATCTATCCTGGCCAAGGCTGAAGATGGAGACAATATGGCTGGGAAATCTAGTGCGGTCATTTAATCAAAGCAGAACGCTCGCTTACTCCCTGTACCCTGGGAGGGGCTGTTCTTCCTCCCACTTTCTCACCCCATAGTGACACACTTCCTATATCATCCCTTCAGGGTTGGTTACAAAGCAGCTGGGTCCCCTTACCAATGGGTTGGGGTAGACTGTGAGCATCGGTGCTGCCACCTAGTGGGATTTTCAGGACAAATAAAAAAATTACTATTCCAGAGAATTAACATTAACTCCAATATGTTACCTGCCTCTTCCACTCCCATCTATTTATTCCCTTGATCTCTAGGAAGGAAATGATCCCTAATATTTGTGTTTTTTGTTCTCATCTAACTGCAACAGTCTGCCCTCCCACCAACCCTTTTATTTTGCAGATCATAAAGGAATTTGTCAATAACACTTTGAAGAACAAGAAAAATGCCCCTCCTTCTGAGATGTTGCTCACGTCCCTCTGGTCCTTGTCCGTGGCCATATTCTCCGTCGGTGGTATGATTGGCTCCTTTTCCGTCGGACTCTTTGTCAATCGCTTTGGCAGGTATTGACTAGAAACTGGGCAAGGAAGTGGGCTCTACCACATGCACTGAGGACAAGCATGGAGACTTAGGGCAGGGAGGTGATGATGCCTTTGAATCTGAATGTCTTGATTTCTAATCTAAGGGAAACCTAGTCCAATGAGCCCTGAATATGACTGCCCTTGCTTGGAGCTCTGCTACCCTCCATAGCTCCCACCTAGCTGTGCAGGAGATGAGTTGTGTGAGTGACTGGCTTTTGCAGCCCAGCTAGGGCTAGTTCAGGATTATTCTCTAGTAAGCTCAACTATGGGGTTTCCGGAAACATACTTAATTCTCAAGGTCCAAGTTGTTCACTTTTATTTAAAAAATTGAGGTTTCATATAAATGTTTTATTTATTTTTTTTTTGAGACAGAGTTTCGCTGTTGTTACCCAGACTGAAGTGCAGTGGCACTATCTCGACTCACTGCAACCTCTGCCTTCTGGGTTCAAGCAATTCTCCTGCCTCAGCCTCCAGAGTAGCTGGGACTACGGGCACACACCAGCATGCCCAGATAATTTTTGTATTTTTAGTAGAGGCGGTGTTTCACCCTGTTGACCAGGGTGGTCTCAATCTCTTGACCTCGTGATCCACCCACCTTGGCCTCCCAAAGTGCTGGGATTATAGGCGTGAGCCACGGTGCGTGACCTATAAATGTTTTATTATTTTACACAGGATTGGTAGGAATTATTCTTTTTTTTTTTGAGACGGAGTTTCGCTCTTGTTACCCAGGCTGGAGTGCAGTCTCGGCTCACCACAACATCCTCCTCCTGGGTTCAGGAAATTCTCCTGCCTCAGCCTCCTGAGTAGCCAAGATTACAGGCTACTGCCCTTGCTTGGGCCGTGAGTAGCCAAGATTACAGGCTACTGCCCTTGCTTGGGCAGGCACGCGCCACCATGCCCAGCTAATTTTTTTGTGTTTTTAGTAGAGACGGGGTTTCACAATGTTCACCAGGATGGTCTCGATCTCTTGACCTCGTGATCCACCCGCCTCAGCCTCCCACAGTTCTGGGATTACAGGCGTGAGCCACCGTGCCCGGCCCGGAATTATTCTTATAGTTCTTAGTCTATGGCAAATTTAGATAATGGCCAAAAAAACCTGAATCTTCTTATTCTATACTAGCTTAATATAATATGGTTAGAAGGTAGAATATATTTTTAGTTAAGACTGATGAAGGACAGCGGAGCACGGTGGCTCACGCCTGTAATCCCAGCACTTTGGGAGGCTGAGGTAGGTGGATCACCTGAGGTCAGGAGTTTGAGACCAGCCTGACCAATATGGTGAAAGCTCGTCTTAAAAAAACAACAAAGACTGATGAAGCAACCGTTTGAATTTGCCAAGTAGGCTGGGCTCAGTGGCTTTTCCTACCTGTAATCCTAGCACTTTGGGAGGCTGAGGCAGGTGGATCACCTGAGATCAGGAGTTTGAGATCAGCCTGGCCAACATGGCAAAACCTGGATATGATTGTGTGGGCCTGTGATCCCAGCTATTCAGGAGACTGAGGCAAGATATTCTCTTGAACCTGGGGAGGGCAGGAGGTGGTGGAGGTTGCAGTGAGCCGAGATCTGGCCACTTCACTCCAGCCTGGGGAAGAGAGTAAAACTCCATCACAAAAAGAAAAATTGCCAATTAGATATTCTAGAAATGCAAATGGAATTCACATTTAAAAATGGATAAAGCAAAGAGAAAAAAACAAAAATGGATAAAGCAACCTATTCCACTTGATTATGTTGGTCTTCCCCCCACCACCACAAGAAAGAGGGTGTTGCTCTGTCACCCAGGCTGGAGTGCAATGGCCCAATCATAGCTCAATACAGCCTCGACCTCCCACCTCCACTCCCTGAGTGGCTGGGACTACATACAGGCCAGCACCATCATGCCTGGCTTCCAACTAGAAATGTTCTGATAATAGAAAGTGAAAAGGTAAAGTTAGCCAAAAAAAAGACGACATGAGCCTGGAGAAGAGCAGAATAATGAGGACAAGGGAGGCGAGATCAGGAGCCTCTCACTTTGCTAACCCTACTTTGTCTTTTGCTGACCTTACAGGCGCAATTCAATGCTGATTGTCAACCTGCTGGCTGTCACCGGTGGCTGCCTCATGGGACTGTGTAAAGTAGCTGAGTCGGTGGAAATGCTGATCCTGGGCCGCTTGGTTATTGGCCTCTTCTGCGGACTGTGCACAGGTTTTGTGCCCATGTACATTGGAGAGATCTCACCTACTGCCCTGCGGGGTGCCTTTGGCACTCTCAACCAGCTGGGAATCGTTGTCGGAATTCTGGTGGCCCAGGTACTGTAGAAATTCTCATGCCTGATGAGTGTGTGTTTCATGGGTCATTTAAAAAGTTGGCCGGGCGCGGTGGCTCACACCTATAATCCCAGCACTTTGGGAGGCCGAGGCAGGTGGATCACGAGGTCAAGAGATCAAGACCATCCTGGTCAACAAGGTGAAACACTGTCTCTACTAAAAATACAAAAATTGCTGGGCATGGTGGCACACACCTGTAGCCCCAGCTACTCGAAAGGCTGAAGCAGAAGAATTGCTTGAACCCAGGAGGCAGAGGTTGCGGTGAGCCCAGATTGTGCCATTGGACTCCAGCCTGGGCAACAAGAGCGAAACAACGTCTCAAAACAAAAAACAAACGAACAAAAAAATGTTAACATAGTTAAAGCACTGAAGAATATCTGGCACATGTTTGATTATATATGGAAGTTTTAGATATTGTTACTATAGCTCATAAATAGTAGGAAGCAGGCTGAGGAAAGGAAAAGAAACATAATTTTTTCCTATGGTAAAAGAATGGTTTTCTGAGCTTTTTATTTTTTAATGAACTTGTAGCCTTGGGTTTATGGCATTGTCTTGTGTGGTTTCTAGATCTTTGGTCTGGAATTCATCCTTGGGTCTGAAGTGCTGTGGCCAGTGCTACTGGGCTTTACCATCCTTCCTGCTATCCTACAAAGTGCAGCCCTTCCATTTTGCCCTGAAAGTCCCAGATTTTTGCTCATTAACAGAAAAGAAGAAGAGAATGCTAAGCAGAGTGAGTATCCTTTGCGCCTTACCATATGAATTATATGGGTCTGGTTTGTTTTAGGGATGAGGGTACTGGACCTATTTTGTGTTGGTGTACCCTTTCCCTGCCCCTCAGAATCCAAGTGAAGAGGGTCCTGATTACTCTTGAGTAAAATTTTCAGCTCCTAAAGAATGAGATGAGAAGGCAGGTTTAGGAATGGATGCTATCAGGCCAGGAGTGGTGACTCACGCCTGTAATCCCAGCACTTTGGGAGGCCAAGCGGACAGATCACCTGAAGTCGAGAGTTTGAGACCAGCCTGATCAACAGGAGAAACCCCATCTCTACTAAAAATACAAAATTAGCCAGGCATGATGTCGCATGCCTGTAATACCAGCTACTTGGAAGGCTGAGGCAGGAGAATCTCTTGAACTCAGGAGGTGGGGGTTGCAGTTAGCCAAGATTCCGCCATTGCACTCCAGCCTGGGCAACAAGAGCGAAACTCTGTCTCAAAAAAAAAAGAAGACCGGGCGTGGTGGCGCGTGCCTGTAGTCCCAGCTACTCGGGAGGCTGAGGTGGGAGGATCGCTTGAGCCCAGGAGTTCTGAGCTGTAGTGCACTATGCCTATCAGGTGTCCACACTAAGTTCGGCATCAATATGGTGACCTCCTGGGATTATATATGGAATATATATCCGGTTCACCCCACGTTGCCTAAGGAGGGGTGAACCGGCCCAGGTCAGAAACGGAGGAGGTCAAAACTCCCGTGCTGATCAGTAGTGGGATCACGCCTGTGAATAGCCACTGTACTCCAGCCTGGGCAACATAGCGAGACCCAGTCTGAAAAAAAAAAAAAAGGAATGGATGCTATTGATCACCTCATCTCCTTCAGCCCTTTCCTAGATGCCTTACAGGAAGAATGAATTTGGAAATTACATTGTCTTTATCCTTTCCTCTTTATTCTTTTTACCAGTCCTCCAGCGGTTGTGGGGCACCCAGGATGTATCCCAAGACATCCAGGAGATGAAAGAGGAGAGTGCAAGGATGTCACAAGAAAAGCAAGTCACCGTGCTGGAGCTCTTTAGAGTATCCAGCTACCGACAGCCCATCATCATTTCCATCGTGCTCCAGCTCTCTCAGCAGCTCTCTGGAATCAATGCTGTGAGTATGATACCTTAGGGTCAAAGGTGTCTTACAAGATTTCACTTAAAATGCTGGGCATGGTGGCAATGTGCATGTAGTCCCAGCTACTCAGGAGGCTGAGATAAGAGGACTTGAGCTCAGGAATTTGAGCCTGCAGTGAGCTATAATTATGCCACTGCACTCCAGCCTGGGAGACAGAGTGAGACTCTGAAATTTAATAAAAGGGGGAAAAAAAGAGCCTGGAAAGACACTGGCAACTTCAAACTGAACTGACTTTACCAGTTTATTTGTTTTTGTAATTAGAATTGGCAGCATGATAGATTAAAGACGGGTGGCAAAATGGAAGCTAGCATTTGGCAGGTACCCATTGTATTCCATGCAAATATGAGCGTCCTGCATTTAAGTTTGGATTGTGGGAAGAGAGTGTTCCTTTGCCTAGTCAATTGTGGATAAAATATGAGTATGAAGACCACCCTTGTCCACCTTTTAAAATACTGATTCATCCCATGAGATTTTTCCATTAGTCTTTGATCAATGGGATTAAATCATTTTGTAATAAAGCATTTTGCAAAACACATGTGATGTTCACAGTAGTAAGTTAATTCTTGGCCTTTTATCCTACCTAACACACCAGGATATTTATTTGTATTTGAAGTAGCCGTAGTGCTTCTTGTGAGGGGCTAGACGCTGTTTATCAGAATGTACCAAGAGCCACCATGGTGGCTCCAAATGCCTGTAGTCCCAGCTACTACTCGGGAGGCTGAGGTGGGAATAGCTCTTAAGCCCAGGAGTCAAGCCTGGGCAATATAGCTTGACTTTGTTTCGTTTTGGAGACCGAGTTCCACTTTTGTTGCCCAGGCTGGAGTGCAATGCCATGATCTCGGCCCACTGCAACCTCCAACTCTGGGGTTCAAGCGATTCTCCTACCTCAGCCTCCTGAGTAGCTGGGATTACAGGCATGTGCCACCATGTCTGGTTAATTTTGTATTTTTAGTGGAGATGGGATTTCTCCATGTTGGTCAGGCTGGTCTTGAACTCCAGACCTCGGGTGATCCATGCATCTCGGCCTCACAAAGTGCTAGGATTACAGGCATGAGCCATCATGCCTGGCTTGACCCTGTCTTAAAAAGACTGAAAGAAAAAAAAAACTTGTGAGGAAATACACAATAGTTTGAAAAGGCCTCATAGGTAATTTTGATGAATCTTATTCTCAAATTTCCTCATTTGAAAATGAGACTGTGGGCCACACATATTACAGGAGAAAAATACGCTCTGAGACTTTCCAGAGCAGCAGAGCTGGGACTAGGCAGGTGAGGTAGCTACGTGCAAATGTAGCCCTAAGAATGAGTACTTCTTTAAAGAATGTACCTTGCATTGGTCTGTGCCTATATTTAAAAAAAAAAAAAAAAAAAAAAGAATGCCCCTGAGGCAACTCCCAGCTGTCTCATCACAGTCCTGGCCCGCAAAACAGGATCAGGAAAGGATGATGAGGAATGACAGATGATCCATGAGTGCACTGATGGACAGACTCCTGCCGCTTCGGAGTATGGTATATACATTTTTGGGGGGCATAGGCGGTGAAGTCTTGCTCTGTCCCCCAGGCTGGAGTGCTGTGGTGCAATCTCAGTTCACGGCAACCTCCAACTCCTGGGTTCATGTAATTCTCCTGCCTCAGCCTCCCAAGTAGATGGGAAGCTGGGATTACAGGCACCCACCACCAAGCCTGGCTAATTTTTTTGCATTTTTAGTAGAGACGGGTTTTCACCATATTGGCCAGGCTGGTCTCGAAATCCTGACCTCATGCGATCCAACCAGGTCAACCTCCCAAAGTGCTGGCTTTACAGGTGTGACTCACCACGCCCAGCATGGACCTTAATTATTGTCGGACTAAGGTGGTTCCCATTTTAGTCAATGAGCAGATTTTGCTCCAGATATAATCTCATTCAAAGATGACTGCACCAGAATTATGGGGGATGGGATTTCTAAGTCTGCTGAACTCGAGAATCTCTGTGTAAGAGGCCTGAACATTGTCTGCAAAAAAATAAATCTGATGCATAGCAGGCTTAGAAATCACTTTGCCAAAAAAAAAAAAAAAGAAAAAAGAAATCACTTTGCCAACCTACTTTTGCACAAACTGTTTTCTAATTTCCCTTACTAGCAAATGGGTAAGAGGTTGCATTGTATCATATTTACCTAGCAGAGTAAACTATTTTTAGGTGAAATGATGTAGGGGTTAGCATATCTAGCTTGATGGTACTACATAGCAAAGTCATTTTACTGTAACAAGTTTTTTGGGTTTTTTTTGAGACAGAGTCTTGCTCTGTCGCCCAGACTGGAGTGCACTGGCACGATCGCAGCTCACTGCAACCTCCACCTCCAGGGTTCAAGCGATTCTCCTGCCTCAGCCGCCTGAGTAGTTGGAGGCCTGTGCCACCACCCCCAGCTAATTTTTTTTGTATTTTTAGTAGAGATGGGGTTTCACTGTTTGCCAGGCTGGTCTCAAATGTCTGACTTCATGATCTGCCCACCTGGGCCTACCAAAGTGTTGGGATTACAGGCGTGAGCCACTGTGCCTGGCCTAAAAGAAGTTTTATTGAGATGTGTACATGTACATTAGGTATTGGATGTATAGACATTGTGATAAGGAAGCTAATTGGCTTAACTATTTATTGCTTCTTTAAGCTGCTCAAGTAATTACTTTTGCACCAACCTAATATCTTTCCCCACAAGCTTGACGTCATCATATAAAATGTTGGGATTTTGTAGTTGTTGCTTTAAGGAGCGGAGAGTTTAATAGGCAAGAAATAAGTCTTAATTAGCTCTAGAGGAGCAATTTTCAATGATGACTCTACAAATGTCAGTTTCAAAAACAATTATCTTATTTTAGAAAATATAAATATAATACATCTTACATACTAGGGATTTAAAGATTTGTTTCTTGAAAAAGTAAATCCCAATGTAGAGGTCCATATTCGTCAAAAAGACTAATAAATATTGCTATGGAAGCAAATACTCTGGGTGAAATAAACTGAAGTGAACCTGGGTAACCTAGATAATGTTCCCTTGATAACTGGAGGTCTGAGTCTAATATTTGTTTTATTATTTTTATTTTGAGACGGAGTTTCACTCTTGTTGCCCAGGCTGGAGTGCAATAGCATGATCTCAGCTCACTGCAAAGGCCGCCCCCAGGTTCAAGGGATTCTCGTGCCTCACCCTCCCTAGTAGCTGGGATAACAGGAGCCCACAACGACACCTGGCTAGTTTTGTATTTTTAGTAGAGATGCAGTCTCCTACGTGTTGGTCAGGGTGGTCTCAAACTCCTGACCTCAGGTGATCCGCCCACCTAGGCTTCCCAAAGTGCTGGGATTATAGGCATGGGCCACCACACCTGGCCAAATATTTTAATGTCTCTTAACTGTGTAAGTTGCAGCAACCTTACATTTTTAGTGAAATGCCTAGCAAATAACAAACAGTAATTTATTTAACATATTACAAAGTAGCCGGTATTATTTCATAAAACAGTTCAAAAGGGGCCTAGGCCTGGGAAATACAGCCCAACCTTTGCTTATTCAAAGAGCAGGATAGGTTATTCGATTAGTTCACTATCAAATTGAGACATCAGTGTGCCTATCAATGTTTTGAAGGTTTGGGGAAGAGGCAATTCAAAAAGCATTTAGCTGGGCTCCATGGCCCATGCCTATAATCCCAGCAACTTGAGAGGCAGAGAGGCAGGAGGATCACTCGTGACCAAGATTTTTAGACCAGCCTGGGCAACACAGTGAGTTGCTGTCTCAACTTACAAAGAAACCATGGCCAGGCTCGGTCGCTTACGCCTGTTATCCTATAATCCCAGCACTTTGGGAAGCTGAGGTGGGTGGATTAAGAAGTCAGGAGTTTAAGACCAGCCTGGCCAAGATGTCTCTACTAAAAATACAAAAATTAGCTGGCTGCAGTGGCAGGCGCCTGTAATCCTAGCTACTCGGGAGGCTAAGGCAGGAGAATTGCTTGAACTCGGGATGGACTTTGCAGTGAGCCAAGATTGTGACATTGCACTCCGACCTGGGCAACAGAGTGAGGCTTCGGTATAAACAAAAGAAAGAAACCACTTTGTAGGAATTACACCTTCATATAAATTAGTGAAGTGAACATAAGCAAGAGTAAATGGAACAGTGGAAATAAGCATAGTTAGAAGAAACAATGGAAATGAATAGCTAAAACTGAGACCATTTAAAAGGGAAAAGGAGGGCCAGGTGTGGTAGCTTATGCCTGTAATCCCAGCACTTTTGGAGAACGAGGCAAGCGGATCACTTGAGGTCAGGAGTTCGAGACCAGCCTAGCCAACATGGCAAAAACCCAGCTCTACTTAAATTACAAAAATTAGCTGAGCGTGGTTGTGGGCTGCTTGTAGTCCCAGCTACTCAGGAGGCTGAAACAGGAGAATCACTTGACCTGGGAGGTGGAAGTTGCAACGAGCGGAGATTGTGCTACTGCACTCCAGCCTGGGTGACAGACCTAGACCTCATCTCAAAAAAGAGACAGGAGATACAGAAGATAATTCATTTGCTGAAGTGATACTAGGATTGATTGAACAAAAACACTAACAAAAGGACTTCCTGCCTCCTAAAGTTTATTTTTGAGGGTTCTGTTTAACTGGTGTGCAGAATTGTTTCAAAGTTGCATGTTTTGTTTTCTACTAGGTGTTCTATTACTCAACAGGAATCTTCAAGGACGCAGGTGTTCAAGAACCCATCTATGCCACCATCGGCGCGGGTGTGGTTAATACTATCTTCACTGTAGTTTCTGTAAGTTGGATGGTTTGATAATTTTGGGGGGAGAAAAGAATCCTTGCTACAGATGTTCAAAGATGGATTGCATGGCTCTACCATCATTTAGTTAGACCTTTTCATTGTTTCATTTTCCTTTGGAAAAAGAGATCTATTCAACGCTGGGTGTAGTCTTCACTCTTCAAGCAAATATGGGTTGGATGGGAAAGGAGGAAATATACAAGGGATTATA
This sequence comes from Callithrix jacchus, assembly GCF_049354715.1. NCBI lineage: Eukaryota > Metazoa > Chordata > Mammalia > Primates > Cebidae > Callithrix > Callithrix jacchus. The sequence goes on along the minus strand of NC_133510.1, from coordinate 22,750,207 downwards.
TAGTATGCTTTCAACTTGAAATTGGAGGAGAGGTGTTTGGAAAGACTCTCAAACTGCATTTTTCCTCTGTTTTTACACTAAAACAACAACAATAACAGAAGATTTCCGTGATCCCCAAAATATGTGAGGATTTTTCCCCATCAAGTATGCAATCGGTTCTGTAGTGGACACCCTCTAGGTGTCCTCTGATTTAATTCTGACACTGTCTCCCTGGAGACAGCATCACATCTCACAGGTTGATGGCCCAGTTCCCAAGAGGGCCCCACTCTAATGCCAATCACAGGCTCCAGGCTGTCTGACCTGTGCTTCTGACCCACGAGCTCGAGATCAGGATTCCCACGATGCCCTCTTTGGGTTTGACTAATTTGCTACAGTGGGTCACAGAACTCAGGGAAATTGTTTCCTAGTTTGTTTGAAAGGATATTTTAAAGGACAGAAATAAACGATCAGATGAAGAGATTCATAGGGGGAGGTCCGGAGGGGTCCTGTGCATGGGAGTTTCTGTCTCCATGAAGTGGGTGCACTCCTAGCACTAGATGAGTTGTTGACCTTCCTGTCAGCTTCCAGGGGTTCAGATATCTGGAAGCTCCCCACACCCTGCCTTTTGGGCCTTTTATGCAGACTTCACTGGTTCTCCATGATTGAAGCATGGACAAAGGTTCTGAAATGTGATTGAACAAAAAGGGTATGATCTGAACCCAGCAAGGCCTGTCTGTTTAGATTATTTCTTGGCCTCTGTGTAGCATTTCTTCCCCCAGGGAGTGGGGCAAGAGCCTCTCCGAAATGAGGGTTTTATGACCCACAGTCAGATTAGAGTCCCGCTAAGTGGGAGAGCAGGAGAAAGTCAGAGAAGAATTCTATTTTCTGAAGCCTAATGCATCCCAACATTATAACAATAGACTGCAGCAAGGGCTGTGGGGATTTTGAGCCAGGACCTGTGGATGGAAAGCAATATATCTATATAAAATCAAAAATCACAGGAGGTGTATGTATAACAAGTGTTCTGCGTTAGTAAGCAGATTTCAAGTAGCTCAGACACTGTTTTCATGACAAACATTCATGTCATATTCTTTCTCTTGTAGCTATTTCTGGTGGAAAGGGCAGGAAGAAGGACTCTGCATATGATAGGCCTTGGAGGGATGGCTCTTTGTTCCCTACTCATGACTGTTTCTTTGTTATTAAAGGTGAGTGCCCTTTGAGTGAAGAAAAACAAGGGGGGGGGAGGAGAGGTTAGAGCTGACTTCTGTGACTCAAGGGTGGGTTGTTAAGGTTGAAGTTTGTCAATAAAACCAGAGGAGAGAAGTCGGATACCCAGAGTTTTTAAGAAAGGTGGGTTATCGGAGACTTGGAGGTAAACTGTTACAAATCTTAAATTTATAGAACATTATTGTAGCCTATAAAATAAATTGTCTAATTCTTAAAATAATATCCAGGTAATCACACTTCATAGATGATTAGGTGGTCTCAATACAAAGTGACCTATATGAGATCACAGAGACAGGATTCAAAAATCCAAGCCTGGGTTGGTGCAGTGGTTAATGCCTGTCATCACAGCACTTTTGGAAGCCAAAGTGAGAGGATTGCTTGACCCCAGAAGTTGACAACCAACCTGGGCAACGTGGCAGGAAACTGTCTCTAGAAAAAAAAAACAAAAAACCAAAGTTGTTTTTTTTTTTTTGAGACAGGGTTTCACTCTCTCACCCAGGCCGGAGTGCAGTGGTTGCAATCACTCACTGCAACCTCTGCCTCCTGGGCTTGGTGTTTCTGCTGCCTCAGCCTCCTGCTGGGTAGCTGGAATTACAGGCACCTGCCACCATGCCCAGCTAGTTTTTTGTACATTTTTTTTCTTTTTCAGCACAAAAACCTGAATAATTTTTTTTCTTTTTCTTTTCGTACTTTTTAGTGGAGACAGGTTTCACCATGTTGGCCAGGCTGGTCTCCAACTCCTGACCTCAAATAATTCACCTGCCTTGGCCTCCTAAAGTGCTGGGATTACAGGCATGAGCCACAGCGCCCAGCCAAAAAAAAAAAATTTTTTTTTTTTTTGACACAGAGTTTCACTCTTGTTGCCCAGGCTGGAGTTTAATGGTGGGATCTTGGCTCACTGCAACCTCCGCCTCCCAGGTTCAAGACATTTTCCTGCCTCAGCCTCAGATTATAGGCATGTGCCACCATACCTGGCTAATTTTGTATTTTTAGTAGAGACCAGGTTTTCCGATGTTGGTCAGGCTGGTTTTGAACTTTTGACCTCAGGTTATCTGCCCACCTCATCCTCCCAAAGTGCTGGGATTACAGGCATGAGCCACCACACCCGGCAAAATAAAATTCTTTTTAATTAGCCAGGTGTGGTGGCACATGCCTCAAGTCCCGGCTATTTGAGAGGCTGAGGTGGGAGAATCGCTTAAGACCAGTAGATTGATGATGCAGTGAGCCGTTATAGTGCCACTGCAGTCCAACCTGGGCAACAGAGTAAGAGGCTGTCTCAAAAAATAAAAATAAGCCAGACACGGTAGCTCATGCCTGTAATCTCAGCGTTTTGGGAGGCTGAGGCAGGCGGATCACGAGGTCAGGACATCGAGACCATTCTGGCTAACACAGTGAAACCCCGTCTCTACTAAAAATACAAAAAATTACTCAGGCATGGTGGCACATGCCTGTAGTTCCAGCTACTCCAGAGGCTGAGGCAGGGGAATCGCTTGAGCCCCCGGGAGTTGGAGTTTGCACTGAGCCAACATTGCATCACTGCACTCCAGCCTGGATGACGGAGTGAGGAGCGAGACTCCATCTCAAAAAATAAAAATAAATCCAAGCCTTTTGACTTGACAGCCACTTTCGGTACTGTAGGCCGGGACAGTAGGAGGTTGCCATTAGTTGTGTCTGGGAACCTAGACCCTGGGTCATGCTGTCTTTATATTTAATTTTCTCTGTTCCTTCCTCTTACAGGATAACTATAATGGCATGAGCTTTGTCTGTATTGGGGCTATCTTGGTCTTTGTGGCCTTCTTTGAAATTGGACCAGGCCCCATTCCCTGGTTTATTGTGGCCGAACTCTTCAGCCAGGGCCCCCGCCCAGCTGCGATGGCAGTGGCCGGCTGTTCCAACTGGACCTCCAACTTCCTAGTCGGACTGCTCTTCCCCTCTGCTGCTGTAAGTGAACTCACCTTATCTTAAAACCAGCCTTCCTAAGCTGACATGTTGAAGATACATCTTAATACAGTAGTCCTGCTGGGTTTGGTGGCTCATGCCTGTAATCCTAGCACTTTGGGAGGTGGAGGCAGATAGATCACCTGAGGTCAGGAGTGTGAGACCAGACTGGACAATATAGCAGAACCCATCTCTACTAAAAATAACGAAAATTAGCTGGGACACACCTGTCATCCCAGCTACTTGGGAGGCTAAGGAAAGAGAATAGCTCGAACCCAGGAGGCAGAGGTTGCAATGAACGGAGATCATGCCAGTGCACTCCATCCTGGGTGACAGGAGCAAGACTCCATCTCAAAAAATAAATAAGTCCAGGTGCAGTGGCTCACACCTGTAATCTCAGCACTGTGGTAGGCCTAGGACAGTGGATCACAAGGTTGGGAGTTCAAGACCAGTCCGACCAGTATGGTGAAACCCCATCTCTACTAAAAATACAAAAAAGCTGGGGGCTGGGTGCAGTGGCTCATGCCTGTAATCCTAGCGCTTTGGGAGGCCAAGGCAGGCAGATCATCTGAGGTTGGGAGTTCAAGAACAGCCTGACCAACATGGAGAAAGCTTGTCTTTAAAAAAGTAATGATTAGGCTGGGTGCGGTGGCTCACACCTGTAATCGAAGCACTTTGGAGGCCAAGGTGGGCGATCCTGAGGTCGGGAGTTCAAGACCAGCCTGACCAACATGGTGAAACCCTTTCTTCAAAAAAAAAAGTAATAATTAATTTATTTATTCATAAAAGAAGAAGAAAAAATTTTATAAAAAATGAAAAAATTAGCAGGGTGTGGTGGTGCATGCCTGTAGTCTCAGCTACTCGGGAGGCTGAGATAGGAGAATCACTTGAACCTGGCAGGGGATGGTTGCAGTGAGCCAAAATCGTGCCACTGTACTCTAGCCCTGACAACAGAGTGATACTTCATCTCAAAAATAAATAAATAAATAAGAATAAACAATAATGCAGAAGTCCCTCTTCATCTGCAGTTTCAGTTACCTGTCATCTAAAAATATTAAATGGAAAATTCCAGAAATAAAAAATTCATAAGTTTTAAGTTGCGGCAGGGCACAGTGGCTCAAGTCTGTAATCCCAGCACTTTGAGAGGTCCAGGTGGACAGATCACTAGAGGTCAGGAGTTCGAGACCAGCCTGACCATCATGGTGAAACCCCATCTCTACTATATACAAAAATTAGGCTGGGCATTGTGGTTTACGCCTGTAATCCCAACATTTGGGAGGCCAAAGCAGGTAGACCACCCGAGATCAGGAGTTTGAGACCAACCTGACCAACATGGTGAAACCCCATGTCTACTAAAAATACAAAACATTAGCCTTGTGTGGTGGCAACTGCCTGTGATCTCAGCTACTCAGGACGCTGAGGCAGGAGAATCACTTGAACCTAGGAGGCGAAGATTGCAGTGAGCCAGGTCATGCCATTGCATTTCAGCCTGGACAAGAAGAGAAACCGTCTCAAAAAAAAAAAGAAAAAAAGTTAGCCAGGTGTCCTGGCACACACCTGTAGTCCTAGGTACTCAGGAGGCTTAGGCAAGAGAATCACTTGAACCTAGGAGGTGAAGTTCATGGTGAGATGAGAGCCACTGCTCTCCAAACTGGGTGACAGAGTGAGACTTCATCTCAAAAAAAAAAATTATAAATAGAGACAGGTCTTGCTGTGTTGCCCAGGCTGGTCTCGAACTCCTGGCCTCAAGTGATCCTCCCACCTCGACGTCTCAAACTGCTAGGATTATAGGTGTGACCCACCGCACTTGACCCAGAAACACAGATTTTTAAAAATAATACTTAAAAGTCCAAAACTACTCAGTAGACATTTAGAAGCATCTAACTAATGAAAAGAAATGAGAGAAGGAAAAATACAGAGAAATATATAGTAAGTTAGCAATAGAATCGTAAGTGAATCTCCAAAGAAACCTTTCTGTTTTTATTAAATATGGAAGGGTTATAGCTTGAAGCCTATCGGAAATGTGAATGTGAAGGAAATTGAATTTGTCAATGACCAGATTTTTATGTCAACCTTCCTTTTTTCTGTCCTTTCACTAGTACTATTTAGGACCCTACGTTTTCATTATCTTCACCGGCTTCCTCGTTACCTTCTTGATCTTTACCTTCTTCAAAGTCCCTGAGACCCGTGGCAGGACATTTGAGGATATCACACGGGCCTTTGAAGGGCAGGCACATGGTGCAGATCAATCCAGGAAGGAAGGCGTCGTGGAGATGAACAGCATCGAGCCTGCTAAGGAGACCACCACCAGTGTCTAAGTCATGCCTCCTTCCGCCTCCCTCCCGGCATGGGAAAGCCACCTCTCCCTGTGCGTCAGAGAGACCTCATCAGGATGAACCCAGGATGGCTTCTGAATGCTGCTACGTGATTCCTTTCTTACCCCATGCACTCCATGAGCACCCCAAGGCTGGGGTTTGTTGGATTTTTAATGGCTTTTAAAATATTTTGTTTCCTGGACATTCTCTTCTGCTTAGGAGAGACCAAGTGAACCTACCTTCATTTCAGGAGGGTTGGCCGCTTGGCATGTGACAACTTTGCCAGCTTTTCCTCCCTTGGGTTCTAATATTGCCCTACTAGGGGATATAGGAGAGGAAAAGTAAGGTGCAGTTCCCCCGGACTCAGACTCATCAGGAAGCAGATGAGTGTGGAAGGCAGAGGGGGTTTATGTAAGAGCACCTTCTTCCCTTCCACACAGCTCTACACAGCAGGTCAGCTTGAGTTTTATTTATTTTATCCTCTGGTTTAATTACATAATTTTTTTTTTACTTGAAGTTTCCGGATACATGGGCAGAATGTCCAGGTTTGTTACACAGGTATACACGTGCCATGGTGGAAATATTTATTTTTTTAAGTGTAATTTTGCCAAATAATAAAAACAGAAGGAAATTGTGATTAGAGGGAGGAGTTTAAAGAAAGGTTATGGAGTAGAAGATTTGATACTGGAGAGGTTAAGGTGCAATAAGCAGTTAGGGAGAAATGCAGTTCATAATTGGTGCATGAGGTCCGCACGTTACCTCTTAATTCTGTCCCTCAGATGGAAACTCGAGTTTAGTTTCTCATCAAGGTCGTATGCCCATGTATTAAAGCTACTGATTTCCTTGGAACTTTTTTCTTTAATAGTTTACATGTAGTACTTGAAATCTAGGATTATTAACTAATATGGGCATTGTAGTTAATGGCGGTTGATGGGTTCTAATTTTGGATGGTGTCCAGGGAAGGGAAAGTTATTTCTAGAGAGCCTGTTCCCCTCGCTGGACCAAACAACTCCTCCTCATAGTGGACTCATTACATTTGCAGTAATCCCACCACCTATCTGGTGGGAGAGCCATCCATATAAGAAACCTACAATAAGTGGTTCTTGGTAGACATTCATGATTTCTCCACTTTGTTCTTTAGGATATTTTAGGTGTTGATTTTTCTTTTATTTTAACTCATGCCTTTAAAGGAATTCCCCAAAGAATGTTTATAGCTAACTTGGAATGTGTAACCTCAGCTCTGGGAGAGGACTTTTTCTGAAAGACTATTATCCGAAGTGTGTTGTTGCTTTAGGGTCACTGCCTGCTTGTGTGTGTCTGTTACCACATCACTGTGGTCCTGTGCCAAGTGCCCTTAGGGGACTTGAATCTTTCCAGTAGACCACATTTGAGATAGTACGAGTCACTGTGCAGTGTAGCCACACTGAGAGGATGAATGTCCGTGCACTGTCACTTTGCTCTGGGTGGAAGTAGGTTATTTTATTGACTTGTTTTCTCTGGGTTTATTCCTACAGCCCCTTTTCATATGTTCCTCCATCTCCCTTTCCCTTCTTGGTGCTTACACATCTCAGACCCTTTGGCCAAACCCTTGCCAATGACAGTATTTTGGTACTCAGTTCTCACTGTTCCCTCTGGTCGTGAAGCCTTTGAATAAAAATGCACATAGCTATGGGTTTAGCTGGAAAAGGTGACCTTCCAACTTCATGTCAACTTCTGGCTCCTCAAGCAGTAGGCTGGCGGTAAGGCAGGGAAGTGTTTTCCCATTTCTCACTGAGCAGATTGTGAATGTTTCTATATGGATTTTCTATGGTGAATGTTACTCAGATTCTTGGTTTTAAAATAAAAATTCTCAATGTACACAACATCACGGGCTAATTATTTACTCTTTGTCCTGCCTGTAACAACAAAATCAGCTTTAATCCTGAGTTGGCTATTCAGTACCTTTGGGACCTTGAGACTTGTATGAGACCCTCATACTCATACGAGATTGTTCTTACAGTCCCGTACATAAGAAAAGAGTAACGTATTTATTATGCAGTTAAATGAAAAAGGCTTTGTGCCTTGCTTTTTTTTTTTTTTTTTGAGACTAAGTCTTGCTCTGTCACTCAGGCTAGAGTACAGTCATGGGATCCTGACTGCCCCCTCTGGGTTCCAGCGATTGTCCTGCCTCTGCCTCTGGGTAGCTGGGATTATAGGCGCATGCCACCGTGCCCGACTAATTTTTGTATTTTTATTTTATTTATTTATTTTGAGACGGAGTTTCGTCCTTGTTTACCCAGGCTGGAGTGCAATGGCGTGATCTCGGCTTACCGCAACCTCCGCCTCCTGGGTTCAGGCAATTCTCCTGCCTCAGCCTCCTGAGTAGCTGGGATTACAGGCACGCGCCACCATGCCCAGCTAATTTTTTATATTTTTAGTAGAGACGGGGTTTCACCATGTTGACCAGGATGGTCTCGATCTGTTGATCTCGTGATCCACCCGCCTCGGCCTCCCAAAGTGCTGGGATTACAGGCTTGAGCCACCGTGCCCGGCCTTATTTATTTTTATTTTTTTTGAGACGGAGTTTCGTTTTGTTGCTCAGGCTGGAGTACAATGGCGCGATCATGGGTTGACGGCAACCTCTGCCTCCCGGGTTCAAGAGATTCTCCTGCCTCAGCCTCCCGAGTAACTGGGATTACATACATGCGCCACCACGCCCGGCTACTTTTATATTTTTAGTAGAGACAGGTTTTCACCGCGTTGGTCAGGCTGGTCTCAAACTCCGGACCACAGGCGATCCACCCACCTCAGCCTCCCAAAGTACTGGGATTACAGGATCAGCCACCACGCCCAACTCTTTTTTTATTTTTTGAGACGGAGCCTCGACTCTGATGGCCAGTCTGGAGTGCAGTGCCATGACCTCGACTCACTGCAACCTCCACCTCCCAGGTTCAAACCATTCTACGGTATAGCTGGGACAACAGGTGCAGGCCACCACACCAGGCTAATTTTTCTATTTCTAGTAGAGACGGGGTTTCACCATGTTGGCCAGGTTGCTCTTGAACTCCTGACCTCAGGTGATCTGCCCGCCTCAGCCTCTCACAATGCTGGGATTACAGGCATGAGCCGTACCTGACCCTTTGTCTTCTTCTCTCTCTCTCTCTCTCTTCTCTCTCTCTCTCTCTCTCTCTTCTCTCTCTCTCTCTCTCTCTCTCTCTCTCCTCTCTCCTCTCTCTCTCTCTCTCTCTCTCTCTCGTCTGTCTCTTTCTTTTTTTCAGAGTCGGGGTCTCACTATGTTTCCCAGGCTGGGCTCAAACTCCTGCCTCAGCCTCTCAAGTAGGCTGCAAACCCAGCCTCTCAAGGATGCAAACCTCCATACCTGGTTCAATATTTGACCTTTTGATTTTAATCAAAATGTGGGTGGGGGCCAGGCACAGTGGCTCATGCCTGGGATATCCAGCACTTTAGGAGGCCGAGGCAGGTAGATTGCTTGAGACCAGGAGTTCGAGACCAGCCTGTCCAACATGGTAAAACCCCATCTCTACTAAAAATACAAAAATTAGCTGGGTGTGGTGGCATGTGCCTGTAATCCCAGCTTCTTGAGAGGTTTAGGCATGAGAATGGGTGACAAGGCAAGACTGTTTCTAAAAAAAAAAAAAAAAAAAAAAAAAAGTGGGTAGGAGTGAAATGATATCTCATTGTGGTTTTGATTTGCATTTTCTTGATGGCTAATGATGTTGAACCTATTATCATGTGCTTATTGGTCACTCTGGTGAAATGTCTATTCAAATTCTTGCCTGTTGTAGTTGGATTGTTGGGTTGAGTTATTTATTTATTTTTAAAAAACTGGGTTTCACCATGTTGGTCAGGCAGGTCTTGAATTCCTGACCTCAGGTGATCCTCCCACCTTGGCCTCCAAAGTGCTTGGATTACAGGCATGAGCCACCCTGCCCGGCCTACTTATTTATTATTTGTGAGACAGTCTTGCTCTGTGGCACAGGCTGTAGCACAGTGGCAGGATCTTGGCTCAGTGCAACCTCTGCCTCCCAGGTTCAAGTGATTCTACTGCCTCAGCCTCCCAAGTGGCTGGGATTACAGGTGCCTGCCACCATGTCCAGCTAATTTTTTTATTTCTTTTTTTTTTTTTTTTGAGACGGAGTTTTGCTCCTGTTGCCCAGGCTGGAGTGCAATGGCACCATCTCGGCTCACCACAACCTCTGCCTCCTGGGTTCAGGCAATTCTCCTGCCTCAGCCTCCTGAGTAGCTGGGATTACAGGCATGCGCCACCATGCCCAGCTAATTTTTGTATTTTTTGTAGAGATGGGATTTCACCATGGGGGTCAGGCTGGTCCTCGAACTCCTGATCTTAGGATCCGTCCGCTTTGGCCTCCCAAAATGCTGGGATTACAGGCGTGAGCCACTGATTCCCGCCCAAAATAATTGTTAATCTCCTTTCTTTTTCTTTCCTTTCTTTTGAGTTTTGCTCTATTTGCCCAAGCGGTAGTGCAATGCTCATTGCAACTTCCACCTCCCTGGTTCAAGCGATTCTCCTGCCTCAGCCTCCAGAGTTGCTGGGACTACAGGCACATACCACCATGCATGGCTAATTTTTGTGTTTTTAGTAGAGATGGGGTTTCACCATGTTGGCCAGGGTGATCTTGAACTCCTGATCTCCACTGATCCACCCGCCTCAGCCTCCCAAAGTGCTGGGATTACCAGCATGAGCCACTGCACCCAGCCTGTTTATCCATTTATTGGTGGATGGATGAGTTGTTTCCAATTATTGTGAAGAATTTTTCAATGAACACTTTTGTGTGGTCTTACGTGTATTAGTGTTCTCTAGAGGGACAGAACTAGATAGGTAGAATAGATGTATGTATAAAGGGGAGTTTATTTTTTTATTTATTTTTATTTTTAAATTATTTTTGAGACGGAGTCTGGCTCTGTTGCCCAGGCTGGAGTACAGTGCAACTCTTCCTTCACGGGTTGAAGAGATTTTCCTGCCTCAGCCTCCGAAATAGCTGGGATCCTGGCTAATTTTTTGTAGTGTTAGTAGAGACAGGGTTTCACCGTGTTAGCCAGGATGGTCTCGATCTCCTGACCTCATAATCCATGCACCTGGGCCTCCCAAAGTGCTGCGATTACAGGCATGAGCCACCGCGACCGACTTAAGGGGGAGTTTAATTAAGGAGTGTTGACTCGCAGGGTCACAGGGTAAGATCCCACAACGGGCAGTCTGCAAGCTGAGAAGCAAAGAAGCCAGTCTGAGTCCCAAAGCTAAAGAACTTGGATTCCGCTTTCCAACTTGGACCGGGCAGAATGGCTCCCGCAATGAAGGGCAGCGAGAAGAAAAAGCTGTTCTGCCATCAGTGAAGTGCTGACCCGAGAATACATCAACATTCATAAGGGCATCCATGGAGTGGGCCTCAAGAAGTGTGCCCCTCAGGCCCCTCGGGCACGCAAAGAGATTTGGAAATTCGCCATGAAGGAGATGGGAACGCCGGATGTGCACATTGATACCAGGCTCGACAAAGCTGTCTGGGCCAAAGGAATAAGGAACGTTCCACACAGAATCCGTGTGTGGTTGTCCAGAAAACGTAATGAAGATGAAGATTCACCAAATAAGCTCTATACGTTGTACTTTGGTTACCTATATACCAGTTACCACTTTCAAAAATTTATAGTCAATGTGGATTAGAATTAATCTCTGATTAGTCAAATACATCAAATAAAGTTATAAATTGCCTTCAAAAAAAAAAAAAAAAAAGAACTTGGATTCCAATGTTCCAGGGCAGGAAGCATCCAGCATGGGACAAAGTCTAGTCTTCACATTCTTTTGTCTGCTTTTATTTTTTATTTATTTATTTTTATTTTTATTTGTTTGTTTTTTTGAGACGGAGTTTCGCTCTTATTACTCAGGCTGGAGTGCAATGGCGCGATCTCGGCTCACCGCAACCTCCGCCTCCTGGGTTCAGGCAATTCTCCTGCCTCAGCCTCCTGAGTAGCTGGGATTACAGGCACGCGCCACCATGCCCAGCTAATTTTTTATATTTTTAGTAGAGACGGGGTTTCACCATGTTGACCAGGATGGTCTCGATCTGTTGATCTCGTGATCCACCCGCCTCGGCCTCCCAAAGTGCTGGGATTACAGGCTTGAGCCACCGTGCCCGGCCTTATTTATTTTTATTTTTTTTGAGACGGAGTTTCGTTTCGTTGCTCAGGCTGGAGTACAATGGCGCGATCATGGGTTGACGGCAACCTCTGCCTCCCGGGTTCAAGAGATTCTCCTGCCTCAGCCTCCCGAGTAACTGGGATTACAGACATGCGCCACCACGCCCGGCTACTTTTATATTTTTAGTAGAGACAGGTTTTCACCGCGTTGGTCAGGCTGGTCTCAAACTCCGGACCACAGGCGATCCACCCGCCTCAGCCTCCCAAAGTACTGGGATTACAGGATCAGCCACCACGCCCAACTCTTTTTTTATTTTTTATTTTTTGAGACGGAGCCTCGACTCTGATGCCCAGTCTGGAGTGCAGTGCCATGACCTCGACTCACTGCAACCTCCACCTCCCAGGTTCAAACCATTCTACGGTATAGCTGGGACAACAGGTGCAGGCCACCACACCAGGCTAATTTTTCTATTTCTAGTAGAGACGGGGTTTCACCATGTTGGCCAGGTTGCTCTTGAACTCCTGACCTCAGGTGATCTGCCCGCCTCAGCCTCTCACAATGCTGGGATTACAGGCATGAGCCGTACCTGACCCTTTGTCTTCTTCTTTCTCTCTCTCTCTCTCTCTCTTCTCTCTCTCTCTCTCTCTTCTCTCTCTTCTCTCTCTCTCTCTCTCTCTCTCTCTCTCTCTCTCTCTCTCTCTCTCTCTCTCTCCTCTCTCGTCTGTCTCTTTCTTTTTTTCAGAGTCGGGGTCTCACTATGTTTCCCAGGCTGGGCTCAAACTCCTGCCTCAGCCTCTCAAGTAGGCTGCAAACCCAGCCTCTCAAGGATGCAAACCTCCATACCTGGTTCAATATTTGACCTTTTGATTTTAATCAAAATGTGGGTGGGGGCCAGGCACAGTGGCTCATGCCTGGGATATCCAGCACTTTAGGAGGCCGAGGCAGGTAGATTGCTTGAGACCAGGAGTTCGAGACCAGCCTGTCCAACATGGTAAAACCCCATCTCTACTAAAAATACAAAAATTAGCTGGGTGTGGTGGCATGTGCCTGTAATCCCAGCTTCTTGAGAGGTTTAGGCATGAGAATGGGTGACAAGGCAAGACTGTTTCTAAAAAAAAAAAAAAAAAAAAAAAAAAAGTGGGTAGGAGTGAAATGATATCTCATTGTGGTTTTGATTTGCATTTTCTTGATGGCTAATGATGTTGAACCTATTATCATGTGCTTATTGGTCACTCTGGTGAAATGTCTATTCAAATTCTTGCCTGTTGTAGTTGGATTGTTGGGTTGAGTTATTTATTTATTTTTAAAAAACTGGGTTTCACCATGTTGGTCAGGCAGGTCTTGAATTCCTGACCTCAGGTGATCCTCCCACCTTGGCCTCCAAAGTGCTTGGATTACAGGCATGAGCCACCCTGCCCGGCCTACTTATTTATTATTTGTGAGACAGTCTTGCTCTGTGGCACAGGCTGTAGCACAGTGGCAGGATCTTGGCTCAGTGCAACCTCTGCCTCCCAGGTTCAAGTGATTCTACTGCCTCAGCCTCCCAAGTGGCTGGGATTACAGGTGCCTGCCACCATGTCCAGCTAATTTTTTTATTTCTTTTTTTTTTTTTTTTTGAGACGGAGTTTTGCTCTTGCTGCCCAGGCTGGAGTGCAATGGCACCATCTCGGCTCACCACAACCTCTGCCTCCTGGGTTCAGGCAATTCTCCTGCCTCAGCCTCCTGAGTAGCTGGGATTACAGGCACGCGCCACCATGCCCAGCTAATTTTTTGTATTTTTAGTAGAGACAGGGTTTCGCCATGTTGACCAGGATGGTCTCGATCTGTTGACCTCATGATCCACCTGCCTCGGCCTCCCAAAGTGCTGGGATTACAGGCTTGAGTCACCCGGCCCGGCCTAATTTTTGTATTTCTAGCAGAAAACAGGGTTTCACCACGTTGGCCAGGCTGATCTTGACCTCCTGATCTTGTGATCACCTTCCTTGGCCTCCCAAAGTGCTGGGATTACAGGCACGAGCCACCCACTCTGCTCCATTTCTTTATTATTTCTATTATTCAGTTATAAGAGTTCTTTATATATCCTGGGTACGTCTCTTGTCATAAACATAATTTGCAAATCTCATTTGGTGGGTTGTGTTTTTACCTTCGTGATAGTCTCCTTTGAAGAAAGAAAGTTTTAAATTTTGTAGGTCGGATTACAGAATGGTGCAACAAGTATAAAAAACAGTATAGAGGTCCTTGAAAAATTGAAAATAGAACTACCATCTGGGCCGGGCGCGGTGGCTCACACCTACAATCCCAGCACTTTGGGAGGCCAAGGTGGGTGGATCGCGAGGTCAAGAGATCAAGATCATCCTGGTTAACAAGGTGAAACCCTGTCTCTACTAAAAATACAAAAATTAGCTGGGCATGGTGGTGCACGCCTGTAGTCCCAGCTACTCGGGTGGCTGACGACTGTAATCCCAGCATTGCTTGAACCCAGGAGGCGGAGGTTGCGGTGAGCCGAGATCGTGCCATTGCACTCCAGTCTGGGTAACAACAGCGAAACTCCGTCTCAAAAAAAAAAAAAAAAAAGAACTACCATCTGGTTCCAGCAACCCCACTTCTGGACATGTAGTCAAAAGAATTGAAAACAAGCCGGGCGCAGTGGCTCATGCCTGTAATCCCAGCACTTTGGGAGGCCAAGGCGGGCGGTTCAGCTAAATTCGGGAGTTGGAGACCAGCCTGACTAACATGGAGAAGCCCCATCTCTACTAAAAAATACAAAAAATTAGCTTGGCGTGGTGGTGCATGCCTGTAATCCCAGCTATTCAGGGAGCAGAAGAATTATTCAAACCCGGGAGGCCGAGGTTGCGGTGAGCCGAGATCGCGCCATTGCACTCCAGCCTCGGCAACAAGAGCGAAACTCCGTCTCAAGAAAAAAAAAAAAAAAAAAAAAAAGAGGTCGGACGTGATCAGGTCGGCTGTGGCAGCCGGAAAACAGCCGGGCGTGTCAGTTCCTCGACCCCGGTGCCAAACTCGCCCAGCAAGGCGAGGGGCTGCGCAGGCCCATGGCCAGACCCGGCATGGAGCTGTGGCACGACCGGCTGGCGCTGGTGAAGGAAGCCTCAGTGGGCATTGGCGCGGCCGTGGCCCGGGCCCTGGTCCAGCAGGGGCTGAAGGTGGTGGGCTGCGCCCACACCGTGGGCAACATCGAGGAGCTGGCTGCTGAATGTTAAGAGTGCATGCTACCCCTGGACTTTGATCCCCTACAGATGTGACCTGTCAAATGAGGAGGACATCCTCTCCATGTTCTCGGCTATCCGTTCTCAGCACAGTGGCATAGACATCTGCATCAACAATACCGCTTGGGCCGGCCTGACTCCCTGCTCTCAGGCAGCACCAGCGGTTGGAAGAAGATGCTCAATGTGAACGCGCTGGCCCTCAGCATCTGCACGCGGGAAGCCTACCAGTCCATGAAGGAGTGAAATGTGGACCATGGGCACATCATTAACATCAATAGCATGTCTGGCCACCGAGTGGTCCCCCAGTCTGTGACCCACTTCTATAGTGCCACCAAGTATGCTGTCACTACACTGACGGAGGGACTGAGGCAAGAGCTTCGGGAGGCCCAGACCCACAACTGAGCCACATGCATCTTTCCAGGTGTTGTGGAAACACAATTTGCCTTCAGACTCCACGACAAGGACCCTGAGAAGGCAGCTGCCACCTATGAGCACATGAAATGTCTCCAACCTGAGGATGTGGCCGAGGCTGTTATCTACGTCCTCAGCACCCCCGCAAACGTCCAGATTGGAGACATCCAGATGAGGCCCACGGTGACCTAGTGACCGTGGGAGCTCTTCCTTCCCTCCCCACCCCTCATGGCTTGCCTCCTGCCTCTGGATTTCAGGTGTTGGTTTCTGGATCACTGGATACCACTTCCTGTCTACACCCCAGCCAGGGGTTAGAAAATTTGTCTGAAATTTTTATATCTGCTTGTAGAATTGCTTCTAGTGTAAATGTGAAAAATGTGCTGGGAAAAGGTGGTGTCCCTTAATTGTTTTACTTGTTAACTTGTTCTTGTTCCCCCTGGGCTCCTTGGCCTTTTTCTGCTCTCAGTCTCTTCCCTTTGACCTGGGAAAGGGGTTGTGGCCCAAACCCCCCCCATCTTCTTGCACTTCAACCGCTGTGGCTCAGGGCTGGGGTGGCAGAGGGAGGCCCTCACCTTATATCTTCATGGTTATCCAGGGTTCCAGACTTCCTCCTCTGCCTGCCCCACTGCCCCCTCTCCCCCTTCTCTTCCTCCTTCTCACCTCTCCAGTCCAATCTTGGCTTCTTGTCCCCTTGTGGGGTCATCCCTCCACTCTGACTTGGCAGCAGAACACCAGGGCCTAGCCCAGTGAATTTCATGATGATCATTAAAAAAGAAAAATCACAACCAAAAAAAAAAAAAAAAAGAATTTGAAAATAGAGTTTGGAAGAGACGTTTACACACCCATGTTTGTAGTAGCACTGTTTTTATTCTTTTAAGACAAAGTCTCACTCTGTAGCGAGGCTGCAGTGCAGTGGTGGGATCTTGGCTCACCGCAACCTCCTCCTGTGTTCAAACTATTCTCCTGCCTCAGCCTCCCGAGTAGCTGGGACTACAGGCACGCACTACCATGCCCAGCTAAATTTTTGTATTTTAGTAGAGACAAGGTTTTACCATGTTGGCCAGGATGGTCTTGATCTCCTGATCTCATGATCTGCCTACCTCCACCTCCCAAAGTGCTGGGATTACAGGTGTGAGCCACAGCACCTAGCCTTTTTTTTTTTTTTAACCTTGTTCTGATAGTAGTTCTCAAGGAACTTTTTTTTTTTTTAAGAGACAGAGTCTCTCTCTGTTTCCCAGGCTAGAGTGCAGCAGTGTGATCATAGCTCACTACAGCCTCTAACTACTGCACTCAAGGGGTCTCACGCCTCAGCCTTCTGAGTAGCTGGGATTTATAGGCATGAGCCACTGAGCCTGTATAGTAGCACTATTCACAATACCCAAGAGGTAGAAGCAAGCCCAAAGTCCACTGATGCATGACTGGAAAAACAAACTGCAGTATATACATACAATGGAATATTATTCAGCCTCAAAAAGAAAGAAAATCCTGTTACATGTGATAACATGGCCGAACTTTGAGGACATTATGCCACGTGAAATAAGCCAGCCACAAAAAGGCAAATACTGCATGATTCCTCTTAGACGAGGTATCTAAATTAGTCAAATTCGTAAGATAAAAAAATCGGAAGATCTGGCCAGGTGCAGTGGCTCACGCCTGTAATCTCAGCACTTTGGGAGGCCAAGGTGGGCGGATCACCTAAGGTCAGGAGTTCGAGACCAGCCTAGCCAACGTGGAGAAACCCCATCTCTACCTTAAAAAAAAAAAGTTGGAAAATCTGTTTTACAACAGTGTGAATATTTAACATTACTGAACTGTACCCTTTAAAATGGTAGGCTGGGTGCGGTGGCTCATACCTGTAATCCCAGCACTTTGGGAGGCTGAGGTGGGCAGATCACTTGAGGTCCAGAGTTTGAGACCAGCCTGGCTGACATGGTGAAACCCCATCTCTACTAAAAATACAAAATTAGGGCTGGGCGCAGTGGCTCACACCTATAATCCCAGCGCTTTGGGAGGCCGATGCGGGTGGATCACGAGGTCAAGAGATCGAGATCATCCTGGTCAGCAAGGTGAAACCCCGTCTCTACTAAAAATATAAAGATTAGCTGGGCATGGTGGTGCGCGCCTGCAGTCGCAGCTACTCAGGAGGCTGAGGCAAGAGAATTGCTTGAACCCAGGAGGCCGATGTTACGGTGAGCCAAGATCGTGCCATTGCACTCCAGTCTGGGTAACAACAGCAAAACTCCATCTCAAAAAAAAAAAAAATACAAAATTAGCTGGTGTAGTGGCGAGTGCCTGTAATCCCAGCTACTCAGGATACTGAGGCAGGATACTTGAACCCAGGAGCTGGAGGTTGCAGTGAGCTGGGTTTGTGCCACTGCACTCCAGCCTGGGTGACAGGGCAAGACTCTGTCTCAAAAATAAAACAAAATAAATTTACGGAATCAAATGTATCTATTTTTTGTTTAACTGTTTTGTTTTTGTTTTTGAGACAGAGTCTTGCTCTGTCACTCAGGCTGGAGTGTAATGGTCTTAATCTCTGCTCACTGCAACCTCCACCTCCTGTATTCAAGCGATTCTCCTGCCTCAGCCTCCTGAGAAGCTGGGATTACAGGCATGTACCACAACACCCAGCTAATTTTTGTATTTTTAGTAGACATGGGGTTTCGCCATGCTGCCAGGCTGGTCTTGAACTCCTGACTGCAGGCAATCCTTCCACTTTGTCCTACCAAAGTGCAGGGATTACAGGCAGGAGCCATTGTGCCCGGCCCACTTTAAGTTCAGTCATGAGTTGAACTGGCCAACAGAATAAGGAATATCAGTTGTGAGCCTAGTTCTTAAAAATACTTGCCTCTTTTTACTTGTCCTCTAGCATATCTGCTTTTGCTAGGTAAGAGCTTCCTCTGGGTAGCTGCTGCAATCTTGGCCTGGCCTCCAAAGTAAACAGGCAGAGATAACTTAGTACAAACCTCAGGGAGAAGCCTAGCCCAGCTAGATCTGTAACTTGAAACAGAACCAATCCCAGCCTAGACCTAGTGACCCCAGACCGTTCACAGGTATGTCCGATCAATATGGGCTGAAGGATAGATGTATATGCCTTCTGTTTTACAATACTAGGTAGGAGAAGCATTCCCAAGTCAGACATGGTATCAGTCCCCATAATACATTCAGGTAAAGGAGACACAATTGTTTCACATAAAATCTTTTCAAACATACCAATTCCCATCCAAATGTTCACCTTAATCTTATCAATCTTTTGTACTCTTATATCCTCCCAACTTTACTGTAGCCCCCTTAGAACTTCACCAACAGATCTCTGAACAACAGTCCATGGGGCTCCTGTGTCCAGGAGTCCCAGAAATATCACTTCTCTACCTCTGACTATTTTACTCACTCATGTGCATATGACTTTGAGTCCACTACTGGAGGTCAGGCCAAGATACCCAGACTCTCCCATCAGTTCTTCTTTTGATCACATTCCAGAACCATCATCCCACATGACTGGAGGTAAGATTTCTTTCTGTTTTTTTTTTAGACAGAGTCTCACTCTCTTGCCCAGGCTGGAGTGCTATGGCATGGTCTCGCCTCACCGCAACTTCCGACTTTTGGGTCCAAGCAATTCTCCTGTCTCAGCCTCCCGAGTAGCTGGGACTACAGGCGCGCACCACCATGCCCAGCTAATTTTTGTATTTTTAGTAGAGACGGGGTTTCACCTTGTTGACCAGAATGGTCTCAATCTCTTGACCTCGTGATCCACCCGCATAGGCCTCTCGAAGTGCTGTAATTATAGGCGTGAGCCACTGCGCCCAGCCATCAATTTTTTGTATTTTTATTTTGATACGGAGTTTCACTAGTTACCCAGGCTGGAGTGCAATGGCACGATCTTGGCTCACTGCAACCTCCGCCTCCTGGGTTCAGGCAATTCTCCTTCCTCAGCCTCCCGAGTAGCAGGGATTACAGGCACACACCACCACGCCCAGCTAATTTTTTGTATTTTTAGTAGAGACGGGGTTTCACCATGTTGACCGGGATGGTCTTGATCTCTTGACCTCGTGATCCACCCGCCTTGGCCCCCCAAAGTGCTGGGATTACAGGCTTGAGCCACCGTGCCCAGCCCAATTTTTTGTATTTTTAATAGAGACGGGGTTTCATCATATTGGCCAGGCTGGTCTCAAACTCGTGACTACGTGATTTGCCCGCCTTGGCCTCCCAAAGTGCTGAGATCATAGGCATGAGCCACCACACCTGGCCAGGTTTCTTTTTTTTTTTTTTTTTTTTTTTTGAGAATCTCGCTCTGTTGCCAGGTGCGAGGCTGGAGTGCAGTGGTGCGATCTCGGCTCACTGCAACCTCCACCTCCTGGGTTTGAGTAATTCTCCTGCCTCAGCCTCCTGAGCAGCTGGGACTACAGGCACGCACCACCATGCCCAGCTAATTTTTGTATTTTTTTAGTAGAGACGAGGTTTCACCATGTTGGCCAGGATGGTCTCTATCTGTTGACCTTGTGATCCGCCCACCTCAGCCTCCCAAAGTGCTGGGATTACAGGTTTTTTTTTTTTTTTTTTTTTTTTACAGAGTCTTGCTCTTATTGCCCAGGCTGGAGTGCAGTGGCGCCA
This sequence comes from Callithrix jacchus, assembly GCF_049354715.1. Taxonomy (NCBI): domain Eukaryota; kingdom Metazoa; phylum Chordata; class Mammalia; order Primates; family Cebidae; genus Callithrix; species Callithrix jacchus. The sequence continues at coordinate 22,730,351 of NC_133510.1, read as the reverse complement.
TCTTGGTTCACCACAACCTCCTCTTCTTGTGTGCAAGTGATTCTCCTGCCTCAGCCTCCAAAAGTAGCTGGGATTACAGGCATGCGCCACCATGCCCAGCTAATTTTTGTATTTTTAGTAGAGACGGGGTTTCACCATGTTGGCCAGGATGGTCTTGATCTCTTGACCTCATGATCCACCCACATCGGCCTCCCAAAGAGCTGGGCTTACAGGCATGAGCCACCGCGCCCAGCCTCCTTTTCGCTTTAACTTTTACCTGTGGGTAGAGGCCTTGAGGCTAGAGACTGTAGTTCAGTCTGGCCAAAATCCAAGCTTGGCCTAGCATCAGAATCCACTGGAATACTCTCCTGAAATTTTCATTTTAGATTTTACATACAACAATAACCAAGGGATCGTATATTTTGCTTGTTTCTTGTTACTCTGCATTTCCTTATGCATTTATTCTGTAAGCAAAGTTCCTGGAAGTTCGAGCCATCATTTTCTTTTTTTGAGACAGAGTCTTGCTCTGTCACCCAGGCTGGACTGTACTGTACAATCTTGGCTCACTGCAACCTCCACCTCCGGAGCTCAAGCAATTTTCATGCCTCAACCTCCAAGTAGCTGGGACTACAGTTGAGCACCACCACACCTGGTTAATTTTTTGTACTTTTAGTAGACACAGGGTTTCACCATGTTGGCCAGGCTGGTCTCCAACTCCTGACTTCAAGTGATTCACCTGCCTTGGCCTCCCGAAGTGCTAGAATTACATGCCCAGCCTGATCCATAATTTCTAAATTTCACTGGTAACTTTTCATTTCTGTAACTGATTGCAGCACAGTTATATTTCCATGCCATGAATGCCCCTGTGGCCACCCAGGAATCAAAGTTTCATCAGCTCGGCTGGGCATGGTGGCTCATGCTTGTAATCCCAGCACTTTGGGAGGCCAAGGTGGGCATAACACCTGAGGTCAGGAGTTCGAGACCAGTCTGGCCAACATGTTAAAACCCTGTCTCTACTAAAAATACAAAAATTAGCTGGGCATGGTGGTGCACACCTGTAATCCCAGCCACTGAGGAGGCTGAGGCAGGAGAATTGCTTGAACCTGAAAGGCAGAGGTTGCAGATTGCGCCACTGCACTCCAGCCTGGGCAATAAAGCAAGACTTCATTTCAAAAAAAAAAGTTTCACCACCTCCCACCCTCTCATCCTTTCTCTTACCAAACCACATGTTTTAGTAAGTCAGAGTCAAGCTAGCACATCCCATTTCTAACACCAACCTGGAGTTAGCCAGTCTGTGAGATTAAGGGTACAATCCTCCCGACTGCCGAATCTGCCCAAGACTTTTGACCCAACTGCAAGGAGTTAGGGTCCAAACACAAAGTTAGAGGGAAGAGTCCACACAAGACCACCCTCAGTTCTGACACCAGTTGCAAATTTGAATGTTTCCCAAAATGACCCTCAGGTTTGACAGTTCACTAAAAAGACTCACAGAACTCATTGAAACCAGTTACAATTACAGTCACATTTATTGCAGGGAGAGGATACACTAAAATCAGTCGAGGTAGGTTGGGCGAGGTGGCTCATGCCTGTAATCCCAGCACTTTAGGAGACTGAGGCATGTATGTCACTTGAAGTCAGGAGCTCAAAACAGACCAGCCTGGCCAACATAGTGAAACCTCATCTCTACTGAAAACACAAAACTTAGCCAGGTATAGCAGCACATGCCTGTAGTCCCAGCTACTTGGGAGGCTGAGGCAGGAGAATCACTTGAATCTGAGAGGAAGAGGTTGTAGTGAGACAAGATCGTGCCACTGCACTCCAGCCTGGGCGACAAGAGTGAGACTCCATCTCAAAAAAAAAAAAAAAATCAACCAAGGGAAGACACACACAGGGCAGCATTCCAGAGTGTTCCAAAAGTGAAGCTTCTCTTGCCCTTTGGAAGTGTTATTCTCTTGGCATTGATGTACAACAGTATGTCCCGAGTACTGCCAAACCAGGAAGCTCACTTCAGCTTCAGTGTCCTTAGATTGCATCGGAGCTTACTGATTGGTTGCCCATGTGATTGAATTCCATTTTCAACCCCTACCCCAAGCCCTCAGAGGTGGGGCTGATACCACACGGTACAAGGGGTCCACCATGAATAACAAACACTTTTATCACTTGGGAAATGTCAAGGGTTTAGAGGTTACCTCCTAGGAGGCAGAAACAAAGACCAGACCTCTTTTTGAGTGAGTTCAGATTCCTTGGTAAACAGCAATAAAAGGTAGCCTTGGAGGAACAAATTTCCCAAATTTACTACATTCATAACTTTTATCCCAAGTGAATGTTTTTTAATGAATCAATTCATTAATACAATTAAATAAATTAGGCCAGGCTTGGTGGCTCACGTCTGTAATCCCAGAACTTTGGGAGGCCGAGGTGGGCAGATCATGAGGTCAGGAGTTTGAGACTAGGCTGGCCAACACAGTGAAATTCCATTTCTACTAAAAATACAAAAATGAGTTTGGCGTAGCTGCTTGGGAGGCTGAGGCAGGAGAATCGCTTGAGCCCAGGAGGTGGACGTTGCAGTGAGCTGAGATCGTGCCACTGCATTCCAGCCTGGGCAACAGAGCAAAATTATGTCTCAAAAAAAATTAATCAAATTAAATAAATTATATAATTAATAGAATAAAATAAATTGTATAATGAATAAATTAAATGTATAAAAACTAAATTCAGGTTGGGCTTGGTGGCTCACACCTGTAATCCAAGCACTTTGGGAGGCCAAGGCAGGTGGATCACCTGAGGTCGAGAGTTCTAGACCAGCCTGACCAACAGGGCGAAACCTCATCTCTACTAAAAATACAAAATCAGCTGGGTGTAGTTGTGTATGCCTGTAATCCCAGCTACTTGGGAGGCTGAGGCAGGAGAATCACTTGAACCTAGAAAGCAGAGGTTGCGGTGAGCCGAGATCATGCCATTGTACTCCAACCTGGGCAATAAGAGCGAAACTCTATCGCAAAAAAAAAAAAAAAAAAGCCTGGCGCGGTGGCTCTCATTTGTAATCCCAGCACTTTTCGAGGCTGAGGTGGGTAGATCACAAAGTCAGGAGTTTGAGCCCAGCCTGGGTAATATGGTGAAACCTCGTCTCTCCTAAAAATACAATAATTAACTGGGCATGGTGGTGAGTGCCTGTAGTCCCATCAACTCAGAAGGCTGAGGCAGGAGAATCACTTGAACCTGGGAGGTGGAAGTTACAGTAAGCCAAGATCAAGCCACTGACTCTAGCCTGGGCAACAGAGCAAGACTCCATCTAAAAAACAAAAGGACTAAATTCAGCTTGATTCAAGTATTTTATCAGGGCTGGGCACGGTGGCTCATGCCTGTAATCCCAGCACTTTGGGAGGCCAAGGTGGGCGGATCATGAAGTCAGGAGTTCAAGACCAGCCAGGCCAACATAGTGAAACCCCGTCTCTATTAAAAATACAAAAATTAGCCAGGTGTGGAGACAGCACCTGTAGTTCCAGCTACTTGGTAGGCTAAGGCAGGAGACTCGCTTGAACCTGAGAGGCGGAGGTTGCAGTGAGCCAAGACCAAACATTGCACTCCAGCCTGGGTGATAGAGTGAGATTCCATCTCAAAAATAATAATACATAAATAAATAAACAAAATATTTAAAAAAAATTTTTTTCTTTTCGTTTTTTTTGTTGTTGTTGTTTTTTAAGAGAAGGGGTCTTGATATGTTGCCTAGGCTGGAGTGCAGTGGCTATTCACGGGCGTGATCCCACTACTGATCAGCACGGGAGTTTTTTTTTTTGAGATGGAGTTTCGCTCTTGTTACCCAGGCTGGAGTACAATGGCGTGATCTCGGCTCACTGCAACCTCCACCTCCTGGGTTTAGGCAATTCTCCTGCTTCAGCCTCCCGAGTAGCTGGGACTACAGGCGCGTGCCACCATGCCCAGCTAATTATATATATTTTTTTGAGATGGAGTTTCATTCTTGTTACCCAGGCTGGAATGCAATGGCGCAATCTCGGCTCACCACAACCTCTGCCTCCTGGGTTCAGGCAATTCTCCTGCCTCAGCCTCCTGAGTACCTGGGATTACAGGCACGCGCCACCATGCCCAGCTAATTTTTTGTATCTTTAGTAGAGACGGGGTTTCACCACGTTGACCAGGATGGTCTCGATATCTTGACCTCGTGATCCACCCGCCTCGGCCTCCCAAAGTGCTGGGATTACAGGCGTGAGCCACCGCGCTCGGCCTAATTTTTGTATTTTTAGTAGAGCCGGGGTTTCACCATGTTGACCAGGATGGTCTTGATCTCTTGACCTCCTGATCCACCCTCCTCGGCCTCCCAAAGTGCTGGGATTATAGGCGTGAGCCACCGCGCCTGGCAGCACGGGAGTTTTGACCTGCTCTGTTTCCGACCTGGGCCGGTTCACTCCTCCTTAGGCAACCTGATGGTCCCCTGCTCCCGGGAGGTCACCATATTGATGCTGAACTTAGTGCAGACACGCGACTGGCATAGCGCATTGCAGCCCAGAACTCCTGGGCTCAAGCACTCCTCCCACTTCAGCCTCCCGAGTAGCTGGGACTACAGACACGCGCCACTGTGCCCGGCTTTTAAAAATATTTTATCTGATGCCTTTCTACCTGGTTACACAATTGCCAGTCTATATCTAACAAGGGTTTCTAGGGATGAAAATTATCCCTAGAATATAGCGTAATTCTTTTCCAGAAAATAATCGATTGTGTCAATAATGCTCCAGTTTTAGGGAAGAATTCTCTCTTTACCTTACAGAGTTACTTTACTCCAAGTGGAAGATTATCATCTGCCATGAAAACCCAGTATCCCACTATTTTCCTATTTGTAGCGTGTCAGAGCTCATTACTACAGATTCCTTCCTTCCTTCATTCCTTCCTTCCTTCCTTCCTTCCTTCCTTCCTTTCTTCCTTTTCTTTTCTTCTTCTTTTCTTTTTTTTTTTTTTGACAAGGTCTCACTCTTGCCCAGACTGGACTGCAGTGGTACAATTACAGCTCACTATAGCCTTAACCTCTTGGGCTCAACCCATCCTCCCACCTCAGCCTCGAAGTAGCTGGTACCACAGGCATGTGCCACTACTCCTGGTTACTTTTTATATGTATATATTTTTTGAAGATGGGGTTTCACCATGTTGGTTAGGCTGGTCTTAAATTCCTTACCTCGGTGATCCACCCGCCTTGGACTCCAAAGTGCTTGGATTACAGGCGTGAGCTACCATGCCCAGCCTATTTTTATATTTTTTTGTAGAAACAGGTTTCACCATGTTGCCCAGGCTGGTCTTGAACTTCTGGGCTCAAACAATCTGGCCACTTCCTAAAATGCTGAAATTGTAGGCATGAGCCATTGTGTCCTGCGCATATCTTTATTAAATTACTTATTATTTTTTATTTTTTTACAGACAGGGTCTCACTTTGCTGCCCAAGTTGGTCTTGAACTCTCAGTCTCAAGCAAACCTCATGTTGCAGCCTCCCAAAGTGCTGGGATTAGCCATGGGCCACTGTGCCTGGCCTAGATTTTTTTAAGAAGAGTTCAGTTGCCCAGGCGTGGTGGCTCACGGCTGTAATCCAAACACTTTGGAGGCCAAGGCGGGCGGGTCACCTGCGGTTGTGAGTTCAAGACCAGCCTGACCAACATGATGAAGCCCTGTCTTTATTCAAAAATGTTTTATTTATAATAATAATAATAATAATAATAATTTCCCAGTCTGGTATGGTGGCTCACCCCTGTAACCCCAGAACTCAGGGAGGCTAAACTACTAAACTATACCTGAGTTTAGTAGTTTAAGACCAGCCTGACCAACATGGTGAAACCCCATCTCTAAAAATACACAAATATTAGCCAGGAGTGGTGGCAGGTGCCTGAAATCCCAGTTTCTCAGGAGGCTCAGGCAGATAATTGCTTGAATCCAGCCTGGGTGACAGAGAGAGACTCCATCTCAAAATAACAATAATAATAATAAAAATAATAGCCCAGGTGCGGTGGCTTATGCCTCTAATCCCAGCACTTTGGGAGGTGGAGGCGGGTGGATCACAAGGTCAAGAGTTGAGGCCAGCCTGAGCAACACGGTGAAATCTCATCTCTACTAAAAATACAAAAGGTAGTTGGGTGTGGTGGCACGTGCCTATAATCCAGCTACTCAGGAGGCTGAGGCAGGAGAATCGCTTGAACCAGGGAGGCGGAGGTTGCAGTGAGCCGAGATCACACCATTGCACTACAGTCTAGGCAACAGAGCAAGATTCTGTCTCAAAACAATAATAACAATAATAGGTTTGGGCGCAGTGGCTCATGCCTGTAATCCCTGTAATTTTGGAGGCCGAGGTGGGCAGATCACCTGAGGTCGGGAATTTGAGGCCAGCCTGGCCAACATGGATATACCCCATCTCTACTAAAAATACAAAATTAGTCATGCGTAGTGGCACAGACCTGAGAGGCTGAGGCAGGAGAATCGCTCGAATCCCATAGTGGGGGGTTACAGTAAGCAGAGATCCCATTGTTGCACTCTAGCCTGGGCAACAAGAGCAAACTCCGTCTCAAAAATAAATAAATAAATAAATAAAATAAAAGTACAAAAATTATGGAGAAACCCCGTCTCTACTAAAGATGAAAAACTTATCGCAGTGGGGTTGACCCAAGCGTGTAATCTCAGCTACCTGGGAGGCTGAAGCAGGAGAACTGCTTGAACCCAGAAGGTGAAGGTTGCAGCGAGCTGAGCTCCTGCTGTTGCGCTCCAGCCTGGGCAACAAGAGCAAAACTCCATGTAATAATAATAATAATAATTTCCTGCTCGGTACGGGGGCTCATGCCTGTAATCCCAGCACTTTAGAGGCCAAGGCAGGTGGATTGCTTGAGTTCCAGAGTTTGAGACCAACCTGGCCAATACAGCGAGACCTCATCTCTACTAAAAATTAAAAATTAGCTGGGTGTTGTGGCATGCACTTGTGGTCCTAGCTACATGGGAAGCTGAGGTGAGAGGTCAGTGTGACCTCAGGAGACTGACGTTGCAGAGAGCTATATCACACCACTACTGCACTGTAATCTGGGATTACAGATGCCTGTCCTCTCCTGGCTAATGTTTTATATTTGTAGTAGAGATAGGGTTTCACCATGTTGTCCAGGCTGGTTGGGAACTCCTGACCTCATGATCCACGTGCCTTGGCCTCCCAGAGCACTGAGATTACAGGCGTGAACCATTGAGCCCTGCCCTAATGGACATATTTCTAGAATTACACACCTTACCAAAATTGACTCAAGAACTAGAAAGCTTAAATAGTCCTTTACGTAGGTGCCTATAGTCCTTCACATAGGTGTCCACATGTTACAGTGTACCTAGGATAATTCTGAATATGTCCCTGCCCTGGCATAATCATTAGAAATACCCCTTGTACCATATGGTACTCTGACTTAAACCACATATTATATGGTTCCTCTACTTAAGATCTTATAAAAAAATCTGGAGACAAGTCACTTATCTAAGAAAATACATATAACGGATATAACTGAATAATTATTGGTATTGGCCAGGTGCAGTGGCTCAGTAATCTTAGCACTTTGGGAGGTTGAGGCGGGCAGATCATGAGGTCAGGCGATTGAGACCATACTGGCCAACATGGTGAGAGGTCAAACAGGCAGATAGATACAGGGTACAGATCTAGAACTGGAAACAAGGTGTAGGTTGAAGATATAAACAAGAATTATGGGCTGGGCACAGTGGCTCATGCCTGTAATCCCAGCACTTTGGGAGGCCAAGGCAGGTGGATCAGTTGAGGGCAGGAGTTTGAGACCAGCCTGGCCACATGGTAAAACCCAATCTCTACTAAAAATACATTAAAAAGTCAGGTATGGTGGTGTGCACCTGTAATTCCAGCTACCCAGGAGGTTGAGGTGGGAGGATTGCTTGAACCCAGGAGGTGGAGGTTGCAGTGAGCTGAGATCATGGCACTTCACTCCAGCCTGGACAACAGAGTGAGACTCCATTTAAAAATAAATAAGTGAATAAAATAAACAAGAATTATGATATATATATAGTAGGCTCCCTTATCTACAGTTCTAAGACCCCCTGGTGGATACCTGAAACCACAGATAGTATCAAAAGTAATATAAACTGTGTTTCTTCCTGTGCATACATACATACCTCTGATAAAGCTTAATTTATAAATTAGATACAGTAAGAAATTAACAATAATGAATCATAGAATAATTATAACAATATGCTGTTTACAATCTCATAGGTAGAATCGTTCCTTTTTTTTTATTTTTTTTTGAGATAGAGCCTTCTTTTGTTGCCCAGTCTGGAAGGCAATGATGTGACCTCAGCTCACTGCAACCTCTACCTCCCGGGTTCAAGTGATTCTCCTGACTCAGCCTCCCGAGTAGGTGGGATTATAGGTGCCCGCCACCATGCCCAGCTAATTTTTTTATTTTTAGCAGACACAGGGTTTCACTATGTTGGTCAGGCTAGACTCGAACTCCTGACCTCAGGTGATCCACCTGCCTGGGCCTCCCAAAATGCTGGGATTACAGGCATGAGTTACCGCGCCCAGCTGATAGACTCATTCTTATCACAAATCTTAGCAACTTCAACATATGATTGATTTTTTCTTTCTTTGAGACTTTTTACCTTTTCACTTAAAGGGAGCACCTCATAGCTTCTCTTTGGAATATGTGAATTACCGGCTGTGCGCGGTGGCTCACGCCTATAATCCCAGCACTTTGGGATTACGAGGTGGGTGAATCACCTGAGGTCAGGAGTTCGAGACTAGCCAGGCTAACACAGTCAAACCCCATCTCTACTAATAGGACCAAAAACCAAAACTGGGCATGGTGGCGCACCCCTGTCATCGCTTGAACCCAGGAGGTAGGGGTTGCAGTGAGCCAAGATCACACCATTGCACTCCAGCCTGGTCAACAACAACAAAAAAGGAATATCTGAATTACCAACACCACTATTCTTGAATTTTGGGGCTATTTCATATAAGGGTTCCTTGAACACAGGCACTGTGATACCATGCAAACCTGATAACCGAGATGGCAGTGTGTGTGTGTGTGTGTGTGTGTGTGTGTGTGTATCTGTGTGTGTGTGTGTGTTGGTGTGTTGAGACAGATTTTTGTTTTTGTTGCCCAGGCTGGAGTGCAATGGGGTGATACCAGCTCAATACAACCTCTGCCTCCCTGGTTCAAGCAATTCTCCTGCCTCAGCTTCCCAAATAGCTGGAATTACAGGCATGTGCCACCACACCCAGCTAATTTTGTATTTTTAGTAGAGACCTGGTTTCTCCATGTTGGTCAGGCTGGTCTCCAACTCCTAACTTGAGGTGATCTGCCCGACTTGGCCTCCGGAAGTGCTGAAATTAGGCCAGGCACTGGGGCTCACACCTGTAATCCCAGCACTTTGGGAGGCCAAGGCGGGTGGATCATGAGGTCAGGAGTTCAAGGGTAGCCTGGCCAACATGGCAAAACCCCTTCTCTACCGAAAATCCAAAAATTAGCCGGGCATTGTAGCAGGTGCCTGTAATCCCAGCTACTCGGGAGGCTGAGGCAGTAGATTCAATTGAACCAGGGAGGCAGAGGCTGCAGTGAGCTGAGCTCGTGCCATTGCACTCCAGCCTGGGTGACAAGGGCAAGGCTCCCTCTCAAAGAAAAAAAAAAAATTATTTTTAAGAGATGGCAGGGGAGGTGTGGGAGATGGCATGGTAGTTCACTGTGCTGTTGTTTCTCCCGAAATCCTGAGCTCAAGTGATTCCTCTGCCTCGATATCCGAAACTGCTGGGATTATAGGCCTGAGCCACCACATGAAGCCAAAAATTTTCTTTTGTTTAGAAAAAACATTTCTCTTGAAATCCACATCTTTCCATTCCTACCACTCATCATTTTCTTTTACTGAATGTGATAAATGTAAGGAAATTTCTGACATTCCTCCAAAGAGTGTTCTGTATTGGTTCTGTGCCCGTTGGTGATTTTTGTCCCCTCATTCTCTCTCCCTTCCCCGCCCACCCCACCCCGTTCCAATGCAAGTCACCTCATTCTCTCTTGACTATTCTCTAATAAGGCTTTTACATCCTACTTCCACACACACCTCTTCTGAGTCATACATTAATGACCTTAACATTGCAAAATAATAAAAGGGCCATTGGGCATGGTGCTTCTTGCCTGTAATCCCAGCATTTTGAAAGGTTGAGATGGGCAGGTCACCTGAGGTCAGGAGTTCGAGACCAGCCTGGCCAACACGGCAAAACTTCACCTCTACTAAAAATACAAAAGTTAGCCAGGCTTGGTGGTGCACACCTATAGTCCCAGCCACTTGGGAGGCTGAGGCAGAATTGCTTGAATCTAGGAGGCAGAGGTTGCAGGGAGCAGAGATTACCCCACCACTGCGCTCTACCCTGGGCAACAGAGCGAGACTCCATCTCAAAAAAACAAAACAAAAACAAAAAAATGCCTGGTATGGTAGGAGGCCAAGGCAGGCAGATCACTTGAGGTCAGGAGTTCAAGATCAGCCTTGCCAATGTGGTGAAACCCTATCTCTACTAAAAATACAAAAATTAGAAGGTCGTGCTTGCTTGAACCTAGGAAGTAGCGGTGTCAGTGAGCACACATGGTACCACTACAATCCAAACTGGGTGACAGAGCAAAATTCCGTCTAAAAAAAAAAAGAAAAGAAATCAAATGGCCAATTTCCAACCCCCCCCCTTTTTTTTAAGGGTATCATGGTGGTGGGATAGGGGTTTGGATTCTTTTGGTTTACTTTTATTTGTTTGTTTTGTTTTGATACAGAGTCTTGCTCTGTAGCTCAGGCTGGAGTGCAGTGGCATGATCTAGGCTCATTGCAACCTCTCCCTCTAGGGCTCAAATGATTCTCCTGCCTCAGCCTCTCAAGTAGCTGGTACTACACTCGTACCTCACTAAGCCTTGCTAATTTTTGTATTTTTGGTAGAGATGAGGTTTCATCATCTTGGCCAGGCCGGTCTTTGACTCCTAAGCTCAAGTGATCTGCTTACCTCGGCCTCTGAAAGTGCTGAGATTACAGGCATGAACCACCACACCCCACCTAAATATGTTTTAAAATACTCAACTCAAAGGCCAGGCTGAGATGAACATTTTAGTACCTACATATGCATGCATTTCTGTTGGGTGTATGCCGAGGAGTAGAATTGTTGGCTCAGGGGTAGGCATATGTTCTTTTTTTTTTTTTTTTCTTGAGATGGAGTTTCGCTCTTGTTACCCAGGCTGGAGTGCAATGGCGCGATCTTGGCTCACTGTAACCTCTGCCTCCTATGTCCAAGCAATTCTCCTACCTCAGCCTCCCGAGTAGCTCGGACTACAGGCGCGCGCCACCATGCCTAATATTTGTATTTTTAGTAGAGACAGGGTTTCACCTTGTTGACCAGGATGGTCTCGATCTCTTGACCTCGTGAGCCACCCGCCTCAGCCTCCCAAAGTGCTGGGATTATAGGCGTGAGGCACCGCGTCCAGCCCTTTTTGTTTTTTTTAAGACGAGGTTTCACGATGTTGGTCAGGCTGGTCTTTAACTCCTGACTTCAGGTGATCCACCCGCCTTGGCCTCCAAAGTGCTTGGATTACAGGAGTGAGCCACCACGCCCAGCCTAATTTTTGTATTTTTAGTAGAGACCGGGTTTCGCCATATTGGCCAGGCTGGTCTCGAACTCCTAACCTCAAGTCATCGCCCTCCTCCGCCTCCAAAAGTGCTGGGATTATGGGTGCGAGGCACCGCGCGGGGCCGGAAAGGACTCTCTAGCCCATCTTACCTAGGGTCTTCGCAGCCCCGCCGGCAAGCTTGCGGCAACATCCGGGGCACCGCCGCCCTGCCGGAGTCAGAGGGCTGGGGGGGGCGGTGACGGGTGAGGGGCTACGGTATCTCTTAAGGCAGAAATGTTCACACCCTCCTAACGGCGGCGCCAAGGGCGGTGGGGCCCGGGACTGTTTCCCCTTAAAGGCTTCCCCCCGCCCGGGTCGCAGGAGGACGCCGGAGAGGGCGCCCTGAGTGACCCCCAGCAGCAGCCCGAGCAGGACTCTGTGGTGCGAAGGTGAGAACCCGGGCGGGGCCGGTCGACTCCGACCGCGAGCGGGTCCCTTGCTCGGACCGCGGGTGGGGGCTTGTCGTCCTAACGGAGGGCGCCCGAATAACCGAGTCACGTTTTACGACCACATTCACTGACCGTTCAAAGTCGAATCCTAGGCTTTTCGAGGCAGTTAGTGGGTCCCAACGGCTGCCGGCGCGGCGGCGGCCTGGGGCCCGCGCAGAGGCGCAACGGCCCGGGAGGCGCGCGGTTGAGCGAAGCCGCGGGGCCCAACCGCGGTCGGGGGTCTTGGGAGGTGGGTGCATCGCGCGGTCGCTGCGGCCGGCGGTGGGGGAACCTCGAGTAGGGGTGGGCGGCTACTCGGAGGTGGGCTGGCCTAAGAGAGAAGGGTCCTGCGGCTCTGGGAAACCCGCCTCGGAGCCCTGGAGAGGAGATTCGTGGTTTGCCGAGTACCTGCTATGTCCCGGACTCCGCTCCAGGTGCTGGGATCCCACAGCAAACGAAGCCACCCAGCCCTTGCCTTCCTAGACTATATATTCTAGGAAAGAGACAGAGAAGAAAATGCATAGATATGACCGGGCGCGGTGGTTTTAGCCTGTAATCTAGCACTTTGGGAGGCGGAGGCGGGTGGATCACGAGGTCAGGAGTTCAAGACCAGCCTGGCCAAGATGGTGAAACCCCGTCTATACTAAAAATGCAAAAATTTAGCTGAGCGCGGTGGTGGGCACCTGTAATCCCAGCTGCTTGGGAGGCTGAGGCAGAGAATTGCTTGAACCCAGGAGGCGGAGGTTGCCGTGAGCCGAGATTGCATCACTGCCCTCCAGCCTGGGGGACAGATCCAGACTCCGTCTAAATAAAAAATAAAATGCATGGATATGTAACAGGATGCCGTAAATCTGTAGTAGGGCTAGGAAGCAGGGAGGAGACTGTATGTTAGGTTGGAATTGGGGAAGGGGTCAGTCTGAGAGGCCTTCGTAAGGAGTGTCTTTTGGCGGGAGACCCGAAGGAATTGAGGGAGCCTTGGGAGCATGATCCCGGTGGAGGTAACTGGACTCCGGAGGTGGAACCGTCTTTGCCTTGAAAGAAACCTACCAGGAGTTAAAGTGCTGTGCGGGTGGGATCAGCTTTGTAGATTTCTGCAAGATGACAATTGGAATTGTCTTAGGAAATTACAGATCATTCATTTATTCAGTGCTGGATTCATTCAATGATTTATATCTGAAGTGTGAGAGAATGGGAGTAAGGCTAAGTGTCCTTGGCAAAATACTGTTACTAGTTTTGTCCCAGTTTAATACACAGACTAAATTTAGAATTTCCTTTTTTTTTTTTTTTTTTTGAGACTGAGTCTCACTCTGTCGCCCATGCTGGAGAGCAATGGCATGATCTTGGCTCATCCCAACCTCTGCCTCCCGGGTTCAAGCAATTGTCCTTTGATTTGAATTTCCATTGAATTTTAAGAAGTGTTAATTTGAGTTAATTTTACAGATTAGTAAACACTACCTCACTTTTTTTTTTCAGCCTCCCTAGTAGCTGGGATTACAGGCAAGCGCCACCATGCCCGGCTAATTTTGTATTTTATAATTTTTTTTTAATTATTTTTTTTAAAGACGGGGTTTCACCATGTTGGTCAGGCTGGTCTTGAACTCCCGACGTCAGGTGATCCGCCCGCCTTGGCCTCCAAGGTGCTTGGATTATAGGCGTGAGCCACCAGGACCGGAGTAATTTTGTATTTTTAATAAAGACGAGGGTTTCTCCATGTTGGTCAGGCTGGCTTCGAACTCCCAACCTCAAGTGATCCACCCAGCTCAGCTTCCCACAGTGCTGGGAGTACAGGCGTGAGCCACTTTGCCTGGCTGAATTTCCAATGATTTTTTTTTTTTTTTTTTTTTTTTGAGACAGAGTCTCACTATGTCACCAGCTGCCAGGCTGGAGTACAGTGGCACAATCTCGGCTCACTGCAGCCTCCGCCTCCCAGGTTCAGGCAATTTGCCTGCCGCAGCCTCCTGAGTAGCTGGGACTACAGGTGCAGGCCACCACGCCCAGCTAATTTTTGTATTTTTAATAGAGACAGGGTTTCACCATGTTGGTCAGGATGGTCTCAATCTCTTAACCTTGTGATCCGCCCGCCTCGGCCTCCCAAAGTGGTGGGATTGCAGGCTTGAGCCCCCTGGCCTGAATTTCCATTGATTTTTACGAAGTGTTAATTTGAGTTAATTTTACAGATTAGTAAACACTACCTCACTTTTTTTTTCAGTGCTCAGCCCTGTGTTGGAGATTCTGCCTCCCCTGGAACAGATATCTTCTTGAGCACAATCCCAAGGTGGGTGGCTGCTCTGGGTGGGTGTGCACTGCTGGCCTGACAGGGTGTAGGGGAGGGGTCTAGCGTCCTGTCCTCTGGGAGGGAACTTGGGTGAACTTGGGTTTGGGTGGGGATACATGTGAAGTGGTATTGGATCCCATGTCTAAGGGTCCCTTCCTCCTGAAGGCACACAGAACCCCTTCCTCCTTGGGGAGCAGCCTAGGAATGGGCTCTCTTGGGGGCCTTCCCTCAGTGCCACCAGGTCCTGCCCTCTGGCCCATCTCTTCAGAAGGCAGCCTTTCCTTGGAGGGTCAGAGACTCCAGCCCAGGGCTCTAGGGTCACGTTGTGAACATCAACCTCAGTCCTGCACTTCACTTCTCTTGGCCTGATTTCTCCACTGGGAGCTGGCACTCTAAGCCCTCAAACGGAGGATCCTCTGAGAGAGGCCTATGGGCAGGGAGCTGGTACAGAGCAGTGTGCGCTGGGAGGGGTGACCGGTGGGAATAGGGGACTGTGGGAGGGCTGGGGTGTCCTAGTCGTCTTTGTTGTTGGAGCCATGTTTCAGGATGTGGGTGAACGCCACCTAGTGAACTTGCCCTTCTTATCATTGGGTGCCTCCCGGTACATCTCATCCACTTCCTCGTCTGTGAAGCTGTCACCCATGGTGGTGAGCAGCTCCCAGAGGTGGTCCTCATGGAAGAAACCTGAGGCTTCCTAATTGAAGCAGGCAAAGGTGTTTTGGATCACATCCTTGGGGTCCCTGCCGTTCAGCTTCTTCCCAAACATGGTGAGGAAAGTGGTGAAGTTGATGGGCCTCGGGGCCTTGCTTATTATACTCTCCAGGTATTCATTCTTGGGGTTCTTCCCCAGTCAGGCCAGGTTTTCCTTCAGGTCCCCCTTGTGAACGAAGCCTTCACAGTTCTGGTCAATCATGTTGAAAGCCTCCTTGAACTCCTGGATGTGGAACTGGTCAAACATCGCGAAGACATTGGATGTGGCCTGCTCTGCCCGCTTCGTGGTGGTCTTAGCTTTGGCCCACTTGCTGGACATTTTGGCTTCAGGTGGGTGGGGGGCTTCACTGGGTGCTTGGAGCTTGCTGGTCATAGTACCTTACTTTTTTTGAAAAGTATAAGTATTTGAGTTAAAAGAGTTGTGAGGTTTTTCGGTTTGGCTTTATTTATTTTTCCCAAGTGAGAATGACCTAGAAGATAAGAAGTAGCTGACAGAGGAACAAAAAGAGTGAGGTTGGGAGTGGGAAGGTAGCAGAGAGAAAAGAAAACGAAATACAGAGGATGTGGAACAGTGATAGGGACAGTCTGTCCTAATTCTCGTCCTCCTCCTAATAGACTCAGGAAATAATACAGGTGTTTAACGGAACGTATCTCAGCAGAGCCTCAGAAGTTATCAATCCAAGTCAGGAGAGCTGGTAGAGGAGGACACAGACTCAGATTTGATAACTGGTTAAGCAGAATCGTGATTTCCAACTTCACTGCGGCTCACTGAAGCAGTTCAGGCTACGGTGATGCTGTGAGGAGAGGTGGCTTGTTCTAAGTGTTTTAAATTTTATATGACAAGGTAAGCCACATTAAATCACAGAATTTTATGACAGCAAGATTGCCTAATCCAATCTCTGCTCATTTTGCAGATGGGGAAACTGCTAGTTGGTGACAGAGAAACGACTCAGAATATACGAGAGATGTTTTTACCTTAACTTCAGCCGTCTCTCCTCTTATTTGATAAAATGCTTCTCACTGGCTACTGGAGTCAGCTTTATTGAGGATCCCAGAATTGAGTTTATCTAAAACATCATTAGAATTATATGAATTTCACTTTCTTCCATAAGTATTTATTGGAGTGCCCGTTGGCCAGGGACTAAATCACAGCCTCTTCCCTCAAGGAGCTTAAGTAGATGGAGTGAATGAATAACTAGCCCATTACAGTTTACAGGAAGCAGTACCTTGAAGAGAAATTGGAGAGTCAATTCCTAGGATAGCAGAGAGATGGACAACAGACAGAAGGTGAGTATTAAAAGTGATGTCAGCGCTGGGCGCGGTGGCTCACGCCTGTAATCCCAGCACTTTGGGAGGCCAAGATGGACAGATCACCTGAGGTTAGGAGTTTGAGACCAGCCTGGTCAACATAGTGAAACCCCATCTCTACTGAGAATACAAAAAACTAGCTTGCATAATGGTGGGTGCCTATAATTCCAGCTGCTTGGGAGGCTGAGGCAGAAGAATCACTTGAACCCGGCAGGTGGAGATTGCAGTGAGTAGAGATTGCGACACTGCTCTTCAGGCTGGGTGACAGTACGAGACTTCATCTTAAGAAAAAAAAAGAGAGGTGGCTGCAGTGGCTAACGTCTGTGATCCCAGCACTTTGAGGGAATGAGGTGGGCAGATTAAGAGGTCAGGAGTTTGAGACCAGCCTGGCCAACATGGTAAATACCCATCTCGGGCCAGGTGTGGTGGCTCAGGCCTGTAATCCCAGCACTTTGGGAGGCTGAGGTGGGCGGATCACCTGAGGTCAGGAGTTCAAGACCAGCCTGGCCAACATGGTGAAACCTCATCTCTTTAAAAATAAATAAATAAACAAAAATTTAAAAAGCAAAGAAAACCCCCGTCTTTACTAAAAATACAAAAATTGGCTGGGTGTGGTGGTGCATGCCTGTAATACTAGCTATTCGGGAGGCTGAAGCAAGAGAAGTGCTTGAACCCGGTAGGTCGAGGTTGAAGTGAACTGAGATCCTACCAGTGCACTCCAGCCTGGGCAACAGAGCGAGACTCTGTCTCAAAAAAATAACAAAAAAAACTGGTGTCAGATATCAAATTGGTTTGTCTTGGTTATGTTGATAATCACAATACCTATCATCTTCCTAAACCTTTGTTGTTTTGATATTGTGTAATATACATAAATGGTGGTGGGAGAGACTATTCCAGCCAATACACTTGGTATGTTCCCCAGTTCTTTTTATTCATAAGTAATCACCCTTTGTCGTTTGTGGCCTTTTGTGCTTTAATGTTATCTGAAGAATAAGAATGATAAAATATTGGCTGGGCCCGGTGACTCATGCTTGTAATCCCAGCACTCTGGGAAACCAAGGTTGGTGAGTCACCTGAGGTCAGGAGTTGGAGACCAGCCTGGCCAACATGACATAACCCCATCTCTACTCAAAAAAAAGAAAATTTAGCTGGTGGTGATAGCAGGTGTCTATAATCCCAGCTGCTCGGGAGGCTGCGGCAGAATTGCTTAAACCTGGGAGGCAGAGGTTGTAGTGAGTTGATATTGTGCCTCTGCACTCCAGCCTAGGTGACAGAGTGAGACTCTGTCTTAAAAAAGAAAAAAAAAAGAGAAGCCGGGTGCGGTGGCTCAAGCCTGTAATCCCAGCACTTTGGGTGGCCGAGGCAGGTGGATCACGAGGTCAAGAGATCGAGACCATCCGGGTCAACATGGTGAAACCCCGTCTCTACTAAAAATACAAAAAAATTAGCTGGGCATGGTGGCATGTGCCTGTAATCCCAGCTACTCAGGAGGCTGAGGCAGGAGAATTGCCTGAAGCCAGGAGGCGGAGGTTGCGGTGAGCCGAGATGGCGCAAAAATAAATAAATAAATAAAAATTTAAAAATAGAAACCAAAAAAAAAGGCTCTCAAAGATAGCAAACAACAAGAAGAGAAAGAAGGTATTCTTTTTATTTTTATTTTTTTTTTGAGACGGAGTTTCGCTCTTGTTACCCGGGCTGGAGCGCAATGGCGCGATCTCGGCTCACCAGAACCTCCGCCTCCTGGGTTCAGGCAATTCTCCTGCCTCAGCCTCCTGAGTAGCTGGGATTACAGGCGCGCACCACCATGCCCAGCTAATTTTTGTATTTTTAGTAGAGACGGGGTTTCACCATGTTGACCAGTATGGTCTCGATCTCTTGACATCGTGATCCACCCACCTCGCTCGGCCTCCCAAAGTGCTGGGATTATAGGCGTGAGCCACCGCGCCCGGCTGGGATTCTTTTTTTTTTGGTAGTTTGAGAAGGAGTCTCACTCGAGAGTCAGTGGTGAGATCTCGGCTTACTGCAACTTCCACCTCCCTGGTTCAAGTGATTCTCCTGCCTGAGGCTCCTGCGTAGCTGGGATTACAGGCGCTTGCCACAACGCCCAGCTAATTTTTTGTGTTTTTAGTAGAGATGGGGTTTCGCCACCTTGGCCAGGATGGTCTCAAAATCTTGAACTTGTTATCTGCCTGCCTCAGCCTCTGAAAGTTCGGGGATTACAGGCGTGTGCCACCACGCCTCGCATTCTTTCTTTTTTCTTTCAAGGATGTCCTAGGATTTTTTTTTTTTTTCTAGAAGGGAGTCTCACTTTGTTTCCTAGGCTGAAGTGCAATGGCACAATCTCATCCCACTGCAGCCTCAGCCTCCTGAGTAACTGTGATTACAGGCGTGTGGCACCACACCCAGCTAATTTTTGTATTTTATTAGAGATGGGGTTTCACCATGTTAGTTAGGCTGTTCTTGAACTTCTGACCTCGTGATCCATCTGCCTCAGCCTCCCAAAGTGCTGGGATTACAGTTGTAAGCCACCGCGCCCAGCTGAAAGACGAGAGTTTTACTAAAAGGAAGAAGATTTAACAGAGAGCATTGTACTGGCAGTGTCCTCCAGGATACCCATGGTTAGTTGTGACTGAGATATCTGGGAGGCTGCAGACAAGGTCAGTTCGCCTACTGAAGCTGCCAGCCCGATACCTACCCTATCTGACCTGAAAGGAAAGGAGTTTAAGATAGGAAAGGTTGAAGGGATTGAGGGGTTAGGCGGGAAAGGGTAGAGGAGATGGCCTCAAGTATAAACACTGAGGGGGCCTGCCCCAAGGTGGAAATCTAAAATAATATCCACTTGTCCAGCTGAATTATTCCAGACAAGGTGAAGATGACTGACCCCCACCCCACTAAGAAATGTCTCTTTTTTTTTTTTTTTTTTTTGGGGGGGGGGGAGGAAGGCAGGAAGGAAGGGAAGAAGGACGGTAGGGAGGAAGGAAGGGATGAAGGAAGGAAGGGAGGAAGCGGGGAGGGAGGGAGGGAGGGAAGGGAAGAAAGGAAATCAAGCAATGAAAGAGACATTGCCGACCAGGATCTAGAGGTTTACAAGTTGATTTCTTTTTTTTTTCAGAGAAGGAAAGAAAAAAATAATAATAATAAGTAAAGGAGAGGAAGAGAAAGAGGGAGAGTAAATGGAAATATTGCTTTATTTTGAAAAACATTGGGTATTAATAATGGCCAATCAATGTTTCATTTAAACTAATGGGTAGGTGTGATGTGGTATTGACAAGAATGTATATTTTGTGTATTTGAAGTGGAGAGCTCTATAAATATTTATTAAGTTTACTTGTTCTGGATCTGAGTTCGAGTCCTTGATATCCTTATTAGTTTTCTGTCTCATTGAATCTAAGTCTCCTATCTGGGTGTTAGGATCGTTAGCTCTTGTTGTTGCATTGATCCTTTTACCACTATATCTTTGTTGCTTTAAAATCTATTTTATCCGATACAAGAATTGCAACTCCTGCTTTTTATTTATTTATTATTTATTTTTGCTCTCCATTTGGTTGGTAAATCTTTCTCCATCCCTTTGTTTTGAGTCTTTGTGTATCCTTGCATGTGAAACAGGTCTGGATGTAACATGCCGTTGGGTTTGGGCTGTGTCTTTTGATTGGGAATTTAGTCAATTTAAATTTAGGGTTACTGCCATTTGATGTTGACTGGCTGTTTTATCCATTCGTTGGTGTAAATTCTTCTTTATGTTGGTGCTCTTTACTTTTTGGTGTATTTTTAGAAAGGCTAATACTGGTTGTTTCTTTCTGTGTGTAATGCTGCTTTCAGAAGCTCTTGTAAAGCAGGCCTGGTGGTAATAAAATCTCTGAGTTCTTGCTTGTTCATAAAAGATTTTATTTTTCCTTCAGTTGTGAAACTTAGTTTGGCTGGATATGAAATTCTGGGCTGAAGGTTCTGTTCTTTGAGGATGTTGAATATTGGCCCCCACTCTCTTCTGGCCTGTAGAGTTTCTGCCGAGAGATCTGCTGTAAGTCTGATAGGCTTGCCTTTGTGGGTAATCTGACCTTTCTCTCTGGCTGCCCTTAGTATCCTCTCCTTCGTTTCAACCCTCGTGAATCTAACGATTATGTGCCTTGGGATTGCTCTTCTTGAGGAATATCTTTGTGGTGTTCTCTGTATTACCTGGGGTTGAATGTTGACCTGCTTTGCTAGTTTAGGAAAATTTTCCTTAATCATATCCTGAAGGGTATTTTCCAGCTTGGATTCATTCTCTCTGTCGCATTCAGGTACACCTATCAAACGTAAATTTGGTCTTTTCACATAGTCCCACATTTCTTGGAGACTTTGCTCATTCCTTTTTATCCTTTTTTCTCTAATCTTTTCTTCATGTTTTATTTCATTAAGTTGGACTTTGACCTCTGATATCCCTTCTTCTGCTTGAACAATTCGAGTGTTTAAACCTGTGCATACTTCTCGGAGTTCCTGTATTGTATTCTTCGGTTCCATTAATTCACTCATACTCCTCTCTAAGTTGTCTATTCTCAATAGGATTTCATCAAACCTCTTTTCAAAGTTCCTAGTTTCTTTACGTTGGGCTACAACATGTTCTTTTAACTCACCGAAGTTTGTTATTATCCATTCCTTGAAGAGTGATTCTGTCATCAGGAGGCGCTGGTTCTCCATCAAGCCTTGTTCCATTGTTGATGTGGAACTGTGATCATCTTTAGAGGGAGAGGCGTTCTGACTTTGAGTATTCTCAGCTTTTTTACGCTGGTTTCTTCCCGTCATTGTAAATTTATCCTCCTGTTGTCTTTGAAATTACCAATCTTCAGATTAGGTCTCTTGAGTGGACGTCCAGGTTGTTAGTTCCCAGGGCCAGAGCAGCGGCGTTAAAACTGATGGTGCTTTTCTGCCCAGGATTCTCCTGTCGGGCTTCCTTCTTGTTTCCGTAGTAGGCGACTCTGCCTTCCCGGGGCTCCAAACCTCGGTCAGAAGGGGAAATGGTCCTGTTTACTCTGCGCCGAGCCGTGCCGAGGTGCCGGCGGAACCGCTGCGCCGACCACGAGAGTCGCGCTGGCGACTCGTGTGTTTCCACCACTGGGGGATCTTCTGCTCCGTGAGCGACCAGACTTTGTCTGAAAGTGTGGCGTCCTCTAGTTCTCCGCGCCTTCCCTGAGAGCTGCAATCCCGGGATGTTAGCGATCCGCCATCTTCCGGCTTCTGCTCAGAAATGTCTCTTATATGTTGGGTTTATAGTGAGCTGAGTGTTCTTTCTTCCCCTGCCTGGGGGTTAGGGATAGCAGAACAGTATTTAATAAACAGAAGACTCAAATGGGGCCAGGATGCACTGGGTAGATCCAGTAGGTTACATGGTCCTGAGAGAGAAGAGACTCAAAGAGCAGCCCAGCAGTGAAGACACAAACTACCACCCCCACCACTACTCGGGCTTCCGTGGAGTCTGGGGTACAGGTCAGACTACACTGTATTTGTTTCCAAATTAAGCAGTTCTTAGTCATCCTACCCGAGCCTGTGCTTTCTCTGCCCTCCCAGTTCTTGGTGGAATTTTATGCCTATCTTTACCTGGTACAGGTTTTTAAATGTTTCCAAACTGACTACCCAGTTTCTCTTAACTTCTTCCAGAGAAAAAAAAGAAAAAGAAAAACTTCTTTCTTCCCCAATTCTCTTGCCACTTTTACCAAGTTAACTTCACATCCTTACCTCTAGATAAGTTCTTTAGTATAATCTAGTCCCTGGTCTTCCCAATTTTTTTTTTTTTTTTTTTTGAGACGGAGTTTCGCTCTTGTTGCCCA
Source organism: Callithrix jacchus (assembly GCF_049354715.1). Classification (NCBI taxonomy): domain Eukaryota; kingdom Metazoa; phylum Chordata; class Mammalia; order Primates; family Cebidae; genus Callithrix; species Callithrix jacchus. Next base: position 22,708,171 of record NC_133510.1, on the reverse strand, counting down.
GGCTGGAGTGCAAATTCTCGGCTCACCAAAACCTCCAACTCCTGGGTTCAAGTGATTCTCCTGTTTTAGCCTCCCAAGTAGGTGGGATTACAGGCATGTGTCACCATGTCCAGCTAATTTTTTGTATTTAACAGAGACAGAGTTTCACCATGTTGGCCAGGATGCTCTCGATCTCTTTGACCTCATGATCCACCTACCTTGGCCTCTCAAAGTCCTGGGATTGCAGGCGTGAGCCACCGCGCCCGGCCGGTCTTGTTAATTAATCTCCTAAATCTCATTTGATTTTTATCTTTTTCATACCACTCATAGGTCAAATTCTCCTAATAGAGCTCCATAGTTCATAAGAAACAGTCGTCAATCACAAGCTATAAGGACTATTCTCTCTTCCTTGTCCTCTCTCCCTCCAGGTCACCCCAGCTCTGATCTTTGCTATCACAGTTGCTACAATTGGCTCTTTCCAATTTGGCTACAACACTGGGGTCATCAACGCTCCTGAGATGGTGAGTGCCAGGCCACAAGAATTAGAACCTGGAATAGGGAAGTTATTCCTTGAAGTAGAATTTGAAGAATTCAAAATTAAGGGTCAGGCACAGTGGCACCTACCTGGGGTCCCAGCTACTCCAGAGGCTGAGGCCTAAAGATCACTTGAGCCCAGGAGTTAAACACCATCCTGGGCAACACAGTTAGTGAGGGTCCCTCCCTCCCCTAGGGGAATTTGAAACAAACTTTGTATCTATCCTGGCCAAGGCTGAAGATAGAGACAATATGGCTGGGAAATCTAGTGTGGTCATTTAATCAAAGCAGAATGCTCACTTACTCCCTGTACCCTGGGAGGGGCTGTTCTTCCTCCCACTTTCTCACCCCATAGTGACACACTTCCTATATCATCCCTTCAGGGTTGGTTACAAAGCAGCTGGGTCCCCTTACCAATGGGTTGGGGTAGTCTGTGAGCATCGGTGCTGCCACCTAGTGGGATTTTCAGGACAAATAAAAAAATTACTATTCCAGAGAATTAACATTAACTCCAATATGTTACCTGCCTCTTCCACTCCCATCTATTTATTCCCTTGATCTCTAGGAAGGAAATGATCCCTAATATTTGTGTTTTTTGTTCTCATCTAACTGCAACAGTCTGCCCTCCCACCAACCCTTTTATTTTGCAGATCATAAAGGAATTTGTCAATAACACTTTGAAGAACAAGAAAAATGCCCCTCCTTCTGAGTTGTTGCTCACGTCCCTCTGGTCCTTGTCCGTGGCCATATTCTCCGTCGGTGGTATGATTGGCTCCTTTTCCGTCGGACTCTTTGTCAATCGCTTTGGCAGGTATTGACTAGAAACTGGGCAAGGAAGTGGGCTCTACCACATGCACTGAGGACAAGCATGGAGACTCAGGGCAGGGAGGTGATGATGCCTTTGAATTTGAACGCCTTGATTTCTAATCAAGGGAAACCTAGTCCAATGAGCCCTGAATATGACTGCCCTTGCTTGGAGCTCTGCTACCCTCCATAGCTCCCACCTAGCTGTGCAGGAGATGAGCTGTGTGAGTGACTGGCTTTTGCAGCCCAGCTAGGGCTCGTTCAGAATTATTCTCTAGTAAGCTCAACTATGGGGTTTCCGGAAACATACTTAATTCTCAAGGTCCAAAGTTGTTTACTTTTATTTAAAAAATTGAGGTTTCATATAAATGTTTTTATTATTTTACACAGGATTGATAGGAATTATTCTTATAATTTTTAGTCTATGACAAATGTGGATAATGACCAAAAAAACTGAATCTTCTTATTCTATACTAGCTTAACAATATGTTTACAAGGTAGAATATATTTTTTAGTTAAGACTGATGAAGGACAGCCGGGCGCGGTGGCTCACGCCTGTAATCCCAGCACTTTGGGAGGCTGAGGTGGATGGATCACCTGAGGTCAGGAGTTTGAGACCAGCCTGACCAATATTGTGAAACCTTGTCTAAAAAAAAAAAAAGACTGGTGAAGAAACTGTTTGAATTTGCCAAGTAGGCTGGGCTCAATGGCTTATGCCTGTAATCCTAGCACTTTGGGAGGCTGAGGCAGGTGGATCACCTGAGATCAGGAGTTTGAGACCAGCCTGGCCAACATGGCAAAACCCTGGATGTGATTGTGTGGGCCTGTGATCCCAGCTATTAAGGAGGCTGAGGCAAGATAATCACTTGAACCTGGGGAGGGCAGGAGGTGGTAGAGGTTGCAGTGAGCAGAGGTCTGGCCACTTCACTCCACCCTGGGGGAAAGAGTGAAACTTTATCACAAAAAAAAATTGCACGTAGATACTCTAGAAATGCAAATGGAATTCACATTTAAAAATGGATAAAGCAAAGAGAGAAAAACAAAACAAAAATGGATAAAGCATCCTATTCCACTTGATTATGTTGGTCTTCCCCCACCACCACCACAAGAAAGAGGGTCTTGCTCTGTCACCCAGGCTGGAGCAATCATAGCTCACTACAGCCTCGACCTCCCACCTCTGCTCCCTGAGTAGCTGGGACTACATACAGGCCAGCACCATCATGGCCTGGCTTCCAACTAGAAATATTCTGATAATAGAAAGTGAAAAGGTAAAGTTAGCCAAAAAAAAAAGACAACATGAGCCTGGAGAAGAGCAGAATAGTGAGGACAAGGGAGGCGAGATCAGGAGCCTCTCACTTTGCTAACCCTACTTTGTCTTTTGCTAACCTTACAGGCGCAATTCAATGCTGATTGTCAACCTGCTGGCTGTCACCGGTGGCTGCCTTATGGGACTGTGTAAAATGGCTGAGTCGGTGGAAATGCTGATCCTGGGCCGCTTGGTTATTGGCCTCTTCTGCGGACTGTGCACAGGTTTTGTGCCCATGTACATTGGAGAGATCTCGCCTACTGCCCTGCGGGGTGCCTTTGGCACTCTCAACCAGCTGGGAATCGTTGTCGGAATTCTGGTGGCCCAGGTACTGTAGAGAAGTTCTCATGCCTGATGAGTGTGTGTTTCATGGGTCATTTAAAAAGTTGGCCGGGCGCGGTGGCTCACACCTATAATCCCAGCACTTTGGGAGGCCAAGGCGGGTGGATCACGAGGTCAAGAGATCAAGACCATCCTGGTCAACAAGGTGAAACACTGTCTCTACTAAAAATACAAAAATTGCTGGGCATGGTGGCACACACCTGTAGCCCCAGCTACTCGAAAGGCTGAGGCAGGAGAATTGCTTGAACCCAGGAGGCAGAGGTTGCGGTGAGCCCAGATTGTGCCATTGGACTCCAGCCTGGGCAACAAGAGCGAAACAACGTCTCAAAACAAAAAACAAACGAACAAAAAAAAGTTAACATAGTTAAAGCACTGAAGAATATCTGGCCCATGTTTGATTATATAAGGAAGTTTTAGATATTGTTACTATAGCTCATAAATAGTAGGAAGCAGGCTGAGGAAAGGAAAAGAAACATAATTTTTTCCCATGGTAAAAGAATGGTTTTCTGAGCTTTTTATTTTTTAATGAACTTGTAGCCTTGGGTTTATGGCATTGTCTTGTGTGGTTTCTAGATCTTTGGTCTGGAATTCATCCTTGGGTCTGAAGTGCTGTGGCCAGTGTTACTGGGCTTTACCATCCTTCCTGCTATCCTACAAAGTGCAGCCCTTCCATTTTGCCCTGAAAGTCCCAGATTTTTGCTCATTAACAGAAAAGAAGAAGAGAATGCTAAGCAGAGTGAGTATCCTTTGCGCCTTACCATATGAATTATATGGATCTGGTTTGTTTTAGGGATGAGGGTACTGGACCTATTTTGTGTTGGTGTACCCTTTCCCTGCCCCTCAGAATCCAAGTGAAGAGGGTCCTGATTACTCTTGAGTAAAATTTTCAGCTCCTAAAGAATGAGATGAGAAGGCAGGTTTAGGAATGGATGCTATCAGGCCAGGAGTGGTGACTCACGCCTGTAATCCCAGCACTTTGGGAGGCCAAGCGGACAGATCACCTGAAGTCGAGAGTTTGAGACCAGCCTGATCAACAGGAGAAACCCCATCTCTACTAAAAATACAAAATTAGCCAGGCATAATACCAGCTACTTGGAAGGCTGAGGCAGGAGAATCTCTTGAACTCAGGAGGTGGGGGTTGCAGTTAGCCAAGATTCCGCCATTGCACTCCAGCCTGGGCAACAAGAGCGAAACTGTCTCAAAAAAAAAAAGAAGACCGGGCGTGGTGGCGCGTGCCTGTAGTCCCAGCTACTCGGGAGGCTGAGGTGGGAGGATCGCTTGAGCCCAGGAGTTCTGGGCTGTAGTGCACTATGCCTATCAGGTGTCCACACTAAGTTCGGCATCAATATGGTGACCTCCTGGGATTATATATGGAATATATATCCGGTTCACCCCACGTTGCCTAAGGAGGGGTGAACCGGCCCAGGTCAGAAACGGAGGAGGTCAAAACTCCCGTGCTGATCAGTAGTGGGATCACGCCTGTGAATAGCCACTGTACTCCAGCCTGGGCAACATAGCGAGACCCAGTCTGAAAAAAAAAAAAAAAAAAAAAAAGGAATGGATGCTATTGATCACCTCATCTCCTTCAGCCCTTTCCTAGATGCCTTACAGGAAGAATGAATTTGGAAATTACATTGTCTTTATCCTTTCCTCTTTATTCTTTTTACCAGTCCTCCAGCGGTTGTGGGGCACCCAGGATGTATCCCAAGACATCCAGGAGATGAAAGAGGAGAGTGCAAGGATGTCACAAGAAAAGCAAGTCACCGTGCTGGAGCTCTTTAGAGTATCCAGCTACCGACAGCCCATCATCATTTCCATCGTGCTCCAGCTCTCTCAGCAGCTCTCTGGAATCAATGCTGTGAGTATGATACCTTAGGGTCAAAGGTGTCTTACAAGATTTCATTTAAAATGCTGGGCATGGTGGCAATGTGCATGTAGTCCCAGCTACTCAGGAGGCTGAGATAAGAGGACTTGAGCTCAGGAATTTGAGCCTGCAGTGAGCTATAATTATGCCACTGCACTCCAGCCTGGGAGACAGAGTGAGACTCTGTCTCTGAAATTTAATAAAAGGGGGAAAAAAAGAGCCTGGAAAGACACTGGCAACTTCAAACTGAACTGACTTTACCAGTCTATTTGTTTTTATAATTAGAATTGGGAGCGTGATAGTTTAAAGAGGGTGACAAAACGGAAGCCAGCATTTGGCAGGTAGCCCTTGTATTCCATGCAAATATGAGCTTCCTGCATTTAAGTGTGGAGTGTGGATTGTGGGAAGAGAGTGTTCCTTTGCCTAGTCAATTGGGGATAAAATATGAATATGAAGACCACCCTTGTCCCACCTTTTAAAATACTGATTCATCTCCCTGAGATTTTTCCTTTAGTCTTTGATCAATGGGATTAAATCATTTTGTAATAAAACATTTTGCAAAACACATGTGATGTTCACAGTAGTAAGTTAATTCTTGGCCTTTTATCCTACCTAACATGCCAGGATATTTATTTGTATTTGAAGTAGCCGTAGTGCTTCTTGTGAGGGGCTAGACGCTGTTTATCAGAATGTACCAAGAGCCACCATGGTGGCTCCGAATGCCTGTAGACCCAGCTACTACTCGGGAGGCTGAGGTGGGAATAGCTCTTAAGCCCAGGAGTCAAGCCTGGGCAATATAGCTTGACTTTGTTTTGTTTTGGAGACCGAGTTTCACTCTTGTTGCCCAGGCTGGAGTGCAATGCCATGATCTCGGCCCACTGCAACCTCCAACTCTGGGGTTCAAGCGATTCTCCTACCTCAGCCTCCTGAGTAGCTGGGATTACAGGCATGTGCCACCACATCTAGCTAATTTTGTATATTTTTTTTTTTTTTTGAGACGGAGTTTCGCTCTTGTTACCCAGGCTGGAGTGCAATGGCGCGATCTCGGCTCACCGCAACCTCCGCCTCCTGGGTTCAGGCAATTCTCCTGCCTCAGCCTCCTGAGTAGCTGGGATTACAGGCATGCGCCGCCATGTCTAGCTAATTTTTTGTATTTTTAGTAGAGACGGGGTTTCACCATGTTGACCAGGATGGTCTCGATCTCCTGACCTCGTGATCCACCCGCCTCGGCCTCCCAAAGTGCTGGGATTACAGATTTGAGCCACCGTGCCCAGCCTAATTTTGTATTTTTAGTAGAGATGGGATTTCTCCATGTTTGTCAGGCTGATCTTGAACTCCAGACCTCAGGTGATCCATGCATCTCGGTCTCACAAAGTGCTAGGATTACAAACATGAGCCATCATGTGTAGCTTGACCCTGTCTTAAAAAAACTAAAAGAAAAAAAAAATTTTGAGGAAATACACAATAGTTTGAAAAGCCCTCATAGGTAATTTTGATGAATCCCATTCTCAAATTTCCTCATTAGGAAATGACAATGTAGGCCACACGTATTACAGGAGAAAAATATGCTCTGAGACTTTGCCGAGCAGCAGAGCTGAAACTAGGCAGGAGAGGTAGCTACGTGCAAATGTAGCTCTAAGAATGAGCACCTGTTTAGAGAATGTACCTTGCATTTGTCTGTGCCTATTTAAAAAAGAAAAAAAGAATGCCCCTGAGGCAACTCCCAGCTGTCTGTCTCACCACAGTCCTGGCCGGCAAAACAGGATCAGGAGAGGATCACCTGTGAGGAATGACAGATGATCCATGAGCAGTCTGATAAAAGATCACCTGTGAGAAATTACAGATGATTCATGAGCACTCTGATGGACAGACTCCTGCCGCTTCAGAGTATGGTATATACATTTTTTGCGGGGGTAGGGGGCGAAGTCTTGCTCTGTCCCCCAGGCTGGAGTGCTGTGGTGCAATCTCAGCTCACCACACCTCCATCTCCTGGGTTCATGTAATTCTCCTGCCTCAACCTCCCAAGTAGATGGGAAGCTGAGATTATAGGCACCCACCACCAAGCCTGGCTAATTTTTTTGTATTTTTAGTAGAGACGGGTTTTCACCGTGTTGGCCAGGCTGGTCTCGAACTCCTGACCTGGTGTGATCTAACCACCTCAGCCTCCCAAAGTGCTGGCTATGTGACTTGCCATACCCAGCATGGACCTTAATTATTGTTGGACTAAGGTGGTTCCCATTTTAGTCAATGAGCAGATTTTGCTCCAGGTATAATCTCACTCAAAGATGACTGCACCAGAATTATGGGGGATGGGATTCCTAAGTGCTGAATTGGAGAATCTCTGTGTAAGAGGCCTGAACATTGTCTGCAAAAAAATAAATCTGATGCATAGCAGGCTTAGAAATCACTTTGCCAACCTACTTTCGCACAAACTATGTTTTCTAATTTTCCTTACTAGCAAATGGGTAAGAGGTTGCATTGTATCATATTTACCTAGCAGAGTAAACTATTTTTAGGTGAAATGATGTAGGGGTTAGCATATCTAGCTTGATGGTACTACATAGCAAAGTCATTTTACTGTAACAAGTTTTTTGGGTTTTTTTTTTTTTTTGAGACAGAGTCTTGCTCTGTCACCCAGACTGGAGTGCACTGGCACAATCCCAGCTCACTGCAACCTCCACCTCCAGGGTTCAAGCGATTCTCCTGCCTCAGCCTCCTGAGTAGTTGGAGGCCTGTGCCACCACCCCCAGCTAATTTTTTTTGTATTTTTAGTAGAGATGGGGTTTCACTGTTTGCCAGGCTGGTCTCAAATGTCTGACTTCATGATCTGCCCACCTGGGCCTACCAAAGTGTTGGGATTACAGGCGTGAACCACTGTGCCTGGCCTAAAAGAAGTTTTATTGAGATGTGTACATGTACATTAGGTATTGGATGTATCGACATTGTGATAAGGAAGCTAATTGGCTTAACTATTTAGTGCTTGTTTAAGCTGCTCAAGTAATTACTTTTGCACCAACCTAATATCTTTCCCCACAAGCTTGACGTCATCATATAAAATGTTGGGATTTTGTAGTTGTTGTTGTTGTTTTAAGGAGCGGAGAGTTTAATAGGCAAGAAATAAGTCTTAATTAGCTCTAGAGGAGCAATTTTCAATGATGACTCTACAAATGTCAGTTTCAAAAACAATTATCTTATTTTAGAAAATATAAATATAATACATCTTACATACTAGCGATTTAAAGATTTGTTTCTTGAAAAAGTAAATCCCAATGTAGAGATCCATATTCATCAAAAAGACTAATAAATATTGCTGTGGAAGCAAATACTCTGGGTGAAATAAACTGAAGTGAACCTGGGTAACCTAGATAATGTTCCCTTAACTGGAGGTCTGAGTCTAATATTTGTTATTATTATTATTATTATTATTATTATTATTTTGAGACGGAGTTGCACTGTTGTTACCCAGACTGGAGTGCAGTGGCACGATCTCGGCTCACTGCAACCTCCGCCTTCTGGGTTCAAGCAATTCTCCTGCCTCAGCCTCCCAAGTAGCTGGGACTACAGGCACGTACCACCATGCCAAGCCAATTTTTATAGTTTTAGTAGAGATAGGGTTTCACCTTGTTGACCAGGATGGTCTCGATCTCTTGACCTCGTGATCCACCCGCCTCAGCCTCCCAAACTGCTGCAATTATAAGCGTGAGCCACCACGCCCAGCCGTGTTTTTATTATTTTTATTTTGAGACGGAGTTTCACTCTTGTTGCCCAGGCTGGAGTGCAATGGCACGATCTTAGCTCACTGCAAAGGCCGCCCCCAGGTTCAAGGGATTCTCGTGCCTTACCCTCCCTAGTATCTGGTATAACAGGAGCCCCACAACGACACCTGGCTAATTTTGTATTTTTAGTAGAGATGCGGTTTCCTACATGTTGGTCAGGGTGGTCTCAAACTCCTGACCTCAGGTGATCCGCCCACCTAGGCTTCCCAAAGTGCTGGGATTATAGGCATGGGCCACCACACCTGGCCAAATATTTTAATGTCTCTTAACTGTGTAAGTTGCAGCAACCTTACATTTTTAGTGAAATGCCTAGCAAATAACAAACAGTAATTTATTTAACATATTACAAAGTAGCCGGTATTATTTCATAAAACACTTCAAAAGGGCCTAGGCCTGGGAAATACAGCCCAACCTTTGCTTATTCAATGAGGAGGATAGGTTATTCGATTAGTTCACTATCAAATTGAGACATCAATGTGCCTATCAATGTTTTGAAGGTTTGGGGAAGAGGCAATTCAAAAAGCATTTAGCTGGGCTCCATGGCCCATGCCTGTAATCCCAGCAACTTGAGAGGCAGAGAGGCAGGAGGATCACTCGAGACCAAGATTTTTAGACCAGCCTGGGCAACACAGTGAGTTGCTGTCTCAACTTACAAAGAAACCATGGCCAGGCTCGGTCGCTCACGCCTGTTATCCTATAATCCCAGCACTTTGGGAAGCTGAGGTGGGTGGATTAAGAAGTCAGGAGTTTAAGACCAGCCTGGCCAAGATGTCTCTACTAAAAATACAAAAATTAGCTGGCTGCAGTGGCAGGCGCCTGTAATCCTAGCTACTCGGGAGGCTAAGGCAGGAGAATTGCTTGAACTCGGGATGGACTTTGCAGTGAGCCGAGATTGTGCCATTGCACTCCGACCTGGGCAACAGAGTGAGGCTTCGGTATAAACAAAAGAAAGAAACCACTTTGTAGGAATTACACCTTCATATAAATTAGTGAAGTGAACATAAGAGTAAATGGAACAGTGGAAATAAGCATAGTTAGAAGAAACAATGGAAATGAATAGCTAAAACTGAGACCATTTAAAAGGGAAAAGGAGGGCCAGGTGTGGTAGCTCATGCCTGTAATCCCAGCACTTTTGGAGAACCAGGCAAGCGGATCACTTGAGGTCAGGAGTTCGAGACCAGCCTAGCCAACATGGCAAAAACCCAGCTCTACTTAAATTAGAAAAATTAGCTGAGCATGGTTGTGGGCTGCTTGTAGTCCCAGCTACTCAGGAGGCTGAAACAGGAGAATCACTTGACCTGGGAGGTGGAAGTTGCAACGAGCGGAGATTGTGCTACTGCACTCCAGCCTGGGTGACAGACCTAGACCTCATCTCAAAAAAGAGACAGGAGATACAGAAGATAATTCATTTGCTGAAGTGATACTAGGATTGATTGAACAAAAACACTAACAAAAGGACTTCCTGCCTCCTAAAGTTTATTTTTGAGGGTTCTGTTTAACTGGTGTGCAGAATTGTTTCAAAGTTGCATGTTTTGTTTTCTACTAGGTGTTCTATTACTCAACAGGAATCTTCAAGGACGCAGGTGTTCAAGAACCCATCTATGCCACCATCGGCGCGGGTGTGGTTAATACTATCTTCACTGTAGTTTCTGTAAGTTGGATGGTTTGATAATTTTGGGGGGAGAAAAGAATCCTTGCTACAGATGTTCAAAGATGGATTGCATGGCTCTACCATCATTTAGTTAGACCTTTTCATTGTTTCATTTTCCTTTGGAAAAAGAGATCTATTCAACGCTGGGTGTAGTCTTCACTCTTCAAGCAAATATGGGTTGGATGGGAAAGGAGGAAATATACAAGGGATTATATAGTATGCTTTCAACTTGAAATTGGAGGAGAGGTGTTTGGAAAGACTCTCAAACTGCGTTTTTCCTCTGTTTTTACACTAAAACAACAACAACAGAAGATTTCCGTGATCCCCAAAATATGTGAGGATTTTTCCCCATCAAGTATGCAATCGGTTCTGTAGTGGATACCTTCTAGGTGTCCTCTGATTTAATTCTGACACTGTCTCCCTGGAGACAGCATCACATCTCACAGGTTGATGGCCCAGTTCCCAAGAGGGCCCCCACTCTAATGCCAATCACAGGCTCCAGGCTGTCTGACCTGTGCTTCTGACCCACGAGCTCGAGATCAGGATTCCCACGATGCCCTCTTTGGGTTTGACTAATTTGCTACAGTGGGTCACAGAACTCAGGGAAATTGTTTCCTAGTTTGTTTGAAAGGATATTTTAAAGGACAGAAATAAACGATCAGATGAAGAGATTCATAGGGGGAGGTCCGGAGGGGTCCTGTGCATGGGAGTTTCTGTCTCCATGAAGTGGGTGCACTCCTAGCACTAGATGAGTTGTTGACCTTCCTGTCAGCTTCCAGGGGTTCAGATATCTGGAAGCTCCCCACACCCTGTCTTTTGGGCCTTTTATACAGACTTCATTGGTTCTCCATGATTGAAGCATGGACAAAGGTTCTGAAATGTGATTGAACAAAAAGGGTATGATCTGAACCCAGCAAGGCCTGTCTGTTTAGATTATTTGTTGGCCTCTTTGTAGGATTTCTTCCCCCAGGGAGTGGGGCAAGAGCCTCTCTGAAATGAGGGTTTTATGACCCACAGTCAGATTAGAGTCCCGCTAAGTGGGAGAGCAGGAGAAAGTCAGAGAAGAATTCTCTTTTCTGAGGCCTAATGCATCCCAACATTATAACAAAAGACTGCAGCAAGGGCTGTGGGGATTTTGAGCCAGGACCTGTGGATGGAAAGCAATATGTATCTATATAAAATCAAAAATCACAGGAGGTATATGTATAACAAGTGTTCTGCGTTAGTAAGCAGATTTCAAGTAGCTCAGACACTGTTTTCATGAAAAACATTCATGTCATATTCTTTCTCTTGTAGCTATTTCTGGTGGAAAGGGCAGGAAGAAGGACTCTGCATATGATAGGCCTTGGAGGGATGGCTCTTTGTTCCCTACTCATGACTGTTTCTTTGTTATTAAAGGTGAGTGCCCTTTGAGTGAAGAAAAACAAGGGAGGGGGAGGAGAGGTTAGAGCTGACTGCTGTGACTCAAGGGTGGGTTGTTAAGGTTGAAGTTTGTCAATAAAACCAGAAGAGAGAAGTCGGATACCCAGAGTTTTTAAGAAAGGTGGGTTATCGGAGACTTGGAAATAAACTGTTACAAATCTTAGATTTATAGAACATTATTGTAGCCTATAAAATAAATTGTCTAATTCTTAATATCCAGATAATCACACTTCATAGATGATTAGGTGGTCTCAATACAAAGTGACCTATATGAGATCACAGAGACAGGATTCAAAAATCCAAGCCTGGGTTGGTGCAGTGGTTAATGCCTCTCATCACAGCACTTTTGGAAGCCAAAGTGAGAGGATTGCTTAACCCCAGAAGTTGACAACCAACCTGGGGAACATGGCAAGAAACTGTCTCTAGAAAAAAAGAAAAAACCAGGGAAGGCGCGGAGAACTAGAGGACGCCACACTTTCAGACAAAGTCTGGTCACTCACAAAGCAGAAGATCCCCCAGTGGTGGAAACACACGAGTCGCCAGCACGACTCTCATGGTCGGCGCAGCGGTTCCGCCAGCACCTCGACGCGGCAGCGCTCGGCCGCAGAGTAAACGGGACGGGTTCCCCTTCTGACCAAGGTTTGGAGCCCCGGGAAGGCAGAGTCGCTTACTACGGAAACAAAAAGGAAGCCCGACAGGAGAATCCTGGGCAGAAAAGCACCATCAGTTTTAACGCCGCCGCTCTGGCCCTGGGAACTAACAACCTGGACGTCCACTCAAGAGACCTAATCTGAAAGTTGGTAATTTCAAAGACGACAGGAGGATAAATTTACAATGACGGGAAGAAACCAGCGTAAAAAAGCTGAGAACACTCAAAATCAGAACGCCTCTCCCTCTAAAGATGATCACAGTTCCACATCAACAATGGAACAAGGCTTGATGGAGATCGAGCGCCTCCTGATGACAGAATCACTCTTCAAGGAATGGATAATAACAAACTTCGGTGAGTTAAAAGAACATGTTGTAGCCCAACGTAAAGAAACTAGGAACTTTGAAAAGAGGTTTGATGAAATCCTATTGAGAATAGACAACTTAGAGAGGAGTATGAGTGAATTAATGGAACCGAAGAATACAATACAGGAACTCCGAGAAGTATGCACAGGTTTAAACACTCGAATTGTTCAAGCAGAAGAAGGGATATCAGAGGTCAAAGTCCAACTTAATGAAATAAAACATAAAGAAAAGATTAGAGAAAAAAGGATAAAAAGGAATGAGCAAAGTCTCCAAGAAATGTGGGACTATGTGAAAAGACCAAATTTACGTTTGATAGGTGTACCTGAATGCGACGGAGAGAATGAATCCAAGCTGGAAAATACCCTTCAGGATATGATTCAGGAAAATTTTCCTAAACTAGCAAAGCAGGTCAACATTCAACCCCAGGTAATACAGAGAACACCACAAAGATATTCTTCAAGAAGAGCAACCCCAAGGCACATAATCATTAGATTCACCAGGGTTGAAATGAAGGAGAAGATACTAAGGGCAGCCAGAGAGAAAGGTCAGATAACCCACAAAGGCAAGCCTATCAGACTTACAGCAGATCTCTCGGCAGAAACTCTACAGGCCAGAAGAGAGTGGGGGCCAATATTCAACATCCTCAAAGAACAGAACCTTCAGCCCAGAATTTCATATCCAGCCAAACTAAGCTTCACAACTGAAGGAAAAATAAAATCTTTTATGAACAAGCAAGAACTCAGAGATTTTATTACCACCAGGCCTGCTTTACAAGAGCTTCTGAAAGAAGCATTACACACAGAAAGAAACAACCAGTATTAATTAGCCTTTCTAAAAATACACCAAAAAGTAAAGAGCACCAACATAAAGAAGAATTTGCACCAACGAATGGATAAAACAGCCAGTCAACATCAAATGGCAGTAACCCTAAATTTAAATTGACTAAATTCCCAATCAAAAGACACAGCCCAAACCCAACGGCATGTTACATCCAGACCTGTTTCACATGCAAGGATACACAAAGACTCAAAACAAAGGGATGGAGAAAGATTTACCAACCAAATGGAGAGCAAAAATAAATAATAAATAAATAAAAAGCAGGAGTTGCAATTCTCGTATCAGATAAAATAGATTTTAAAGCAACAAAGATATAGTGGTAAAAGGATCAATGCAACAACAAGAGCTAATGATCCTAACACCCAGATAGGAGACTTAGATTCAATGAGACAGAAAATTAATAAGGATATCAAGGACTCGAACTCAGATCCAGAACAAGTAAACTTAATAAATATTTATAGAGCTCTCCACTTCAAATACACAAAATATACATTCTTGTAAATACCACATCACACCTACCTATAAGTTTAAATGAAACATTGATTGGCTATTATTAATACCCAATGTTTTTCAAAATAAAGCAATATTTCCATTTACTCTCCCTCTTTCTCTTCCTCTCCTTTACTTATTATTTTTTTTTTCTTTCCTTCTCTCAAAAAAAAAGAAATCAACGTGTAAACCTCTAGATCCAGGTCGGCAATGTCTCTTTCATTGCTTGATTTCCTTTCTTCCCTTCCCTCCCTCCCTCCTCCCCGCTTCCTCCCTTCCTTCCTTCCTTCCTTCATCCCTTCCTTCCTCCCTACCGTCCTTCTTCCCTTCCTTCCTGCCTTCCTCCCCCCCCCAAAAAAAAAAAAAAAAAAAGAAAAAAAAACCCAAAGTGGTTTTTTTTTTTTTTTTTTGAGACAGGGTTTCACTCTGTCACCCAGGCTGGAGTGCAGTGGTTGCAATCACTCACTGCAACCTCTGCCTCCTGGGCTTGGTGTTTCTGCTGCCTCAGCCTCCTGCTCGGTAGCTGGAATTACAGGCACCTGCCACCATGCCCAGCTAATTTTTTGTACTTTTTTTTTCTTTTTCAGCACAAAAACCTGAATAATTTTTTTTTTCTTTTTCTTTTCGTACTTTTTAGTGGAGACAGGTTTCACCATGTTGGCCAGGCTGGTCTCCAACTCCTGACCTCAAATAATACAAAAATTAGCTGGGACACACCTGTCATCCCAGATACACACCTGGCCTCCTAAAGTGCTGGGATAACAGGCATGAGCCACAGCACCCAGCCAAAAAAAAAAAATTTTTTTTTTGTTTTTTGACACAGAGTTTCACTCTTGTTGCCCAGGCTGGAGTTTAATGGTGGTATTTGGCTCACTGCAACCTCCGCCTCCCAAGTTCAGGACATTTTCCTTCCTCAGCCTCCCTAGTAGCTTAGATTATAGGCATGTGCCACCATACCTGGCTAATTTTGTATTTTTAGTAGAGACCAGGTTTCCCAATGTTGGTCAGGCTGGTTTTGAACTTTTGACCTCAGGTTATCTGCCCACCTCATCCTCCCAAAGTGCTGGGATTACAGGCATGAGCCACCACACCCGGCAAAATAAAATTCTTTTTAATTAGCCAGGTGTGGTGGCACATGCCTCAAGTCCCGGCTATTTGAGAGGCTGAGGTGGGAGAATCGCTTAAGACCAGTAGATTGATGATGCAGTGAGCCGTTATAGTGCCACTGCAGTCCAACCTGGGCAACAGAGTAAGAGGCTGTCTCAAAAAATAAAAATAAGCCAGACACGGTAGCTTATGCCTGTAATCCCAGCGTTTTGGGAGGCTGAGGCAGGCGGATCACGAGGTCAGGACATCGAGACCATTCTGGCTAACACAGTGAAACCCCGTCTCTACTAAAAATACAAAAAATTACTCAG
Organism: Callithrix jacchus; assembly: GCF_049354715.1. Lineage (NCBI taxonomy): Eukaryota > Metazoa > Chordata > Mammalia > Primates > Cebidae > Callithrix > Callithrix jacchus. Next base: position 22,692,735 of record NC_133510.1, on the reverse strand, counting down.
GCATGGTGGCACATGCCTGTAGTTCCAGCTACTCCAGAGGCTGAGGCAGGGGAATCGCTTGAGCCCGGGAGTTGGAGTTTGCACTGAACCAACATCGCATCACTGCACTCCAGCCTGGATGACGGAGTGAGGAGCGAGACTCCATCTCAAAAAATAAAAATAAATCCAAGCCTTTTGACTTGACAGCCACTTTTGGTACTGTAGGCCGGGACAGTAGGAGGTTGCCATTAGTTGTGTCTGGGAACCTAGACCCTGGGTCATGCTGTCTTTATATTTAATTTTCTCTGTTCCTTCCTCTTACAGGATAACTATAATGGCATGAGCTTTGTCTGTATTGGGGCTATCTTGGTCTTTGTGGCCTTCTTTGAAATTGGACCAGGCCCCATTCCCTGGTTTATTGTGGCCGAACTCTTCAGCCAGGGCCCCCGCCCAGCTGCGATGGCAGTGGCCGGCTGCTCCAACTGGACCTCCAACTTCCTAGTCGGACTGCTCTTCCCCTCTGCTGCTGTAAGTGAACTCACCTTATCTTAAAACCAGCCTTCCAAAGCTGACATGTTGAAGATAAATCTTAATACAGTAGTCCCGCTGGGTTTGGTGGCTCATGCCTGTAATCCTAGCACTTTGGGAGGTGGAGGCAGATAGATCACCTGAGGTCAGGAGTGAGACCAGACTGGACAATATGGCAAAACCCATCTCTACTAAAAATACAAAAATTAGCTGGGACACACCTGTCATCCCAGATACTTGGGAGGCTAAGGAAAGAGAATAGCTCAAACCCAGGAGGCAGAGGTTGCAATGAGCGGAGATCATGCCAGTGCACTCCAGTCTGGGTGACAGGAGCAAGACTCCATCTCAAAAAATAAATAAATAAGTCCAGGTGCAGTGGCTCACACCTGTAATCTCAGCACTGTGGGAGGCCTAGGCGAGTGGATCACAAGGTCAGGAGTTCAAGTCCAGTCCGACAAATATGGTGAAACCACATCTCTACTAAAAATACAAAAAAGCTGGGGGCTGGGCACACTGACTCATTCCTGTAATCCAAGCACTTTGGAAGCCAAGGTGGGTGATCCTGAGGTCGGGAGTTCAAGACCAGCCTGACCAACATGGTGAAACCCTGTCTTCAAAAAAAAAAGTAATAATTAATTTATTTATTCATAAAAGAAGAATAAAAATTTTTTTTAAAAATGAAAAAATTAGCAGGGTGTGGTGGTGCATGCCTGTAGTCTCAGCTACTCGGGAGGCTGAGATAGGAGAATCACTTGAACCTGGCAGGGGATGGTTGCAGTGAGCCAAAATCGTGCCACTGTACTCTAGCCCGGACAACAGAGTGATACTTCATCTCAAAAATAAATAAATAAATAAGAATAAACAATAATGCAGAAGTCCCTCTTCATCTGCAGTTTCAGTTACCTGCCATCTAAAAATATTAAATGGAAAATTCCAGAAATAAAAAATTCATAAGTTTTAAGTTGCGGCAGGGCACAGTGGCTCAAGTCTGTAATCCCAGCGCTTTGAGAGGTCCAGGTGGACAGATCACTAGAGGTCAGGAGTTCGAGACCAGCCTGACCATCATGGTGAAACCCCATCTCTACTATATACAAAAATTAGGCTGGGCATTGTGGCTTACGCCTGTAATCCCAACATTTGGGAGGCCAAAGCAGGTAGACCACCCGAGATCAGGAGTTTGAGACCAACCTGACCAACATGGTGAAACCCCATGTCTACTAAAAATACAAAACATTAGCCTTGTGTGGTGGCAGTTGCCTGTGATCTCAGCTACTCAGGAGGCTGAGGCAGGAGAACCTAGGTACTCAGGAGGCTGAGGCAAGAGAATCACTTAAACCTAGGAGGTGGAGTTCATGGTGAGATGAGAGCGTGCCACTGCTCTCCAAACTGGGTGACAGAATGAGACTTCATCTCAAAAAAAAAAAATTATAAATAAGAGACGGGTCTTGCTGTGTTGCCCAGGATGGTCCTGGCCTCAAGTGATCCTCCCACCTCAACTTCCCAAACTGCTAGGATTACAGGTGTGAACCACCACGCTTGGCCCAGAAACACAGATTTTTAAAAATAATACTTGCCAGGTATGGTGGCTCACGCCTGTAATCCCAGCACTTTGGGAGGCAGAGGCAGGTGGATCACAAGGTCAAGGGCTTGAGACTATCCTGGTCAACGTGGTGAAACCCCGTCTCTACTAAAAACACAAAAAATTAGCTGGGCATGGTGGTGCACGCCTGTAATCCCAGCTACTCGGGAGGCTGAGGGAGAAGAATTGCCTGAACCCAGGAGGCAGAGGTTGCGGTGAGCCGAGATCACGCCATTGCACTCCAGCCTGGGTAACAAGAGTGAAACTCCCTCTCAAAAAAAAAAATAGGCCGGGCACGGTGGCTCAAGCCTGTAATCCCAGCACTTTGGAAGGCCGAGGTGGGTGGATCACGAGGTCAAGAGATCAAGACCATCCTGGTCAACATTGTGAAACCCCGTCTCTACTAAAAAAAATACAAAAAATTAGCTGGGCATGGTGGCGCGTGCCTGTAATCCCAGCTACTCAGGAGGCTAAGGCAGGAGAATTGCCTGAACCCAGGAGGCGGAGGTTATGGTGAGCCAAGATCACGCCATTTCACTCCAGCCTGGGTAACAAGAGCGAAACTCCGTCTCAAAAAAAAAATACTGAAAAGTCCGAAACTACTCAGTAGACATCGAGAAGCATCTAACTAATGAAAAATGAGAGAAAGAAAAATACAGAGAAATGTATAGTAAGTTAGCAATAGAATCGTAAGTGAATCTCCTAAGAAACCTTCTGTTTTTATTAAATATGGAAGGGCTGGGGAGGGACAACGGGGGTGGGGAGTTGGGAAGAAATGCCAGATATAGTTGAAGGGGAGGAAGGCAGCAAATCACACTGCCACCTGTGTACCTATGCAGCTATCTTGCATGTTCTTCACATGTACCCCCAAACCTAAAATGCAATTTAAAAAATTATATGGAAGGGTTATACCTTGAAGCCTGTTGGAAATGTGAATGTGAAGGAAATTGAATTTGTCAATGACCAGATTTTTATGTCAACCTTCCTTTTTCTGTCCTTTCACTAGTACTATTTAGGACCCTCCGTTTTCATTATCTTCACCGGCTTCCTCGTTACCTTTTTGATCTTTACCTTCTTCAAAGTCCCTGAGACCCGTGGCAGGACTTTTGAGGATATCACACGGGCCTTTGAAGGGCAGGCACATGGTGCAAATCGATCTGGGACGCAAGGCGTTGTGGAGATGAACAGCATCAAGCCTGCTAAGGAGACCACCACCAGTGTCTAAGTCATGCCTCCTTTCACCTCCCTCCCGGCATGGGAAAGCCACCTCTCCCTGAACGTCGGAGAGATCCCATCAGGATGAACCCAGGATGGCTTCTGAATGCTGCTACGTGATTCCTTTCTTATCCCCTGCACTCCATGAGCACCCCAAGGCTGGGGTTTGTTGGATTTTTAATGGCTTTTAAAATATTTTGTTTCCTGGACATTCTCTTCTGCTTAGGAGAGACCAAGTGAACTACCTTCATTTCAGGAGGGTTGGCCACTTGGCATGTGACAACTTTGCCAGCTTTTCCTCCCTTGGGTTCTAATATTGCCCTACTAGGGGATATAGGAGAGGAAAAGTAAGGTGCAGTACTTGAAATCTAGGATTATTAACTAATATGGGCATTGTAGTTAATGGCGGTTGATGGGTTCTAATTTTGGATGGTGTCCAGGGAAGGGAAAGTTATTTCTAGAAAGCCTGTTCCCCTCGCTGGACCAAACAACTCCTCCTCATAGTGGACTCATTACATTTGCAGTAATCCCACCACCTATCTGGTGGGAGAGCCATCCATATAAGAAACCTACAATAAGTGGTTCTTGGTAGACATTCATGATTTCTCCACTTTGTTCTTTAGGATATTTTAGGTGTTGATTTTTCTTTTATTTTAACTCATGCCTTTAAAGGAATTCCCCAAAGAATGTTTATAGCTAACTTGGAATGTGTAACCTCAGCTCTGGGAGAGGATTTTTTCTGAACGACTATTATCCGAAGTGTGTTGTTGCTTTAGGGTCACTGCCTGCTTGTGTGTGTGTCTGTTACCATGTCACTGTGGTCCTGTGCCAGGTGCCCTTAGGGGACTTGAATCTTTCCAGTAGACCACATTTGAGATAGTACGAGTCACTGTGCAGTGTAGCCACACTGAGAGGATGAATGTCCGTGCACTGTCACTTTGCTCTAGTAGGTTATTTTATTGACTTGTTTTCTCTGGGTTTGTTCCTACAGCCCCTTTTCATATGTTCCTCCATCTCCCTTTCCCTTCTTGGTGCTTACACATCTCAGACCCTTTGGCCAAACCCTTGCCAATGACAGTATTTTGGTACTCAGTTCTCACTGTTCCCTCTGGTCGTGAAGCCTTTGAATAAAAATGCACATAGCTATGGGTTTAGCTGGAAAAGGTGACCTTCCAACTTCATGTCAACTTCTGGCTCCTCAAGCAGTAGGCTGGCGGTAAGGCAGGGAAGTGTTTTCCCATTTCTCACTGAGCAGATTGTGAATGTTTTATATGGATTTTCTATGGTGAATGTTACTCAGATTCTTGGTTTTAAAATAAAAATTCTCAATGTACACAACATCACGGGCTAATTATTTACTATTTGTCCTGCCTGTAACAACAAAATCAGCTTTAAATCCTGAGTTGGCTATTCAGTACCTTTGGGACCTTGAGACTTGTATGAGACCCTATACTCATACGAGATTGTTCTTACAGTCCCGTACGTAAGAAAAGAGTAACGTATTTATTATGCAGTTAAATGAAAAAGGCTTTGTGCCTTGCTTTTTTTTTTGCGACTGAGTCTTACTCTGCCACTCAGGCTAGAGTACAGTCATGGGATCTTGACTCTGCCCCCTCCAGGTTCCAGTGATTCTCCTGCCTCAGCCTCCGGGGTAGCTGGGATTTCAGGCGCATGCTACTGTGTCCGACTAAGTTTTGTATTTTTAATACAGACGGGGTTTCACCATGTTGGCGAGGCTGGTCTCGAACTCCTTACCTCAGATGATCTGCCTGCTTCAGTCTCCCAAAGTGCTGAGATTACAGGTGTGAGCCACCGTGCCTGGCCACATTGCTTTTCATACTTGATAAATTATTTTGCTTTATTTCCCCAGTAAGAACTAGTTGGGTTGTTTGTTTTTCTCTTGTGTTATTTTCTACTTCCTTTGTCCTCCAGTTTTTTGTTTTGAGATGAAGTTTCACTCTTGTTGCCCAGGCTGGAGTGGAATGGTGTGATCTCCGCTCACTGCAACCTCAGCCTCCCAGGTTCAAGCGATTCGCCTGACTCAGCCTCCCAACTAGCTGGGACTATAGGCATGCAACACCGTGCCTAGCTAATTTTTGTAATTTTAGTAGAAACAGGGTTTCACCCTGTTGCCCAGGCTGATCTCGAACAGGTGGAGGCTGCAGTGAATGGAGATCACACCATTGCACTCCAGCCTGGGTAATGAGTGAAACTCTGTCTCAAAAAAAAAGGAAGGGGGAGGGAATGAAGTACTGACCCATAGATGAACCCTGAAAATGTTATGTTAAATGTATAAAGCTACTCAAAAAATATCATACTGTATTATTATTTTTAAATAAAATGTCCAGAATAGGTAAACCTATAGACGCAGAAGGTACATTAGTGGTTGTTTAGGGCTGGGGGAATGGAGAGAGAGAGTCCAGGGTTTCTTTTTTTTTTTTTTGAGATGGAGTCTAGTTCTGTCATCTAGACTGGAGTGTAGTGGCACAATCTCAGCTAATGGCAACCTCCATCTCCCAGGTTCAAGCGATTCCCCTGCCTCAGCCTCTGTAGTAGCTAGGACCATAGGTACATGCCATCACACCCAGCTAATTTTTGTATTTGTAGTAGAGACAAAGTTTCACCGTGTTTGCTAGGCTGGTCTCGAACTTCTGACCTCAAGTGATCCACCTGCCTTGTCCTCCCAAAGTGCAGGGATTACAGGTATGAGCCCACACGCCCAACCAAGATGTATATTTTTAATACATTGCTAGATATATTGTAATAATTTGTTTGCCTCTATATGAGTTAATAAAATTGGTCTGCCAGAGACCCTGTCTCAAAAAACAGTTAAAAGTAGAAATCTTGAGCCTGGAAAAGCCTCAGAAATAAATAATAAATAAATAAATAAATAAGTAAATAGAACTCTAATGTGATAATCTTTTTCTATTATTTGAAAAGCTTGTAGGCCAGGCGCGGTGGCTCAAGCCTGTAATCCGAGCACTTTGGGTGGCCGAGGCGGGTGGATCACGAGGTCAAGAGATCGACACCATCCTGGTCAACATGGTGAAACCCCGTCTCTACTAAAAATACAAAAAATTACTTGGGCATGGTGGCGTGTGCCTGTAATCCCAGCTACTCAGGAGGCTGAGGCAGGAGAATTGCCTGAAGCCAGGAGGCGGAGGTTGTGGTGAGTTGAGATCGCGCCATTGCACTCCAGCCTGCAAAACAAGAGGAAAGCTGTCTCAAAAAAAAAAAAAAAGTTGGAAGATCTGTTTCACAACAGTGCGAATATTTAACTACTGAACTGTACCCTTTAAAATGGCAGGCTGGGTGTGGTGGCTCATACCTGTAATCCCAGCACTTTGGGAGGCTGAGGCGGTCAGATCACTTGAGGTCCAGAGTTTGAGACCAGACTGGCTGACATGGTGAAACCCCATCTCTACTAAAAATACAAAATTAGGCCGGGCGCGGTGGCTCAAGCCTGTAATCCCAGCACTTTGGGAGGCCGAGGCGGGTGGATCACGAGGTCAAGAGATCGAGACCATCCTGGTCAACATGGTGAAACCCCATCTCTACTGAAAATACAAAAAATTAGCTGGGCATGGTGGCGCGTGCCTGTAATCCCAGCTACTCAGGAGGCTGAGGCGGGAGAATTGCCTGAACCCAGGAGGCGGAGATTGCGGTGAGCCGAGATCGCGCCATTGCACTCCAGCGTGGGTAACAAGAGCGAAACTCCGTCTCAAAAAAAAAAAAAAAAAATACAAACTTAGCTGGCGTAGTGGCGGGTGCCTGTAATCCCAGCTACTCAGGATACTGAGGCAGGAGAATCACTTGAACCCTGTTGGAGGGTGGCAGTGAGCTGGAGGTTGCAGTGAGCTGGGTTTGTACCACTCCACTCCAGCCTGGGTGACAGGGCAAGACTCTGTCTCAAGAAAATAAAATAAAATAAATTTATGGAATCAAATGTATCTATTTTTTGTTTAACTTTTTTGTTTTTGTTTTTGTTTTTTGAAACGGAGTTTCGCTCTTGTTACCCAGGCTGGAGTGCAATGGTGCAATCTCTACTCAATACAACCTCCGCCTCCTGGCTTCAGGCAATTCTCCTGCCTCAGCCTCCTGAGTAGCTGGGATTACAGGCACCCGCCACCATGCCCAGCTAATTTTTTTATCTTTAGTAGAGACGGGGTTTCGCCATGTTGACCAGGATGGTCTCGATCTCTTGACCTCGTGATCCACCCGCCTCGGCCTCTCAAAGTGCTGGCATTACAGGCTTGAGCCACCACGCCCGGCTTGTTCTTGTTTTTGAGATGGAGTCTTGCTCTGTCACTCAGGCTGGAGTGCAATGGTCTTAATCTCTGCTTACTGCAACCTCCACCTCCTGGATTCAAGCGATTCTCCTGCCTCAGCCTCCTGAGAAGCTGGGATTACAGGCATGCACCACAACACCCAGCTAATTTTTGTATTTTTAGTAGACATGGGGTTTCACCATGCTGCCAGGCTGGTCTTGAACTCCTGACTGCAGGCAGTCCTCCCACTTTGTCCTACCAAAGTGCAGGGATTACAGGCAGGAGCCATTGTGCCCGGCCCACTTTAAGTTCAGTTGTGAGCCTAGCTCTTAAGAATACTTGCCTCTTTTTACTTGCCCTCTAGCATATCTGCTTTTGCTAGGTAAGAGCTTCCTCTGGGTAGCTGCTGCAATCTTGGCCTGGCCTCCAAAGTAAACAGGCAGAGATAACTTAGTACAAACCTCAGGGAGAAGCCTAGCCCAGCTAGATCTGTAACTTGAAACAGAACCAATCCCAGCCTAGACCTAGTGACCCCAGACCGTTCACAGGTATGTCCGATCAATATGGGCTGAAGGATAGATGTATATGCCTTCTGTTTTACAATACTAGGTAGGAGAAGCATTCCCAAGTCAGACATGGTATCAGTCCCCATAATACATTCAGGTAAAGGAGACACAATTGTTTCACATAAAACCTTTTTAAACATACCAATTCCCATCCAAATGTTCACCTTAATCTTATCAATCTTTTGTACTCTTATATCCTCCCAACTTTACTGTAGCCCCCTTAGAACTTCACCAACAGATCTCTGAACAACAGTCCATGGGGCTCCTGTGTCCAGGAGTCCCAGAAATATCACTTCTCTACCTCTGACTATTTTACTCACTCATGTGCATATGACTTTGAGTCCGCTACTGGAGGTCAGGCCAAGATACCCAGACTCTCCCATCAGTTCTTCTTTTGATCACATTCCAGAACCATCATCCCACATGACTGGAGGTAAGGTTTCTTTCTTTCTCTTTTTTTTTAGACAGAGTCTCACTCTTTTGCCCAGGATGGAGTGCTATGGCATGGTCTCAACTCACCACAACGTCCACCTCCTGGGCTTAAGTGATTCTCCTGCCTCAGCCTCCTGAGTAGCTGGGATTACAGGAGCCTGCCATCATGCCCAGCTAATTTTTTGTATTTTTAATAGAGACGGGAATTTCACCATATTGGCCAGGCTGGTCTTGAACTCCTTACTATGTGATTTGCCCACCTTGGCCTCCCAAAGTGCTGAGATTACGGGCATGAGCCACCGCACCTGGCCAGGTTTCTTTCGTTTTTTTTTTTGAGACAGAGTCTTGTTCTGTTGCCCAGGCTGGAGTGCAGTGGTGAGATCTCGGCTCATTGTACCCTCCACCTCCCAGGTTCAAGCAATTCTCCTGCCTCAGCCTCTGGAGTAACTGGGTCTACAGGCGTCTGCCACCATGCCCAGCTAATTTTTTGTATTTTTAGTAGAGATGGGGTTTTACCATGTTGACCAGGCTTGTCTCAAACTCCTGACCTCAGGTGATCCACCTGCCTCAGCCTCCCAAAGTGCTGGGATTACATGCGTGAACCACCATACCCGGCCTGGTTACGTTTCTTGAATTACTTTTAACTAGGGTGGATAAGGCAGGTTTGTTTAAGGCCCTTCAATGCTGAGTGACCAGCAGGAGTCTCATCAGTACAGTAACTTCTGAGAGTGCTACATTAAAGCCGCTGTTTTGGTTCCACCAATGTCTGCTTTATTGGTCAACTTCCTGGGGTTTTTTTTGTTTTGTTTTGTTTTTATAGAGACAGGGTCTTGCTCTGTCAGTCAGGTCGGAATGCACTGGTACAAACACAACTCACTATATCCTCAAACTATTGGGCTCAAGTGATCCTCCCACCACAGCCTGCTGAGTAGCCGGGACTACAGGTGCTCACCACCACACCTGGCTAAGTTTTTATTCTTATTTTTTGTAGAGATAAGGTCTCACTGGGTTGCCCAGACTCGTCTAAAATTCCTAAGTTTAAGTGATCCTCTTGCCTTGGCCCTGCAAAATGCTGGGATTTCAGGAGTGAGTCACCCTGACCAGCCTGTTCATCCCTTTTTTTTTCTTTTCTTTTTTTTTTTGAGACGGAGTTTCGCTCTTGTTACCCAGGCTGGAGTGCAATGGCGCAACCTCGGCTCACCGCAACCTCCGCCTCCTGGGTTCAGGCAATTCTCCTGCCTCAGCCTCCTGAGTACCTGGGATTACAGGCACGCGCCACCGTGCCCAGCTAATTGTTTTGTTTGTTTGTTTGTTTGTTTGTTTTGAGATGGAGTTTCGCTCTTGTTACCCAGGCTGGAGTACAATGGCATGATCTCGGCTCACCGCAACCTCCGTCTCCTGGGTTCAGGCAATTCTCCTGCCTCAGCCTCCCGAGTAGCTGGGACTACAGGTGCACGCCACCATGCCCAGCTAATTTTTGTATTTTTAGTAGAGACGGGGTTTCACCTTGTTGACCAAGATGGTCTCAATCTCTTGACCTCGTGATACACCTGCCTCGGCCTCCCAAAGTACTGGGATTATAGGCGTGAGCCACCACGCCTGGCAGCACGGGAGTTTTGACCTGCTCCGTTTCCAACCTATACCGGTTCAGCCCTCCTTAGGCAACCTGATGGTCCCCTGCTCCTGGGAGGTCACCATATTGATGCTGAACTTAGTGCAGACACCCGACCGGCATAGCGCACTGCAGCCCAGAACTCCTGGGCTCAAGCACTCCTCCCACGTCAGCCTCCCGAGTAGCTGGGACTACAGGCACATGCCACTGTGCCTGGCTTTTAAAAATATTTTATCTGGTGCCTTTCTAACTGGTTACACAATTGCCAGTCTATATCTAACAAGGGTTTCTAGGGATGAAAATTATCCCTAGAATATAGCGTAATTCTTTTCCAGAAAATAATCGATTGTGTCAATAATGCTCCAGTTTTAGGGAAGAATTCTCTCTTTGCCTTACAGAGTTACTTTACTCCAAGTGGAAGATTATCATCTGCCATGAAAACCCAGTATCCCACTATTTTCCTATTTGTAGTGTGTCAGAGCTCATTACTACAGATTTCTTTCTTTTTTTTTTTTTTTTTTGAGACAAGGTCTCACTCTGTTGCCCAGACTGGACTGCAGTGGTACAATTACAGCTCACTATAGCCTTAACCTCTTGGGCTCAACCCATCCTCCCACCTTAGCCTCCAAGTAGCTGGTACCACAGGCATGTGCCACTACTCCTGGTTACTTTTTATATATATATATTTTTTGAAGATGGGGTTTCACCATGTTGGTTAGGCTGGTCTTGAACTCCTGACCTCAGGTGATCCACCCGCCTTGGACTCCAAAGTGCTTGGATTACAGGCGTGAGCTACCATGCCCAGCATATTTTTATATTTTTTGTAGAGACAGGTTTCGCCATGTTGCCCAGGCTGGTCTTGAACTTCTGGGCTCAAACAATCTGGCCACTTCCTAAAATGCTGAAATTGTAGGCATGAGACATTGTGTCCTGCCCATATCTTTATTAAATTACTTATTATTGTTTATTTTTTTACAGACAGGTTCTCACCTTGCTGCCCAAGCTAGTCTTGAACTCTCAGTCTCAAGCAAACCTCATGTCACAGCCTCCCAAAGTGCTGAGATTAGCCATGGGCCACTGTGCCTGGCCTAGATTTCTTTAAGAAGGGTTTAGTTGTCCAGGCGTGGTGGCTCACAGCTGTAATCCAAACACTTTGGAGGCCAAGGCGTGCAGATCACCTGCGGTCAGGAATTCAAGACCAGCCTGACCAACATGGTGAAACCCTATCTCTACTAAAAATACAAAAATATTAGCCAGGAGTGGTGGCAGGTGCCTGCAATCCCAGTTTCTCAGGATGCTCAGGCAGATAATTGCTTGAATCCAGCCTGGGTGACAGAGAGAGACTCCATCTCAAAATAACAATAATAATAATAAAAATAATAGCCCAGGTGCGGTGGCTTATGCCTCTAATCCCAGCACTTTGGGAGGTGGAGGCGGGTGGATCACAAGGTCAGGAGTTGAGGCCAGCCTGAGCAACATGGTGAAACCTCGTCTCTACTAAAAATACAAAAGGTAGCCGGGTGTGGTGGCACGTGCCTATAATCCAGCTACTCAGGAGGCTGAGGCAGGACAATCACTTGAATCAGGGAGGCGGAGGTTGCAGTGAGCCGAGATCACACCATTGCACTACAGTCTGGGCAACAGAGCAAGATTCTGTCTCAAAACAATAATAACAATAATAGGTTTGGGCGCAGTGGCTCATGCCTGTAATCCCTGTAATTTTGGAGGCCGAGTTGGGCGGATCACCTGAGGTCGGGAGTTTGAGGCCAGCCTGGCCAACATGGATATACCCCATCTCTACTAAAAATACAAAATTAGTCATGCATAGTGGCACATGCCTGTAATCTCAGCTACCTGAGAGGCTGAGGCAGGAGAATCGCTTGAATCCCATAGTGGGAGGCTGCAGTAAGCAGAGATCCCGTCGTTGCACTCTAGCCTGGGCAACAAGAGCAAACTCCGTCTCAAAAATAAATAAATAAATAAAATAAAATAAAATAAAATAAAAGTATAAAAATTATGGAGAAACCCCATCTCTATTAAAGATGCAAAAACTTATCAGGGTGGGGTTGACCCAAGCATGTAATCTCAGCTACCTGGGAGGCTGAAGCAGGAGAATTGCTTGAACCCAGAAGGCAGAGGTTACAGTGAGCTGAGCTTCTGCCATTGCACTCCAGCCTGGGCAACAAGAGCAAAACTCCATGTAATAATAATAATAATTTCCTGCTCGGTACAGTGGCTCATGCCTGTAATCCCAGCACTTTAGAGGCCAAGGCAGGTGGATTGCTTGAGTTCACGAGACTGAGACCAACCTGAGCAATACAGCGAAACCTCATCTCTACTAAAAATTAAAAATTAGCTGGGTGTTGTGGCATGCACTTGTGGTCCTAGCTACATGGGAAGCTGAGGTGAGAGGTCAGTGTGACCTCAGGAGACTGATGTTGCAGAGAGCTATATCACACCACTACTGCACTGTAATCTGGGATTACAGATGCCTGTCCTCTCCTGGCTAATGTTTTGTATTTGTAGTAGAGATTGGGTCTCACCATGTTGTGAGAACTCCTGACCTCATGATCCACGTGCCTTGGCCTCCCAAAGCACTGAGATTACAGGCGTGAACCATTGAGCCCTGCCCTAATGGACATATTTCTAGAATTACACACCTTACCAAAATTGACTCAAGAACTAGAAAGCTTAAATAGTCCTTTACATAGGTGCCTATAGTCCTTTACATAGGTGTCCACATGTTACAGTGTACCTAGGATAATTCTGAATATGTCCCTGCCCTGGCATAATCATTAGAAATACCCCTTGTACCACATGGTACTCTGATTTAAACCACATATTATATAGTTTCTCTACTTAAGATCTTATAAAAAAATCTGGAGACAAGTCACTTGTCTAAGAAAATACATATAACGGATATAACTGATTAATTATTGGTATTGGCCAGGTGCAGTGGCTCAGTAATCTTAGCACTTTGGGAGGTTGAGGCGGGCAGATCATGAGGTCAGGCGATTGAGACCATACTGGCCAACATGGTGAGAGGTCAAACAGGCAGATAGATACAGGGTACAGATCTAGAACTGGAAACAAGGTGTAGGTTGAAGATATAAACAAGAATTATGGGCTGGGCACAGTGGCTCATGCCTGTAATCCCAGCACTTTGGGAGGCCAAGGCAGGTGGATCAGTTGAGGTCAGGAGTTTGAGACCAGCCTGGCCACATGGTAAAACCCAATCTCTACTAAAAATACATTAAAAAGTCAGGTATGGTGGTGTGCACCTGTAATTCCAGCTACCCAGGAGGTTGAGGTGGGAGGATTGCTTGAACCCAGGAGGTGGAGGTTGCAGTGAGCTGAGATCATGGCACTTCACTCCAGCCTGGACAACAGAATGAGACTCCATTTTAAAATAAATAAGTGAATAAAATAAACAAGAATTATGATATATATATAGTAGGCTCCCTTATCTACAGTTCTAAGACCCCCTGGTGGATACCTGAAACCACAGATAGTATCAAAAGTAATATAAACTGTGTTTCTTCCTGTGCATACATACATACCTCTGATAAAGCTTAATTTATAAATTAGATACAGTAAGAAATTAACAATAATGAATCATAAAATAGAATAATTATAACAATATACTGTTCACAATCTCATAGGTAGAATCGTCCCTTTTTTTTAATTTTTTTTGAGATGGAGCCTTCTTTTGTTGCCCAGTCTGGAGGGCAATGATGATCTCAGCTCACTGCAACCTCTACCTCCTGGGTTCAAGTGATTCTCCTGACTCAGCCTCCCGAGTAGGTGGGATTATAGGTGCCCGCCACCACGCCCAGCTAATTTTTTTATTTTTAGCAGACACAGGGTTTCACTATGTTGGTCAGGCTAGTCTCGAACTCCTGACCTCAGGCAATCCACCTGCCTGGGCCTCCCAAAATGCTAGGATTACAGGCATGAGTTACCATGCCCAGCTGATAGACTCCTTCTTACCATAAATCTTAGCAACCTCAACATATGATTGATTCTTTCTTTCATTGAGACTTTTTACCTTTTCACCTAAAGGGAACATCTCATAGCTTCTCTTTGGAATATGTGAATTACCGGCTGGGCGCAGTGGCTCACGCCTATAATCCCGGCACTTTGGGATTACGAGGTGGGTGGATCACCTGAGGTCAGAAGTTTGAGACTAGCCAGGCTAACACAGTCAAACCCCATCTCTACTAATAAGACCAAAAACCGGCAGGGTGCGGTGGCTCATGCCTATAATCCCAGCACGTTGGGAGGCCGAGGTGGGTGGATCATGAGGTCAAGAGATCGAGACCATCGTGATCAACAAGGTGAAACCCTGTCTCTACTAAAAATACAAAAATTAGCTGGGCATGGTGGCGCACCCCTGTCATCGCTTGAACCCAGGAGGTAGGGGTTACAGTGAGCCAAGATCACACCATTGCACTCCAGCCTGGTCAACAACAACAAAAAAGGAATATCTGAATTACCAACACCACTATTCTTGCATTTTGGGGCTATTTCATATAAGGGTTCCTTGAACACAGGCACTGTGATACCATGCAAGTCTGATAACCGAGATGGCAGTGTGTGTGTGTGTGTGTGTTGGTGTGTTGAGACAGATTTTTGCTTTTGTTGCCCAGGCTGGAGTGCAATGGGGTGATACCAGCTCAACACAACCTCTGCCTCCCTGGTTCAAGCAATTCTCCTGCCTCAGCTTCCCAAATAGCTGGAATTACAGGCATGTGCCACCACACCCAGCTAATTTTGTATTTTTAGTAGAGATCTGGTTTCTCCATGTTGGTCAGGCTGGTCTCCAACTCCTAACTTGAGGTGATCTGCCCGACTCGGCCTCTGGAAGTGATGAAATTAGGCCAGGCACTGGGGCTCACACCTGTAATCCCAGAACTTTGGGAGGCCAAGGCGGGTGGATCACGAGGTCAGGAGTTCAAGAGCAGCCTGGCCAACATGGCGAAACCCCTTCTCTACCGAAAATCCAAAAATTAGCCGGGTATTGTAGCAGGTGCCTGTAATCCCAGCTACTCGGGAGGCTGAGGCAGTAGATTCAATTGAACCAGGGAGGCAGAGGCTGCAGTGAGCTGAGCTCGTGCCATTGCACTCCAGCCTGGGTGACAAGAGCAAGGCTCCCTCTCAAAGAAAAAAAAATTTTTAAAGAGATGGCAGGGGAGGTGTGGGAGATGGCATGGTAGTTCACTGTGCTGTTGTTTCTCCCGAAATCCTGAGCTCAAGTGATTCCTCTGCCTCGATATCCGAAACTGCTGGGATTATAGGCCTGAGCCACCACACGAAGCCAAAAATTTTCTTTTGTTTAGAAAAAACATTTCTCTTGAAATCCACATCTTTCTATTCCTACCACTCATCATTTTCTTTTACAGAATGTGATAAATGTAAGGAAATTTCTGACATTCCTCTAAAGAGTGTTCTGTATTGGTTCTGTGCCCGTTGGTGATTTTTGTCCCCTCATTCTCTCTCTCTTCACCGCCCCCCCTCACCCCGTTCCAATGCAAGTCACCTCATTCTCTCTTGACTATTCTCTAATAAGGCTTTTACACCCTACTTCCACACACTCCTCTTCTGAGTCATACATTAATGACCTTAACATTGCAAAATAATAAAAGGGCCATTGGGCATGGTGTTTCTTGCCTGTAATCCCAGCATTTTGAAAGGTTGAGATGGGCAGGTCACCTGAGGTCAGGAGTTCGAGACCAGCCTGGCCAACACGGCAAAACTTCACCTCTACTAAAAATACAAAAGTTAGCCAGGCTTGGTGGTGCACACCTATAGTCCCAGCTACTTGGGAGGCTGAGGCAGAATTGCTTGAATCTAGGAGGCAGAGGTTGCAGGGAGCAGAGATTACCCCACCACTGCGCTCTACCCTGGGCAACAGAGCGAGACTCCATCTCAAAAAAACAAAACAAAAACAAAAACAAAAAAATGCCTGGTATGGTAGGAGGCCGAGGCAGGCAGATCACTTGAGGTCAGGAGTTCAAGATCAGCCTTGCCAATGTGGTGAAACCCTATCTCTACTAAAAATACAAAAATTAGAAGGTTGTGCTTGCTTGAACCTAGGAAGTAGCGGTGTCAGTGAGCACACATGGTACCACTACAATCCAAACTGGGTGACGGAGCAAAACTCCATCTAAAAAAAAAAAGAAAAGAAATCAAATGGCCAATTTCCAATCCCCCCACTTTTTTAAGGGTATCATGGTGGTGGGATAGGGGTTTGGATTCTTTTGGTTTACTTTTATTTTTTTGTTTGTTTTGTTTTGATACAGAGTCTTGCTCTGTAGCTCAGGCTGGAGTGCAGTGGCATGATCTAGGCTCACTGCAACCTCTCCCTCTAGGGCTCAAATGATTCTCCTGCCTCAGCCTCTCAAGTAGCTGGTACTACACTCGTACCTCACTAAGCCTTGCTAATTTTTGTATTTTTGGTAGAGATGAGGTTTCATCATCTTGGCCAGGCCGGTCTTTGACTCCTAAGCTCAAGTGATCTGCTTACCTCGGCCTCTGAACGTGCTGAGATTACAGGCATGAACCACCACACCCCACCTAAATATGTTTTAAAATACTCAACTCAAAGGCCAGGCTGAGATGAACATTTTAGTACCTACTTTTTGGTGAACATATGCGTGCATTTCTGTTGGGTGTATGCCTAGGAGTAGAATTGTTGGCTCAGGGGTAGGTATATGTTCTTTTTTTTTAGATGGAGTTTCGCTCATTACCCAGGCTGGAGTGCAATGGCGCGATCTTGGCTCACTGTACCCTCCGCCTCCTGAGTTCAAGCAATGCTCCTACCTTAGCCTCCCGAGTAGCTCGGACTACAGGTGCGTGCCACCATGCCCAGCTAATTTTTGTATTTTTAGTAGAGACGGGGTTTCACCTTGTTGACCAGGATGGTCTCGATCTCTTGACCTCGTGAGCCATCCCTCCCAAAGTGCTGGGATTATAGGCGTGAGGTACCGCATCCGGCTTTTTTTTTTTTTTAAGACAAGGTTTCACCATGTTGGTCAGGCTGGTCTCGAACTCCTAATCTCAAGTCATCGCCCTCCTCCGCCTCCAAAAGTGCTGGGATTACGGGTGCGAGGCACCGCGCGGGGCCGGAAAGGACTCTCTAGCCCATCTTACCTAGGGTCTTCACAGCCCCGCAGGCACGCTTGCGGCAACATCCGGGCACCGCCGCCCTGCCGGAGTCAGAGGGCGGGGTGACGGGTGAGGGGCTACGGTATCTCTTAAGGCAGAAATGTTCACACCCTCCTAACGGCGGCGCCAAAGGCGGTGGGGCCCGGGACTGTTTCCCCTTAAAGTCTTCCCCCCGCCCGGGTCGCAGGAGGACGCCGGAGAGGGCGCCCTGAGTGACCCCCAGCAGCAGCCCGAGCAGGACTCTGTGGTGCGAAGGTGAGAACCCGGGCGGGGCCGGTCGACTCCGACCGCGAGCGGGTCCCTTGCTCGGACCGCGGGTGGGGGCTTGTCGTCCTAACGGAGGGCGCCCGAATAACCGAGTCACGTTTTACGACCACATTCACTGACCGTTCAAAGTCGAATCCTAGGCTTTTCGAGGCAGTTAGTGGGTCCCAACGGCTGCCGGCGCGGCGGCGGCCTGGGGCCCGCGCAGAGGCGCAACGGCCCGGGAGGCGCGCGGTTGAGCGAAGCCGCGGGGCCCAACCGCGGTCGGGGGTCTTGGGAGGTGGGTGCACCGCGCGGTCGCTGCGGCCGGCGGTGGGGGAACCTCGAGTAGGGGTGGGCGGCTACTCGGAGGTGGGCTGGCCTAAGAGAGAAGGGTCCTGCGGCTCTGGGAAACCCGCCTCGGAGCCCTGGAGAGGAGATTCGTGGTTTGCCGAGTACCTGCTATGTCCCGGACTCCGCTCCAGGTGCTGGGATCCCACAGCAAACGAAGCCACCCAGCCCTTGCCTTCCTAGACTATATATTCTAGGAAAGAGACAGAGAAGAAAATGCATAGATATGACCGGGCGCGGTGGTTTTAGCCTGTAATCTAGCACTTTGGGAGGCGGAGGCGGGTGGATCACGAGGTCAGGAGTTCAAGACCAGCCTGGCCAAGATGGTGAAACCCCGTCTATACTAAAAATGCAAAAATTTAGCTGAGCGCGGTGGTGGGCACCTGTAATCCCAGCTGCTTGGGAGGCTGAGGCAGAGAATTGCTTGAACCCAGGAGGCGGAGGTTGCCGTGAGCCGAGATTGCATCACTGCCCTCCAGCCTGGGGGACAGATCCAGACTCCGTCTAAATAAAAAATAAAATGCATGGATATGTAACAGGATGCCGTAAATCTGTAGTAGGGCTAGGAAGCAGGGAGGAGACTGTATGTTAGGTTGGAATTGGGGAAGGGGTCAGTCTGAGAGGCCTTCGTAAGGAGTGTCTTTTGGCGGGAGACCCGAAGGAATTGAGGGAGCCTTGGGAGCATGATCCCGGTGGAGGTAACTGGACTCCGGAGGTGGAACCGTCTTTGCCTTGAAAGAAACCTACCAGGAGTTAAAGTGCTGTGCGGGTGGGATCAGCTTTGTAGATTTCTGCAAGATGACAATTGGAATTGTCTTAGGAAATTACAGATCATTCATTTATTCAGTGCTGGATTCATTCAATGATTTATATCTGAAGTGTGAGAGAATGGGAGTAAGGCTAAGTGTCCTTGGCAAAATACTGTTACTAGTTTTGTCCCAGTTTAATACACAGACTAAATTTAGAATTTCCTTTTTTGTTGTTGTTGAGACTGAGTCTCACTCTGTTGCCCATGCTGGAGATCAATGGCATGATCTTGGCTCATCCCAACCTCTGCCTCCCGGGTTCAAGCAATTGTCCTTTGATTTGAATTTCCGTTGATTTTTAAGAAGTGTTAATTTGAGTTAATTTTACAGATTAGTAAACACTACCTCACTTTTTTTTTTCAGCCTCCCTAGTAGCTGGGATTACAGGCATGCGCCACCGTGCCCGGTTAATTTTGTATTTTATAATTTTTTTTTAATTATTTTTTTAAAGACGGGGTTTCACCATGTTGGTCAGGCTGGTCTTGAACTCCCGACGTCAGGTGATCCGCCCGCCTTGGCCTCCAAGGTGCTTGGATTATAGGCGTGAGCCACCAGGACCGGAGTCATTTTGCATTTTTAATAAAGATGGGGGTTTCTCCATGTTGGTCAGGCTGGCTTCGAACTCCCGACCTCAAGTGATCCACCCAGCTCAGCTTCCCACAGTGCTGGGAGTACAGGCGTGAGCCACTGTGCCTGGCTGAATTTCCACTGATTTTTTTTTTTTTTTTTTTTTTTGAGACAGAGTCTCACTCTGTCCCCAGCCGCCAGGCTGGAGTACAGTGGCACAATCTCGGCTCACTGCAGCCGCCGCCTCCCAGGTTCAGGCAATTTGCCTGCCTCAGCCTCCTGAGTGGCTGGGACTACAGGTGCAGGCCACCACGCCCAGCTAATTTTTGTATTTTTAATAGAGACAGGGTTTCACCATGTTGGTCAGGATGGTCTCAATCTCTTAACCTTGTGATCCGCCCGCCTCGGCCTCCCAAAGTGGTGGGACTGCAGGCTTGAGCCACCGTGCCCGGCCTGAATTTCCATTGATTTCTAAGAAGTGTTAATTTGAGTTAATTTTACAGATTAGTAAACACTACCTCACTTTTTTTTTTTCAGTGCTCAGCCCTGTGTTGGAGATTCTGCCTCCCCTGGAACAGATTATCTTCTTGAGCACAATCCCAAGATGGGTGGCTGCTCTGGGTGGGTGTGCACTGGTGGCCTGACAGGGTATAGGGGAGGGGTCTAGCGTCCTGTCCTCTGGGAGGGAACTTGGGTGAACTTGGGTTTGGGTGGGGATGCATATGAAGTGGTATTGGATCCCATGTCTAAGGGTCCCTTCCTCCTGAAGGCACACAGAACCCCTTCCTCCTTGGGGAGCAGCCTAGGAATGGGCTCTCTTGGGGGCCTTCCCTCAGTGCCACCAGGTCCTGCCCTCTGGCCCATCTCTTCAGAAGGCAGCCTTTCCTTGGAGGGTCAGAGACTCCAGCCCAGGGCTCTAGGGTCACGTTGTGAACATCAACCTCAGTCCTGCACTTCACTTCTCTTGGCCTGATTTCTCCACTGGGAGCTGGCACTCTAAGCCCTCAAACGGAGGATCCTCTGAGAGAGGCCTATGGGCAGGGAGCTGGTACAGAGCAGTGTGCGCTGGGAGGGGTGACCGGTGGGAATAGGGGACTGTGGGAGGGCTGGGGTGTCCTAGTCGTCTTTGTCGTTGGAGCCATGTTTGAGGATGTGGGTGAACGCCACCTAGTTGAACTTGCCCTTCTTATCATTGGGTGCCTCCCGGTACATCTCATCCACTTCCTCGTCTGTGAAGCTGTCACCCATGGTGGTGAGCAGCTCCCAGAGGTGGTCCTCATGGAAGAAACCTGAGGCTTCCTAATTGAAGCAGGCAAAGGCATTTTGGATCACATCCTTGGGGTCCCTGCCGTTCAGCTTCTTCCCAAACATGGTGAGGAAAGTGGTTAAGTTGATGGGCCTCGGGGCCTTGCTTATTATACTCTCCAGGTATTCATTCTTGGGGTTCTTCCCCAGTCAGGCCAGCTTGTCCTTCAGGTCCCCCTTGTGAACGAAGCCTTCACAGTTCTGGTCAATCATGTTGAAAGCCTCCTTGAACTCCTGGATGTGGAACTGGTCAAACATCGCGAAGACATTGGATGTGGCCTGCTCTGCCCGCTTCGTGGTGGTCTTGGCTTTGGCCCACTTGCTGGACATTTTGGCTTCAGGTGGGTGGGGGCTTCACTGGATGCTTGGAGCTCGCTGGTTATAGTACCTTACTTTTTTTGAAAAGTATAAGTATTTGAGTTAAAAGAGTTGTGAGGTTTTTCAGTTTGGCTTTATTTGTTTTTCCCAAGTGAGAATGACCTAGAAGATAAGAAGTAGCTGACAGAGGAACAAAAAGAGTGAGGTTGGGAGTGGGAAGGTAGCAGAGAGAAAACGAAATACAGAGGATGTGGAACAGTGATAGGGACAGTCTGTCCTAATTCTCGTCCTCCTCCTAATAGACTCAGGAAATAATACAGGTGTTTAACAGAACGTATCTCAGCAGAGCCTCAGAAGTTATCAATCCAAGTCAGGAGAGCTGGTAGAGGAGGACACAGACTCAGATTTGATAACTGGTTAAGCAGAATCGTGATTTCCAACTTCACTGCGGCTCACTGAAGCAGTTCAGGCTACGGTGATGCTGTGAGGAGAGGTGGCTTGTCCTAAGTGTTTTAAATTTTATATGACAAGGTAAGCCACATTAAATCACAGAATTTTATGACAGCAAGATTGCCTAATCCAATCTCTGCTCATTTTGCAGATGGGGAAACTGCTAGTTGGTGACAGAGAAACGACTCAGAATATACGAGAGATGTTTTTACCTTAACTTCAGCTGTCTCCTCTTATTTGATAAAATGCTTCTCACTGGCTACTGGAGTCAGCTTTATTGAGGATCCCAGAATTGAGTTTATCTAAAACATCATTAGAATTATATGAATTTCACTTTCTTCCATAAGTATTTATTGGAGTGCCCATTGGCCAGGGACTAAATCACAGCCTCTTCCCTCAAGGAGCTTAAGTAGATGGAGTGAATGAATAACTAGCCCATTACAGTTTACAGGAAGCAGTACCTTGAAGAGAAATTGGAGAGTCAATTCCTAGGATAGCAGAGAGATGGACAACAGACAGAAGGTGAGTATTAAAAGTGATGTCAGCGCTGGGCGCGGTGGCTCACGCCTGTAATCCCAGCACTTTGGGAGGCCAAGATGGACAGATCACCTGAGGTTAGGAGTTTGAGACCAGCCTGGTCAACATAGTGAAACCCCATCTCTACTGAGAATACAAAAAACTAGCTTGCATAATGGTGGGTGCCTATAATTCCAGCTGCTTGGGAGGCTGAGGCAGAAGAATCACTTGAACCCGGCAGGTGGAGATTGCAGTGAGTAGAGATTGCGACACTGCTCTTCAGGCTGGGTGACAGTGTGAGACTTCATCTTTAAAAAAAAAAAAAAGCAGCGTGCAGTGTTTCACGCCTGTAATCCCAGCACTTTGAGGGGCTGAGGCGGGCGGATTAAGAGGTCAGGAGTTTGAGACCAGCTTGGCCAACATGGTAAATACCCATCTCGGGCCAGGTGTGGTGGCTCAGGCCTGTAATCCCAGCACTTTGGGAGGCTGAGGTTGGGCGGATCACCTGAGGCCAGGAGTTCAAGACCAACCTGGCCAACAAGGTGAAACCTCATCTCTTTAAAAATAAATAAATAAATAAAAATTTAAAAAGCAAAGAAAACCCCCGTCTTTACTAAAAATACAAAAATTGGCTTGGTGTGGTGGTGCATGCATGTAATACTAGCTATTCAGGAGGCTGAGGCAAGAGAATTGCTTGAACCCTGTAGGTGGAGGTTGAAGCGAACTGAGATCCTACCAGTGCACTTCAGCCTGGGCAACAGAGCGAGACTCTGTCTCAAAAAAATAACAAAAAAAACTGATGTCAGATATCAAATTGGTTTGTCTTGGTTATGTTGATAATCACAATACCTATCATCTTCCTAAACCTTTGTTGTTTTGATATTGTGTAATATACATAAATGGTGGTGGGAGAGACTATTCCAGCCAATACACTTGGTATGTTCCCCAGTTCTTTTTATTCATAAGTAATCACCCTTTGTCATTTGTGGCCTTTTGTGCTTTAATGTTATCTGAAGAATAAGAATGATAAAATATTGTCTGGGCCCGGTGACTCACACTTGTAATCCCAGCACTCTGGGAAACCAAGGTTGGTGAGTCACCTGAGGTCAGGAGTTGGAGACCAGCCTGGCCAACATGACATAACCTCATCTCTGCTAAAAAAAAAAAAAAAAAAAAAAGGAAATTTATTTGGGATTGGTAGCGGGTGTCTGTAATCCCAGCTACTCAGGAGGCTGAGGCAGGAGAATTGCCTGAACCCAGGAGGCGGAGGTTGCGGTGTGCCGAGATCTCGCTATTGCACTCCAGCCTGGGTAACAAGGGAAACTCCGTTTCAAAGAAAAAAAAAAGAGAGAAAGAAAGAAAACAAAAAAAGGGCTCTCAAAGATAGCAAACAACAAGAAGAATAAGGAGGGATTCTTTTTTTTTTTTTTTTTTTGAGACAGAGTCCCACTCTGGAGTGCAGTGGCAAGATTTCGTCTTACTGCAACCTCCACCTCCCAGGTTCAAGTGATTCTCCTGCCTGAGGCTCCAGAGTAGCTGGGATTACAGGCGCTTCCCACCATGCCCAGCTATTTTTTTTTTTTGTATTTTTAATAGAGATGGAGTTTCACCACCTTGGCCAGGATGGACTCAATCTCTTGAACTTGTGATCTGCCCGCCTCGGCCTCCCAAAGTTCGGGGATTATAGGCCTGGGCCACCATACCTGACCTTTTTTTTCTTCTTCTTCTTTTTCTTTCAAGGATGTCCTAACTTTTTTTTTTTCCTAAGATGGAGTCTCACATTGTTTCCCAGGCTGGAGTGCAGTGGCACAATCTCATCCCTCTGCAGCCTCAGCCTCCTGAGTAGCTGTGATTACAGGCACGTGCCACCACGCCCATCTAATTTTTATATTTTTAGTAGAGATGGGGTTTCACCATGTTAGTTAGGCTGGTCTTAAATTTCTGACCACGTGATCCGTCTGCGTCAGCCTCCCAAAGTGCTGGGATTACAGTTGTGAGCCACCGCGCCCAGCTAAAAGAAGATTTTTACTAAAAGGAGGAAGATTTAACAAAGAGCATTGTACTGGCAGTGTCCTCCAGGGTACCCATGCTTAGTTGTGACTGAGATATCTGGGAGACTGCAGACAAGGTCAGTTCGCCTACTGAAGCTGCCAGCCCGATATCTACCCTATCTGACCTGAAAGGAAAGGAGTTTAAGATAGGAAAGGTTGAAGGGATTGAGGGATTAGGCGGGAAAGGGCATAGAAGATGGCCTCAAGTATAAACATTGAGGGGCCTGCCCCAAGTTGGAAATCTAAAATAATATCCACTTGCCCAGCTGAATTATTCCAGACAAGGTGAAGATGACTGACCCCCACCCCACTAAGAAATGTCTCTTATATGTTGGGTTTATAGTGAGCTGAGTGTTCTTTCTTCCCCTGCCTGGGGGTTAGGGTTAGCAGAACAGTATTTAATGAATGAAAGACTCAAATGGGGCCAGGATTTAGTGGGTAGATCCAGTAGGTTACATGGTCCTGAGAGAGAAGAGACTCAAAGAGCAGCCCAGCAGTGAAGACACAAACTACCACCCCCACCACTACTTGAGCTTCCGTGGAGTCTGGGGTACAGATCAGACTACACTGTATTTGTTTCCAAATTAACCAGTTCTTTTTTTTTTTTTTTTTTTTTTTTTTTGAGACGGAGTTTTGCTCTTCTTACCCAGGCTGGAGTGCAATGGCGCAGTCTCGGCTCACCGCAACCTCCGCCTCCTGGGTTCAGGCAATTCTCCTGCCTCAGCCTCCTGAGTAGCTGGGATTACAAGCACCCGCCACCGTGCCCAGCTAATTTTTTGTATTTTTGGTAGAGACGGGGTTTCACCATGTTGACCAGGATTGTCTCTATCTCTTGACCTCGTGATCCACCCGCCTCGGCCTCCCAAAGAGCTGGGATTATAGGCTTGAGCCTCCTCGCCCAGCCCCCAAATTAACCAGTTCTTAGTCATCCTACCCGAGCCTGTGCTTTCTCTGCCCTCCCAGTTCTTGGTGGAATTTTATGCCTGCCTTTACCTGGTGCAGGTTTTTAAATGTTTCCAAACTGACTAACCCAGTTTCTCTTAACTTCTTCCAGAGAAAAAAAAGAAAAAGAAAAACTTCTTTCTTCCCCAATTCTCTTGCCACTTTTACCAAGTTAACTTCACATCCTTACCTCTAGATAAGTTCTTTAGTATAATCTAGTCCCTGGTCTTCCCAAATTTTTTTTTTTTTTGAGACGGAGTTTCGCTCTTTTTGCCCAGGCTGGAGTGCAATGGCAAATTCTCAGCTCACCAAAACCTCTACCTCCTGGGTTCAAGCGATTCTCCTGTTTTAGCCTCCCAAGTAGCTGGGATTACAAGCATGTGTCACCATGCCCAGCTAATTTTTTGTATTTAACAGAGACAGAGTTTCACCATGTTGGCCAGGATGGTCTTGATCTCTTGACCTCATGATCCACCTACCTCGGCCTCTCAAAGTCCTGGGATTGCAGGCGTGAGCCACCGCGCCCGGCCGGTCTTGTTAATTAATCTCCTAAATCTCATTTGATTTTTATCTTTTTCATACCACTCATAGGTCAAATTCTCCTAATAGAGCTCCATAGTTCATAAGAAACAGTCGTCAATCACAAGCTATAAGGACTATTCTCTCTTCCCTGTCCTCTCTCCCTCCAGGTCACCCCAGCTCTGATCTTTGCCATCACAGTTGCTACAATTGGCTCTTTCCAATTTGGCTACAACACTGGGGTCATCAACGCTCCTGAGATGGTGAGTGCCAGGCCACAAGAATTAGAACCTGGAATAGGGAAGTTACTCCTTTATAAGTAGAGTTTCAAGAATTCAGAATTTAAGGCCCACCTTGTCACCTGCCTGGAGTCCCTAGCTACTCCAGAGGCTGAGGCCTAAAGATCACTTGAGCCCAGGAGTTAAACACCATCCTGGGCAACACAGTTAGTGAGGGTCCCTCCCTCCCCTAGGGGAATTTGAAACAAACTTTGTATCTATCCTGGCCAAGGCTGAAGATGGAGACAATATGGCTTGGAAATCTAGTGCAGTCCTTTAATCAAAGCAGAATGCTCACTTACTCCCTGTACCCTGGGAGGGGCTGTTCTTCCTCCCACTTTCTCACCTCATAGTGACACACTTCCTATATCATCCCTTAGGGGTTAGTTACAAAGAAGCTGGGTCTACTTACTAGAGGGCTGGGGTGAACATCAGTGCTGCCTCCCCTACTGGGATTTTTAGGATAAATGAAAAGTTACTTTTCCAAAGAGAGTTAACATTAATTCCAGTATGTTACCTGCCTCTTCCAGTCCCATCTGTTTATTCCCTTGATTCTCTAGGGAGGAAATTATCCTAGTGTTTGTTTTTTTTGAGACTGAGTCTCACTCTGTCAATCAGGCTGGAGTGTAATGGCAGGGGCAATGGCATATGGTCTTTGCTCACTGCAAACTGCCTCCTGTGTTCAAGTGATTCTCCCTCAGCCTCCGGAGTAACTGGAATTACAAGCACCCACCACCACGCTTGGCTAATTTTGGATTTTAGTAGAGATGGGGTTTCACCATGTTGGTCAGTTGGTCTCAAACTCCTGACCTCAGGTCATCCACCTGCCTCAGCCTGCCAAAGTGCTGGAATTACAGGCGTGAGTCCCCGTGCCTGGCATGGTTCTGCCCTTTGTTCTCCTCCAACTGCAACAGTCTGCCCTCCCACCAACCCTTTTATTTTGCAGATCATAAAGGAATTTGTCAATAACACTTTGAAGAACAAGAAAAATGCCCCTCCTTCTGAGATGTTGCTCACGTCCCTCTGGTCCTTGTCCGTGGCCATATTCTCCGTCGGTGGTATGATTGGCTCCTTTTCCGTTGGACTCTTTGTCAGTCGTTTTGGCAGGTATTGACTAGAAACTGGGCAAGGAAGTGGGCTCTACCACATGCACTGAGGACAAGCATGGAGACTCAGGGCAGGGAGGTGGTGATGCCTTTGAATCTGAACACCTTGATTTCTAATCAAGGGAAACCTAGTCCAATGGGCCCTGAATATGACTGCCCTTGCTTGGAGCTCTGCTACCCTCCATAGCTCCCACCTAGCTGTGCAGGAGATGAGCTGTGTGAGTGACTGGCTTTTGCAGCCCAGCTAAGGCTAGTTCAGAATTATTCTCTAGTAAGCTCAACTATGGGGTTTGCAGAAACATACTTAATTCTCAAGGTCCAAAGTTGTTTACTTTTATTTAAAAAATTGAGGTTTCATATAAATGTTTTTTTTGTTTGTTTTTTTTTTTTGAGACGGAGTTTCGCTCGTTACCCAGGCTGGAGTGCAATGGCGCGATCTCGGCTCACCGCAACCTCCGTCTCCTGGGTTCAGGCAATTCTCCTCCCTCAGCCTCCTGAGTAGCTGGGATTACAGGCACGCGCCACCATGCCCAGCTAATCATATAAATGTTTTTATTATTTTACACAGGATTGGTAGGAATTATTCTTATATTTTTAGTCTATGGCAAATGAGGATAATGGCCAAAAAAAGAAAACTGAAACTTCTTATTTTATACTAGCATAATAATATGTTTTAGAAGGTAGGATATATTTTAGTTACAACTGAAGAAGGAAGTGTTTTATTTTATTTATTTATTTGTTTTTAAAGACAGGGTTTCACCAGGCTGGTCTTGAACTTCTGACCTCAGGTGATCTGCCCACCTTGGCCTCCCAAAGTGTTGAGATTAAGCGTGAACCACCAGGACCAGCCAGGAAGTATTTTAATTTGTCAGTTAGATATTCTAGAAATGCAAGTGGAATTTACATTTAAAAACTGATAAGGCAAATTACTTAACTTGATAATGTTTTTCCCCACACACCCTTTCTTCGCCCAAGAAGCTGGGTCTTGCTGGGTCACTCGGGCTGGAGTGCAATGGCCCAATCGTAGCTCACTGCAGCCTCGATCTCCCACCTCAGCTCCCTGAGTAGCTGGGGGACTATAGGCAGGCACTATCCTGCCTGTTTCCCAACTTGAAATGTTCTGATAAAACATTTATCAGAACAGAAAGTGAAAAAGAAAAGTTAGACCAAAAAGGAGACGATATGAGCCTGGAGAAGAGCAGAATAATGAGGACAGGAGAGGAGAGATTAGGAGCCTCTCACTTTGCTAACCCCATACCTTACAGGCGCAATTCAATGCTGATCGTCAACCTGCTGGCTGTCACCGGTGGCTGCCTCATGGGACTGTGTAAAGTAGCTGAGTCGGTGGAAATGCTGATCCTGGGCTGCTTGGTTATTGGCCTCTTCTGCGGACTGTGCACAGGTTTTGTGCCCATGTACATTGGAGAGATCTCACCTACTGCCCTGCAGGGTGCGAATGGCACTCTCAACCAGCTGGGAATCGTTGTTGGAATTCTGGTGGCCCAGGTACTGTAGAAGTTCTCATGCCTGATGAGTGTTCGTTTCATGGGTCATTTAAAAAGTTAACATAGTTAAAGCACTGAAGAATATCTGGCACATGTTCGATTATATATCGAAGTTTTAGATATTGTTACTATAGCTCACATACTAGCTGAAGAAGCAGGCTGAGTAGATGAAAGGAAAAGAAACACAGTTTCTTTTTTTTTTAAAGATGAGGTTTCACCGTGATGGCCAGGCTGGTCTTGACCTCCTGACGTCAGGTGATCCACCCATCTCAGGTGATCCACCCATCTTGGCCTCCCAAAGTGCTAGGATTACAGGCGTGAGCCACAGTGCGTGGCCTAAGAGACAGAATTTCCTTTGGCCAGGCGCAGTGGCTCATGCCTATAATCCCAGCACTTTGGGAAGCCGAGGCGGGTGGATCACGAGGTCAAGAGATCGAGACTCTTGGTCGACATGGTGAAACCCCATCTCTACTAAAAATACAAAAAATTAGCTGGGCATGGTGGTGCACGCCTGTAGTCCCAGCTACTCAGGAGGCTGAGGGAGGAGAATTGCCTGAACCCAGGAGGCAGAGGTTGCAGTGAGCCCAGATTGCGCCATTGGACTCCAGCCTGGGTAAGAAGAGCGACACTCCGTCTCAAAAGAAAAAAAGAAACACAATTTCCTTTTCTTTTCATTTTTTTTTTTTTGAGACGATGTCTCACTCTGTCACCCAGGCTGGAGTGCAGTAACTTGATCTCGGCTCACTGCAGCCTCCACCTCCCGGGTTCAAGCGATTCTCCTGCCTCAGCCTCCCAAGTAGCTGGGATTACAGGTGCGCACCATTATGTCAAGCTAATTTTTGTATTTTTAGTAATGATAGGGTTTCACTATGTTGGCCAGGCTGTTATCAAACTCCTGACCTCAGGCTATCCACCCACCTTCGCCTCCCAAAGTGCTGGGTTACAGGCGTGAGCCACCATGCTTGGTAATTTATTTATTTTTTCCCATGGTAAAAGAATGTATGGTTTTCTGAGCTTTTTGTTTTTTCATGAATTTGTAGCCTATAAAGTATGGGGTTTATGGTAGTATCTTGTGTGGTTTCTAGATCTTTGGTCAGGGATTCATCCTTGGGTCTAAAGAGCTGTGGCCAGGGCTACTGGGCTTTAGCGTCCTTCCTGCTATCCTGCAAAGTGCAGTCCTTCTATTTTGCCCTGAAAGTCCCAGATTTTTGCTCATTAACAGAAAAGAAGAGGAGAATGCTATGCGGAATGAGTATCCTTCACACTTGAGTACATGAAGTATATGGTTGTGGTTTGTTTTAAGGATGAGGGTATTGAACCTATTTTCCGTGATACCCTTTTCCTGCCTCTTGGAATCCAAGTGAAGAGGATTCTGATAACTCTTTTTTTTTTTTTTAAAACAAGATAGAATCTTGCTCTGTCACCCAGCCTGGGGTGCAGTAGCGGGATCTCGGTCCACTGCAACCTCCACCTCCCAGGTTCAAGCAATTCCCCGCCTCAGCCTCCTGAGTAGCTGGGATTACAGGCACATGTCACCATGCCTTGCTAATTTTTTTGTATTTTTGGTACAGACAGGGTTTTACCATGTTGGCCAGGCTGGTCTCAAACTCCTGACCTCAGGTGATTCACCTACCTTGGCCTCCCAAGGTGCTGGTATTACAGGCATGAGCCACTGAGCCCAGAGGTTTTTTCTTTTTTTTAAGATAGACTCTCGCTCTGTTGCCCAGGCTGGAGTGCAGTGGTGCAATCTTGGCTCACTGCAACCTCTGCCTCCTGGGTTCAAACGATTCTCCTGCCTCAGCCTACAGAGTATCCAGGATTATAGGTGTGCACCACCACCCCTGGCTAATTTTGTATTTTTGTTAGAGATAGGGTTTCACCACATTGGCCAGGCTGGTCTTGAACTCCTGACCTCAGGTGATCCACTCGCCTCAGCCTCCCAGTGTGCTGGGATTACAGATGTGAGCCACCGTGCTGAGCCCTGATTACTCTTGAGTAAAATTTTCAGCCTCTAAAGAATGAGTTGAGAAGGCAGGTACAAGAATGGATGCTATTGATCACCTCATCTCCTTCAGCCCTTTCCTAGCTGCCTTACAGGAAGAATGAATTTGGAAATTACATTGTCTTTATCCTTTCCTCTTTATTCTTTTTACCAGTCCTCCAGCGGTTGTGGGGCACCCAGGATGTATCCCAAGACATGCAGGAGATGAAAGAGGAGAGTGCAAGGATGTCACAAGAAAAGCAAGTCACCGTGCTGGAGCTCTTTAGAGTATCCAGCTACCAACAGCCCATCATCATTTCCATTATGCTCCAGCTCTCTCAGCAGCTCTCTGGAATCAATGCTGTGAGTATACCTTAGGGTCAAAGGTATCTTCCAATATTTCACTTAAAACGCCGGGTACAGTATTGGTGTGCCTGTGCTACTCAGGCCTCAGGAGGATCGCTTGAGCCCAGGAGTTTGAGGCTGCAGTGAGCTATAATTATGCCACTACACTCCAGCCTGGGAGACAGAGTGAGACTCTTTCTCTGAAATTAAAAAAAAATTTTAAAAGCCTGGCACAGTAGCTCACGCCTATAATCCGAGCACTTTGGGAGGCTGAGGAGGGCGGATCACCTGAGATCAGGAGTTTGAGACAAGCCTGGCCAACATGGTGAAACCCCATCTTTACTAAAAATCCAAAAAGTAGCCAGGTGTGCTAGCAGGCACCTGTAATCCCAGATACTTCAGAGGCTGAGGCAGAAGAATTGCTTGAACCCAGCAGATGAAGGTTGCAGTATGCTGAGACCATGCCACTTCACTCCAGCCTGGGCAACAGAGTGAGACTCTGTCTTTAAAAAAAAAAGATAAAAATTAGCTGAGTGTGGAGGCACACACCTGTAATCCCAGCTACTCGGGAGGCGGAGGCAGGAGAATCGCTTGAACTCGGAAGGTCGAGGTTACAGTGAGCCGAGATTGCAGCATTGCACTCCAGCTGGGGCAACAAGAGCAAAACTCCTTCTCAAAAAAAGAAAGAAGGCCTGGTGCAGTGGCTCACGCCTATAATTCAGGATTTTGGGAGGCCGAGGCAGGTGGTCCATGAGGTCACGAGTTTGAGACCAGCCTGGCCAAGATGGTGAAAACCCATCTCTACTAATACAAAAATTAGCTAGGTGAAGTGGTGGGTGTCTGTAATAACCCACCTACTCGGGAGGCTGAGGCAGGAGAATCGCTTGAACCTGGGAGGTGGGGGTTGCAGTGAGCTGAGATTGTGCCACTGCACTCCAGCCTGGGCAACAGAGCAAAACTCCATTACAAAAAAGAAAAAGGAGCCTGGAAGGCAGAAAAAAGAGCCTGGAAGGACACTGGCAACTTCAGACTGAGCTGACTTTACCAGTCTATATGTTTTGTTTTGTTTCGTTTTTTTTGGTTTTTCTTGAGACGGAGTCTCACTCTTGCGCAGGCTGGAGTACAGTGAGGCAATCTCGGCTCACTGCAACCTCCACCTCCTGGGTTCAAGCAATTCTCCT
The DNA here is from genome assembly GCF_049354715.1 of Callithrix jacchus. Taxonomy (NCBI): domain Eukaryota; kingdom Metazoa; phylum Chordata; class Mammalia; order Primates; family Cebidae; genus Callithrix; species Callithrix jacchus. The sequence continues at coordinate 22,660,925 of NC_133510.1, read as the reverse complement.
GCCTTAGCCTCCTGAATAACTAGGATTAGGCATGTGCTACCACACCTGGCTAATTTTTGTATTTTTAGTAGAGATGGGGTTTTACCATGTTGGTCAGGCTGGTTTCAAACTCCTAACCTCGTGATGCGCTGGCCTTGGCCTCCCAAAGTGCTGGGATTACAGGAATGAGCTGTGCACTGGCCACTAGTCTATGTTTTTACAACTAGAATAGAGAGCATGATAGTTTAAAGAGGGTGGCAAAATGGAAGCTAGCATTTGGCAGATAGTCCTTGTATCCCATGCAAATATCAGCTTCCTGCTCTTGAGTGTAGAGTGTGGGAAGAGAGTGTTCCTGTAACTTCTAGTCAATTGTGGATAAAATATAGTTATGAAGAACACTCTGTGCTTTATACCCTAAGGCTCTTCCATTAGTCTTTGATCAATGAGATTAAATCATTTTGTAACAAAGCATTTTGCAAAACTTACTATTCTGAGCATGATTTTGATGCTCAAATGATGCTCAAAACAGTAAGTTGGTTCTTGGCCTTTTCTCCTACCTAACATACCAGGATATTTGTATTTGAAATGGCAGTGCTTCTTGTGATGGGTTAGAGGCTATTTTATCAGAACGTAGGAGGAGCCAGGTGTGGTGGCTTTGCATGCATGTAGTCCCAGGTACTACCTGGGAGGCTGAGCTGGGAATATCATGTAAGCCCAGGAGTCAAGCCTGAGAAATATAACTTGACCCTGTCTTTAAAAAGAAAAGAAAAGAAAGAAAACTTGGGAGGAAATACACAATAGTTTGAAAAAGCCTCCTTGGTGATTCTGATGAATCCCATTCTCAGCTTTCCTCATTTGGAAATGACAATATAGGCCACACATATTATTGGAGAAAAATATGCTCTGAGACTTTCCAGAGCAGCAGAGCTGGGACTAGGCAGGTGAGGTAGCTACGTACAAATGTAGCCCTAAGAGTGAGTACTTCTTTAAAGAATGTACCTTGTATTGGTCTGTGCCTATTTAAAAAAGAAAAAAAGAATGCACCTGAAGCAACTCCCAGCTGTTTCACCACAGTCCTGGCCCGCAAAACAGGATCAAGAAAGGATCACCTGTGAGAAATTACAGATGATCCATGAGCACTCTGATAAAAGATCACCTGTGAGGAATTATAGATGATCCATGAGCATTCTGATAAACGATCACCTGTGAGAAATTACACATGATCCATGAGCACTCTTGATGGACAGACTCCTCCCACTTCAGGGTATACTATGTACATTCTTTCTCTCTCTCTCTCTTTCTTTTTTTTTTTTTTCCTGGAGACATAGTTTTGCTCTGTCACCCAGGCTAGAATGCAGTGGTGCAGTCTCAGCTCACAGCAACCTCTACCTCCCAGATTCAAGTAATTCTCTTGCCTCGGCCTCCCAAGTAGCTGGAATTCCAGGCAGCCGACACGACACCCAGCTAATTTTGTATTTTTAGTAGAGATGAGGTTTCACCATGTTGTCCAGTCTGGTGTTAAACAGCTAGCCTCAAGTGATCCACCTGCCTAGGCCTCCTAAAGTGGTGGGATTTGCACATTAATTATTGCTGGACTAAGATGGCTCGTAATTTAGTCAGTGAACAGATTTTGCTCCACATATAATCATCATCCAAAGCTGGCTACACCAGAATTATGGCGGGGAGAGAGCAAGAATCCATCTATAAATCAATCAGTCAGCCTGGCGTGGTGGCTCATGCCTATAATCCCAGCACTTTGGGAGGCCGAGGCAGGTGGATCACCTGAGGCAGGATGGCACTAGATAGCAAAGTCATTTTACCAGCCTGGCCAACATGGTAAAACCCTGTCTTTACTAAAATACAAAAAATTAGCTGGGCATGGTAGCACATGCCTGTAATTCCAGCTACTGGGGGCGCTAAGGCAGGAGAATCACTGGAATCCGGGAGGCAGAGGTTGCAGTGACCTGAGATCGCACCATTGCACTCCAGCCTGGACAACAAGAGTGAAACTCCATCTCAAAAAAAGAAACAGACTATAAAAAAGTCAGTTAATCAATCTGATGTACCGCAGGCTTAGAAATCACTTTTCCAACTTATGTTTGTGCAAACGATGTTTTCTAATTTCCCTTACAGACAGATGGGTGAGAGGTTGCATAGTGTTTACCTTGAAGAGTAAACTGTTTTTAGGTCAGATGATTTAGGAGTTAGCTTACCTAGCTTGATGGCACTAGATAGCAAAGTCATTTTACTATAAGAAATTTTATAATTTTTTTAGTTTTACTTTGTATTTATTTATTTGGTTTGAGACAGAGTCTCACCCAGGCTGGAATAGAGTGGCTCGATTTCAGCTTATCACAACCTCTACCTCCCGGGTTCAAGTGATTCTCCTGCCAAATCCTCCCAAGTATCTGAGATTATAGGTGTACACCACCACACCCAGCTAATTTTTGTATTTTTAGTAGAGATGGGGTTTGAGACCAGCCTGGGCTATAACACAGTGAGTTACTGTTGCAACTTATAAAAAAAGAAACCACTTAGTAGGAATTACACTTTCATATAAATTAGTGGAGTGTAATTCCAGCACTCTGGGAAGCCTGTATTCCCATAGTTAAAAGAAACAATGGAAATTGAGTAGTTAAAATTGAGAACATTTAAAAAGAGAAAGGAAGGCCAGGTACAGTGGCTTCATGTCTATAATCCCAGCACTTTGAGAGGCTGAGGTGAGTGGGTCAGGAGTTCGAGACTAGCCTGGCCAACATTGCAAAACCCCTTCTCTGCTTAAAATACAAAAATTAGCTGGGCATGGTTTCGGGCTGTTGTAGTCCCAGCTACTTGGGAGGCTGCAACAGAAGAATCACTTGAATCTGGGAAGTGGATGTTGCAGTGAGCTGAGATTATGCCACTGCACTCCAGCCTGGGGGACAGATCAAGACTTCATCTCAAAAAAAAAAAGAAAGGAAATAAGATACAGAAGATAATTCATTTGGAGAAGGGGTATCAGGATTGAACAAAAACCCTAGAAAAAGGACTCTTATTTCCTGGGACTTTTCTTTTTTTTTTTTTTTTTTTTTTGAGACGGAGTTTCGCTGTTGTTACCCAGACTAGAGTGCAATGGCACGATCTCGGCTCACCGCAACCTCCGCCTTCTGGGTTCAAGCAATTCTCCTGCCTCAGCCTCCCGAGTAGCTGGGACTACAGGCGCGCACCACCATGCCCAGCTAATTTTTGTATTTTTAGTAGAGACGGGGTTTCACCTTGTTGACCAGAATGGTCTCGATCTCTTGACCTCGTGATCCACCTGACTTGGCCTCCCAACGTGCTGGGATTACAGGCATGAGCCACCACTCCCGGCCATCCTGGGACTTTTAAGTGTTTTTTATTTTCATTCTATTTTATGGATACAGAGTCTCATTCTGTCTGGCCTTTCAAGTAGCTGGGACTATAGGTGTGCGCCACCCCACACCAGCTAATTTCGGTTTTTTGTTTTGTTTGGTTTCTTGTTTTTGTTTTGTTTTGTTTTGTTTTGTTTTGAGACTGGGTTTCACCCAGACTAGAGTGCAAGGGATGGCACAATCTCAGCTCACTAAAACCTCTGCCTCCCGGGTTCAAGTGATTCTCATGCCTCAGCCTCCCAAGTAGCTGGGATTACAGGCATGCACCACCATGCCCAGCTAATTTTGTTTTTAGTAGAAATGGGGTTTCTCCATCTTTGTCAGGCTGGTCTTGAACTCTGGACCTCAAGTGATCCACCTGCCTCAGCCTCCCAAAGTCCTGGGATTACAGGTGTAAGCTACCACGCCTGGCCTAATTTTTGTATTTTTAGTTTCACCATGTTGGCCAGGCTGGTCTCAAACTTCTAACTTCAAGCAATCCTGCCTAGGCCTCCCAAAGTGCTGCAATTACAGGCCTCACCCACCATGCTTGGCCTTAAATAGTTTTTGAAGATTCTGTTTAACTGTTTTGCAGAATTGTATCACAGTTGCATGTTTTGTTTTCTACTAGGTGTTCTGTTACTCAACAGGAATCTTCAAGGATGCAGGTGTTCAGGAACCCATCTGTGCCGCCATCGGCGTGTGTGTGGTTAATACTGTCTTCACTGTAGTTTCTGTAAGTTGGATGGTTTGATAATTTTGAGGGAAGAAAAGAATCTTTGCTACAGATGTTTAAAGATGGATTGCATGGCTCTACCCTCATTTAGTTAGACCTTTTTTGTTGTTTACTTTTTTTTTTTTTTGAGATGTAGTTTTACTCTTGTTGCCCAGATTGGAGTGCAATGGCTTAATCTTGGCCTACCACAACCTCCACCTCCTGGGTTCAAGTGATTTTCCTGCCTCAGCCTCCTGAGTAGCTGGGATTGCAGGCATGTGCCACCACACCCAGCTAATTTTGCAGTCAACTTCTTTTTCCTCTGTTTTTACACTAAAACAACAATAATAATAGAAGATTTCTGTGACCCCCAAAAATACATGAGGATTTTTCCCCATCAAGTAAAATATCAGTTCTATAGTGGACACCATCTAGGTGTCCTCTGATTTAATTCTGACACTGTCTCCCTGGAGATAGCATCACATCTCACAGGTTGATGGCCCAGTTCCCAAGACAGCCCCACTCTAATGCCAATCACAGGCTCCAGGCTGTCTGACCTGTGCTTCTGACCCACGAGCTTGAGATCAGGATTCCCACAATGACCTCTTTGGGTTTGACTAATTTGCTACAGTGGGTCACAGACTGGGGAAATTGTTTCCTAGTTTGTTTTAGAGGATATTTTAAAGGACAGAAATAAACGATCAGATGAAGAGATTCATAGGGGGAGGTCCGGAGGGGTCCTGAGCATGGGAGTTTCTGTCTCCATGAAGTGGGTGCACTCCTAGCACTAGATGAGTTGTTGACCTTCCTATCAGCTTCCAGGGGTTCAGATATCTGGAAGCTCCCCACACCCTGCCTTTTGGGCCTTTTATGCAGACTTCACTAGTTCTCCATGATTGAAGCATGGACAAAGGTTCTGAAATGTGATTGAACAAAAAGGGTATGATCTGAACCCAGCAAGGCCTGTCTGTTTAGATTATTTGTTGGCCTCTGTGTAGCATTTCTTCCTCCAGGTTGTGGGGCAAAGAGCCTCTCCAAAATGAGGGTTTTATGACCCACAGTCAGATTAGAGTCCCACTAAGTAGGAGAGCAGGAGAAAGTCAGAGAAGAATTCTATTTTCTGAGGCCTGCTCCTGAAGCCTAATGCATTCCAACATTATAACAAAAGACTGGGCCGGGCGCGGTGGCTCAAGCCTGTAGTCCCAGCACTTTGGGAGGCCGAGGCAGTTGGATCACGAGGTCAAAAGATCGAGACCATCTTGGTCAACATGGTGAAACCCCGTCTCTACTAAAAATACAAAAAATTAGCTGGGCATGGTGGCACGTGCCTGTAATCCCAGCTACTCAGGAGGCTGAGGCAGGTGAATTGCCTGAATCCAGGAGGCAGAGGTTGCGCTGAGCCGAGATCGCGCCATTGCACTCCAGCCTGGGTAACGAGCGAAACTCCGTCTCAAAAAAAAAAAAAAAGAAAGGAAAAAAGAGGCTGGGTAAGGTGGCTCACACCTGTAATCCCAGCACTTTGGGAGGCCGAGGTGGGCAGATCACAAGGTCAGGAGTTCTAGACCAGCCTGGCCAACATGGTGAAACCCCATCTCTACTAAAAATACAAAAATTAGCCAGGCATTGCGGTGCATGCCTGTAATCCCAGCTTCTCAGGAGGCTGAGGCAGGAGAATCGCTTGAACCCAGGAGGCGGAGGTTGCAGTGAACTCAAGACTATGCCATTGCACTCCAGCCTGGGTGATAGAGCAATACTCCGTATCAAAAGAAGAAAAAGTTTTGCTCATAAGCAATGAAAAGAAAAAGTAAAAAGAAATTTGTGCTAGTTTTGCTGTCACGCCGCAAACTGCAAGGATTACAGCCACAGTGCCTGTTAAGTGCTTAGTTTAAGATGGAAAAAGTGTGTAAGATTTATAGGTGGAAAACATTATCAGAAACATGTTCTAGTTCACAGCAATGGGGTTCATAGGTGTCTGCAGTTTCAGGTATCCACGGGGGGTCTTGGGACTTATCCCCCATGAATAAGGGAGGTCTAGTTCAGTGGGATAGATCATTCCAAGACAGCTAGTAGAGTCTGATATCTTGAATTAGACCCAAACCTATACCTGTATATACGTCACTGTTTTTTCCTATATGTACATACCTATGATAATGTTTTCTTTATTTTTTTGTGAGATGGAATTTCGTTCTTGTTACCCAGGCTGGAGTGCAATGGCGCGATCTCGGCTCACCGCAACCTCCGCCTCCTGGGTTCAGGCAATTCTCCTGCCTCAGCCTCCTGAGTAGCTGGGATTACAGGCACGCGCCACTGTGCCCAGCTAATTTTTTGTATTTTTAGTAGAGACGGGGTTTCACCGTGTTGACCGGATGGTCTCGATCTCTTGACCTCGTGATCCACCCGCCTCAGCCTCCCAAAGTGCTGGGATTACAGGCGTGAGACACTGCGCCCGGCGGCCTGATAATGTTTTATTTTTGAGACACAGTCTCACTGTGTTCCCTAGACTGGTGTGCAGTGGTGCAATCTTGGCTCACTACAACCTCTGCCTCTTGAGTTCAAGCAATTCTCCTGCCTCAGCCTCCCGAGTAGCTGGGACTACAAGCTTGTGTCACCACTCCTGGCTAATTTTTTGTATTTGGTAGAGATGGGGTTTCATTCTGTTAGCCAGGATGATCTCAATCTCCCAACCTTGTGATCTGCCCACCTCAGCCTCCCATGTTGGGATTACAGGCATGAGCCACTGTGCCGGCTGATAATGTTTAGTTTATAAGTTACTCACAACCAAAGGTTTTTTTTTTTTTTTTTGAGACAGTCTTGATCTGTTGCCCAGGCAGTAGTGTGATCTCTGCTCACTGCAACCTCCACCTCCCAGGTTTGAGCAATTCTGCCTCAGCCTTTTGAATAGCTGGGATTACAGGCATGCGTCACCACACCTGGCTTATTTTTGTGTTTTTAGTAGAGATGCGGTTTGGCCATGTTGACCAGGCTGGTCTCAAACTTCTGACCTCAGGTGATCTGCCCTGCATCAGCCTCCCAAAGTGCTCGGATTACAACTGGTCTCTCGCTCACTCTCTTTCTGTCTCTCTCTCTCTCTCTCTGACCCCTCCCTTTCCCTCTTCTTCTCCCTCTCCTTTGCCCGTTTCCTCTCTCTGTCAAAATATCTTATTGTACTCTATTCACCCTTCTTGTGATCTGTCAATCTAATGACCAAGATGGCTCCAAAGTGACTAACAGGTGGGTAGCATATATGGCATATACGGCATGGACAAAGGGATGATTCACATGTCCCATGCAGGTCAGCATGAGATTTCATCATATTACTCAGAATGTTGGGCAGTTTAAAACTTATGAATTATTTATTTCTGGAATTCTCCATTTAATCTTTTTGGACTGTTGGTAACTAAAACTGTGAACTGTAAAACTGTGGATATTGGCCAGGTGCGGTGGCTCAGTGCTTGTAATCCCAGCGCTTTGGGTGGTCGAAGCGAGCAGATCACGATGTCAAGAGTTTGAGACCAGCCTGGCCAACACCGTGAAACCATGTCTCTACTAAAAATAAAAAAAAATTGGCCAGGCATGGTGGCAGGTGCCCATATATAATCCCAGCTACTCAGGAGGCTGAGGCAAGAGAATCGTTTGAACCCAGGAGTCGGAGGTTGCAGTTAGCCGAGCCCACACTGCTGCACTCCAGCCTGGGCAACAGAGCATGACTGTCTCAAAAACAAAAAAACGAAAAACTAGAACTGGGGACTACTGTAATTACTGATGCCATGAAATATTACACATTGATCAGGAGTGGTAGCTCTTGCCTGCAATCCCAGCACTTTGGGAGGCCAACGCAGGTGGATTGCTGAATTCGAGACCAGCCTAGCCAGCATGGTCAAACCTCATCTCTACTAAAAATACAAAAATTAGCTGGATGTAGTGGCAGGTGCCTGTAATCCTAGCTACTCGGGAAGCTGAGGCAGAAGAATTACTTGAACCCGGGGGGCAGAGGTTGCGGTGAGGCCAGCATCAAGGGCTATAAACCAGATTTTCCCTACTCATTTTCATTTTCAACAACACAGGGAAAAAAATGATGGCAAAAAAGATTGAAATGAGGGCAAAACTGGGAACTTTATATGTGTATTTATTTATTTATATTTTATTTTATTTGAGACAGAGTTTCCCTCTTATTGCACTGACTGGAGTGTGATGGTGCAATCTTGGCTCACTGCATCCTCTGCCTCCCAGGTTCAAGCAATTCTACCTCAGCCTCCCAAGTAGCTGGGACTACAGGCATGCACCACCATGCCCAGTTAATTTTATATTTTTCGTAGAGATGGGGTTTCTCCACATTGGTCAGGCTGGTCTCGAACTCCCAATCTCAGGTGATCCTCCTGCCTTGGTCTTCCAAAGTGCTGGGATTACAGGTGTGAGCCACCACGCCCGGCCTATTTATTTATTTTTGAGCCAGAGTCTCGCACTGTTGCCCGCGGTGGAATGCTGTAGCTCAGTCTTGGCTCACTGCAACTTCTGCCTCCTGGGATCAAGTGGTTCTCTTGCCTCAGCCTCCTGAGTAGCTGAGATTACAGGCACCACCACTCCCAGCACAATTTTTTTGTATTTTTAGTAAAGATGGGGTTTTGCCATGTTGGCCAGGATGGTCTGGAACTCCTGGCCCCAGGTGATCCACCCATCTCAGACTCTGAAAGTGCTGGGATTTACAGGCATGAGCCACCATGCTCAGCTCAGAAACATAGATTTTAAAAATAATACTCAAAGTCCAAAAATACTCAGTGGGCATTAGGAAACATAATTCTAATGAAAAGAAATGACAAAAAGAAAAATACAGAGAAGGGCTAGGTGCGGTGGCTCACGCCTGTAATCCCAGCACTTTGGGAGGCCGAGGCGGGTGGATCACAAAGTCAAGAGATCGAGACCATCCTGGTCAACATGGTGAAACCCCGTCTCTACTAAAAATACAAAAAATCAGCTGGGCATGGTGGCACATGCCTGTAATCCCAGCTACTCAGGAGGCTGAGGCAGGAGAATTGCCTGAACCCAGGAGGCAGAGGTTGCGGTGAGCCGAGATTGCGCCATTGCATTCCAGCCTGGGTAACAAGAGCGAAACTGTCTCAAAAAAATACAGAGAAATTGGCCGGGTGCGGTGGCTCATGCCTATAATCCCAGCACTTTGGGAGGCCGAGGAGGGTGGATCACGAGGTCAAGAGATCAAGACCATCCTGGTCAAGAAAGTGAAACCCCATCTCTACTAAAAATACAAAAATTAGCTGGGCATGGGGATGCGCGCCTGTAGTCCCAGCTACTCAGGAGGCTGGGGCAGGAGAATTGCTTGAACCCAGAAGGCGGAGGTTGTGGTGAGCCGAGATCGTGCCATTGCACTCCAGTCTGGGTAATAGCGAAACTCCGTCTAAAAAAATAAAATAAAATAAAATACAAAAAAAGAGAAAAATACAGAGAAATATAAGTTAGCAATGGAATCATAAGTGAATCTCTGAAAAAATCTTTCTGTTTTTATTAAATATGGAAGGGAGGTTATAGCTTGAAGCCTATTGGAAATATGAATGTGGAGGAAATTGAGTTTGTCAATGACCAGATTTTTATGTCAACTTCCTTTTTTCTCTCCTTTCACTAGTACCATTTAGGACCCTACGTTTTTATTATCTTCATTGGCCTACTCGTTACCTTCTTGGTCTTTACCTTCATCAAACTCCCTGAGACCCGTGGCAGGACTTTTGAGGATATCACACAGGCCTTTGAAGGGCAGGCACATGGTGCACATCGTTACAGGATTAACAGCATCAAGCTTGAGGAGGCCAGTGTCTAAGTCATGCCTCCTTCCGCCTCCCTCCCGGCATGGGAAAGCCACCTCTCCTTGAACGTCGGAGAAACCTCATCAGGATGAACACAGGACGGCTTCTGAATGCTGCTACGTGATTCCTTTCTTATCTCATGCACTCTATGATCACCCCAGGGTTGGGGTTTGTTGGATTTTTTTTTTTTTTTTTGAGACGGAGTTTCGCTGTTGTTACCCAGACTGGAGTGCAATGGCATGATCTCGGCTCACCGCAACCTCCGCCTTCTGGGTTCAAGCAATTCTTCTGCCTCAGCCTCCCGAGTAGCTGGGACTACAGGCGCGCGCCACCATGCCCTGTTAATTTCTGTATTTTTAGTACAGACGGGGTTTCACCTTGTTGACCAGGATGGTCTCGATGTCTTGACCTCGTGATCGACCCTCCTCGGCCTCCCAAAGTGCTGGGATTATAGGAGAGAGCCACCGTGCCAGGCTGAAACTCCCTCTCAAAAAAAAAAAAAAAAAAAAAAAAAAAAGATTTGTTTCTGCGCCACCACCGCCCGAGACAAGTTCCGCGATCTTCTCTGACTCTCCTAGCAGCATCCGTCGCGTCTTCCTGTCTTCACAAGCTTCACCTTTTTTTTTCCTCGTTGCTGAGCAACAAGCTTCTTAGCACTATCACGGTCGACTCCGTCCTGCAGCGGGAGCCGCTCGTCCTGGGTGGCCGCCTTGCGCAGCTTGGCTTTTCCTCCCTCGGTTACTTCGGGGCCCTCCCCATGGGGACCACCCCTCCGCCGCCTTTACCCCGGATCCTGGATCCCCAGGGACTGCCCCCGACCCTCTTCCTCCCTCACTTCCTAGGGGGAGTTGGCCCGTGTCTGACCCCCAGCCTCGTGCTCCAGCAGCTCTGCCCAATCGCAGCCTCGCCGTGGCTGGAGGCACCACTCGGGCAGCGCCAAAGAAGCGGCGAAAGAAGAAGGTGCGGGCCAGCAGCTGTCCAGCCGCTTCCACCACTATCGGCAGCACAGGCCAAGTCTGCAGGGCGGCCGGAGCCCGGCCACTGGCCTGAGCAGAGCACAGGAGGTCCCGGGCCCAGCCGCCGTCTTTACCCTGGGTGCTGCAGCCGCAACCCGCACTGAAGGAGCCATCCCCTACCTTGCCCCGCTGAGGCCCGCAGCGCCCGACCAACCGCCGCTCAGGAAAGAGGTTTTAAAATCAAAGATGGGAAAATCGGAGAAAATTGCCCTTCCCCACGGCCAGCTTGTTCATGGTATACACTTGTATGAACAACCAAAGATAAACAGAAAAGCAAAATATAATTTGCCACTAACCAAGATCACCTCTGCAGAAAGAAATGAAAACAGCTGGCTGGGCGTGGTGGCTTACACCTGTAATCCCAGCACTTTGGGAGGCTGAGGCGGGTGAATCACGAGGTCAAGAGATGGAGACCATCCTGGTCAACATGGTGAAACCCTGTCTCTTAAAAATACAAAAAAATTAGCTGGGCATGGTGGCCCGTGCCTGTAATCCCAGCTACTTAGGAGGCTGAGGCAGGAGAATTGCCTGAACCCAGGAGGCGGAGGTTGCGGTGAGCCGAGATCGCACCATTGCACTCCAGCCTGGGTAACAAGAGCGAAACTCTGTCTCAAAAAAAAAAAAAATGAAAACAGCTTTTGGCAGGATTCTGTTTCGTCTGACAGAATTCAGAAACAGGAAAAAAAAGCCTATTAAAAATACACATTTGAAGAAATCAGCATTTCCAACTGAAGTTAGCCAAACGGAAAATTATACTGGGGCAAGGTTTAGTGATCCACCTTCTCCTAGTGTTCTTCCAAAGCCTCCTAGTCACTGGATGGGAAGCGCTGTTGAAAATTCCAACCAAAATAGGGAGCAGCTGATGGCAGTACACTTAACGCTCATGAAAGTTCAATCTTAGATTTCATATTTCAGTATGTGTGTAAAACAAAAGTTTTCCCATATCACTGGACTCTTGAGGAAATTGATAGAAATGGAAATTTGCCTTGTTGCAGCATACAGGTGCAAAAGATGAGTTTGAAAAATCACAAACAGGCCGGGCACGGTGGCTGACGCCTATAATCCCAGCACTTTGGGAGGCTGAGGCGGGTGGATCACGAGGTCAAGAGATCGAGACCATCGTGGTCAACAAGGTGAAACTCCGCTTCTACTAAAAATACAAAAATTGGGCCAGGTGCGGTGGCTAACGCCTATAATCCCAGCACCCTGGGAGGCTGAGACAGGAGAATTGCTTGAACCCAGGAGGCGGAGGTTGTGGTGATCCGGGATCACGCCATAGCACTCCAGCCTGGGTAACAACAGCAAAACTCCATCTCAAAAAAAAAAAAAGAAAAATTAGCTGGGCATGGTGGTGTGCACCTGTAGTCCCAGCTACTTGGGAGGCTGAGGCAGGAGAATTGCCTGAACCCAGAAGGCGGAGGTTGCAGTGAGCCGAGATTGTGCCATTGCACTCCAGTCTGGGTAACAACAGCGAAACTCTTGTCTCAAAAAAAAAGAAAAAAAATCACAGACAGCTTGTATTATATTTTATATTTTGTAAATACTGTATACCATTTATTATGTGTATATTGTTAATATTTGAGAGGTATAGTTTTGTTATAGAAGTATGTATTTTGCCCTACCCACATTGCAGGTGTTTTGTACATATACAATGGAGAAATTTTAAGTGTGTGCTAAGGCACAGGGAAGACTGATTTATTTGCACAAGGTACTGATATTTTTTTCAAGAAACAGCTGTCAGATCTCAAGGTGAAGACCTAAAGGTGAAGTTTACTAATGCATTACTAAAGTTTAAATCTGAGGCACAATCAGTGTAAGCATGGGGTTTGTTGCTCTAAATTGATTTCTAATCTGAAATTACTGGAAAACTCCTATTCCTATTTTTGCCAAACTCATTTTCTGGTTTTTGGTATATATCCATTCCAGCTTAATGCCTCTAATTTTAATGCCAACAAGATCGGTTATAATCAAATTTTAAAATAATAATAATTTGGCCCCCCCTTTTGAAAAAAAAAAAAAAAGGCTGGGTATGGTGACTGTGGCTCATGCCTATAATCCCAGCACTTTGGGAGGCGAAGATGGGTAGATTAACTGAGGTCAGGAGTTCAAGACCAGCTGGCTAACATGATGAAGCCCCGTTTCTACTAAAAATACAATAAATTAGCTAGGTGTGATGGCGCACACCTGTAATCTGAGCTACTCTGGAGTCTAAGGTAGGAGAATTGCTTGAACCTGGGAGGTGGAGGTTGCACTGAGCCAAGATCACACCATTGCACTCTGGCTTGGGCAACAAGAGCAAAACTTTATCTCAAAAAAAATTTTTTTTTCTAAATAGAGGTGAGGGTCTTGCCATGTTGCCCAGCCTCCTTGACTCAAAAATCCTCCCACACTGGCCTCCCAAAGAGCTGAGATTACAGGTGTGAACTGCCACACCCAGCCAATTTCAGTAGACTTTATGGTCATGAAAATGAATTTAAAATTTTTACAACGTGCTTTTGATTCTGATTTTACTGTGCATAAGTATTGTTTGAGTACCTCTAAGAAATTCATATTCTTGGGCCATCAAACTCAGGGATTTTGATTTCGTATATAGTAATTATGATTTCTTAGAATCTGCATGTAAAGGCCAAGTGCCATGGCTCATGCCTGTAATCCCAGCACTTTGGGAGGCCCAGGTGGACAGATCACCTAAGGTCAGTTTGAGACCACCCTGGCCAATATGGCAAACCCCAGTTCTACTAAAAATACAAAAAAATTAGCCAGGCATAGTGGCATGTGTGTCTAATCCCAGCTACTTGGGAGGCTGAGGCAAAAGAATCGTTTGAATTCAAGAGGCTGAGGTTGCAGTGAACAGAGATCTCGCCACTGCACTCCAGCCTGGGCAACAGAGCAGGACTTCGTTTTAAAAAATTAAAAAAAAAAAAAAATGCATAAAAAAAAAAAGTTGCCAGGCAAGGTGGCTCACACCTGCAATCCCAGCACTTTAGGAGGTCAAGGTGGCCGGATGATGAGGTCAGGAGTTTGATACCAGCCCGGTCAACATAGTGAAACCCCATCTCTACTAAAAATACAAAAATCAGCCGGGCATGGTGGCAAGAACCTGTAGTCCCAGCTACCCAGGAGGCAGAGGTCACAGTGAGCCAAAATCTCGCCATTGCACTCCAGCCTGGGCAACAAGTGCAAAACTCTGTCTCAAAAAAAAAAAAAAAAAAACTTGCTGGACGCAGTGGCTCATGCCTGTAGTCCCAGAACTTTGGGAGGCCAAGACGAATGGATCACAACTTCAACAGTTGGAAACCAGCCTGACCAACATGGTGAAACTCGATTTCTACTAAAAATACAAAAATTGGCCAGGCATGATGACGTGTGCCTGTAGTCCCAGCTACTCAGGAGGCTGAGGCAGGAGAATCGCTTGAATCTGGGAGGTGGAGGTTGCAGTGAGCTGAGATCCACCATTGCACTCCAGTCCAGGCTACAGACTCCGTCTCAAAACAAAACAAAACTTCAAGTTATCTAATATAGTTGTTGAAGAAGAAAAAAAACCTTCAAATACCGTTTTGATAAGGGTGGTATACCTGAGCCAGGCACAGTGGCTTACATCTGTTATCTCAAAACTTTGGGAGGCCAAGGCAGGTTGATTGAAGCCAGGAGTTTGAGATCAGCTTAGCCAACATGGCAAGACCTGTCTCTACAAAAAATGTAAAACTTAGCAGGGCATGATGGTATATACACAGTTCCGGCTATTTGAGAGGCTGAGGTTGGAGAATTGCTTAAACCGTGTTTGCACCACTGCACTCTAGCCTGGGTGACAGAGAGAGCTCCCCAACCATCTCAAAAAAAAAAGTAGGGAGAGGATGGTATAAGAGGGTAAACTAGAGAAACATATAGGAGAGGCGAATGTGAGCCTTTAAAAGCTTTGAGAAGTAACAAATTTGCATTTTAGATTGCTGTCCCTGTACTAGAGGAATAAATTGGAAGGTTGCAAGACCAGAGATTAGTCTATTGTAATGATTATGCCTATTTATAAAGGCCTAGATTAGGATGCATTGGGAAACAGTGTATTGCAAATGACAAAAAAGGCGATGATCGAAGTATGATTTCACAGCCGGACCGGTGGCTCATGTCTGTAATCCTATAACTTTGGGAGGTCTAGGCGGATGGATCACTTGACGTCAGGAGTTTGAGACCAGCTTGGCAAATAATGTAAAACCCCCCGTCTCTACTAAAAATACAAAAAAATTAGCTGGATATGGTGATGGGCGCCTGTAATCCCAGCTGCTCAGGGGACTGAGGCAGGAGAATCATTTGAACCTGGGAAGCAGAGGTTGTAAGCAGAAATCGAGCAACTGCACTCCAGCCTGGGCATCAGAGCAAGACTCCATCTCGAAAAAAAAAAAAAGAGTATGATTTCATGAATCATATCCAAAGATAATTTTTTTCTTTTCCTTTTTTTTTTTTTTTTTTTTTTTGGAGACAGAGTTTTGCTCTGTCTCCAAGGCTGTGGTGCAGTGGTGCCATCTCTGCTCACCGCAATCTGTGCCTCCCAGGTTCAAAGGATTCTCCTGCCTCAGCCTCCTGAGTAGCTGGTATTACTTGCAGGTGTGCACCACCACCACCTCACCCCCAGCTAATTTTTTTCGTATTCTTAGTAGAAACGGGGTTTCACCATGTTGGCCAAGATGTGACCTCAAATGATGCATCCACCTGCCTCAGCCCCCCAAAGTGCTGGATTTACAGGCATGAGCCACCAAGCCCAGCAGGAAGAGAATTTTTTTCTTAGGTTTACAGTGTTTTTAAGGAGGGAAAATATTGTGAAAAAACCTGACAGGAAATGTACTCAATAGTCAATTGATGTTGAAGCATTAACTATATTTAAAAGGTACATTAGTCCCACAGTGAGTGAGTTCCAAAATTATTCATTTTCATTCCTTTTTTTTGAGTTCCAAAATTACTAAAGTTCAGTTGCTCTATTAGGATGGAAGCAGGAGTCTTGTAAAGTCGAGTCTAATCATCGTTTGAGTTACACCTTAATATGATTGGTCCTAGGGAGAAATTAGCTTGACCACCCCAGTGGAGATTCCAGATGACAAGTGAGGCCCCTTAGTGCAAAGAGCAATGCCCATGTCACAGGCCAGACTTGAAAGATTAGCTTTGGACTAGGCACAGGGGCTCACACCTATAATTTCAGCACTTTCGGAGGCAGAGATGGGAGGATCACCTGAGGTCAGGAGTTTGAGACCAGCCTGGCCAACATGGCGAAACCCCATTTCTTTTTTTTTTTTTTTTTTTTTTAAATAGAGATGGTGTTTTTCCATGTTGGTCAGGCTGCTCTCAAACTCCCAACTTCAGGTGATCTGCCTGCCTCAACCTCCCAAAGTGCTGGGATTACAGGCATGAGCCACTGTGCCCGGCCAAAACCCCATTTCTACTAAAAATACAAAAATTAGCTGAGTGTGGCGTGCACCTGTGTAATCCCAGCTTCTCAGGAGGCTGAGGTAGGAGAACTGCTTGAACCTGGAAGGCGGAGGTTACAGTGAGCCACTGCACTCCAGCCTGGGAAGACAGAGCGAGACTCCATATCGATCAAAAAAAAAAAAAGGCCAGGTGCAATGGTTTACACCTGTAATCCCAGTACTTTGGGAGGTTGAGACGGGCAGATCTTGAGGTCAGGAGTTTGAGACCTGCCTGGCCAACATGGTGAAACCCTATCTCTACTAAAAATACAAAAATTAGCCAGGCGTAGTGGCAGGCGCCTGTAAAATCCCAGCTACTTGGGAGGCTGGGGCAGGAGAATCTCTTGAACCCAGGAGGCGGAGGTTGCAGTGAGCCAAGACGTGCCATGGCACTCCAGCCTAGGAGACAGAGTGAGACTCTGTCTCAAAAAAAAAAAAAAAAAAAAAAGCTGGGCCCAATGGCTCAGGCCTGTAATCCCAGCACTTTGGGAGGCAGAGGCAGGCGGATCATGAGGTCAGGAGTTCAAGACTAGCCTGGCCAACATGGTAAAACTACGTATCTACTAAAAACACAAAAATTAGCCAGGCCTGGTGGCATGCGCCTGTAATCCCCAGCTACTCAGGAGGCTGAGGCACAAGAATCTGTTGAACCTGGGAGGCGGAGGTTACAGTGAGCCAAGATCACACCACTGCACTCCAGCCTGGCTGACAGAGAGAGACTCTGTCTCAAAAAGAAAGAAAGAAAGATTAGCTTAGAGGCTAACAGAGTATCTTCCTATTGCAGCCTGAGCTCTCAGGGGCTGCAAGAGTGCTGAGAGCAGAGTGCAGCATGTTAGAGTACACACTCATTAAATGAACAAAAACAAAAGAACAAAAAACAAACAAGAGGCTTTCTCTGTGCATAGGCTGGAGTCCAGAGGAAGACTGGAGTCCAGAGCTCACTGCAGCCTCCAAATCCTGGGCTCAAGGGATCACCCTGCCCCTGCCTTCAGAGTAGCTAGAACTACAGGTGTACACAACCGCACTTGGCTATATTTTTCTTTTGTATTTTTTGTAGAGCTGAGGCCTCACAATGCTGCCCAAGCTGGTCTCAAGCAATCCGCCTATCTGGGCCTCCCAAAGTGTTGGGATCACAGGCGTGAGCTTCCTCGCCCCTCCTATAGCATGCACTCTTGATCTTCTGAAAAGTAGTCAACAAAATGTAATTCTGCTACTGCCTAAGCTCTCAAAGTATCCGTAAGTCTTGAGCTTACATGTATTTTTGAAGTTTAGTAGTTGAGGTCAAAATGTCCGCCTTTGGGATTGGGTCTGATCAAGTTTGATGTTAACATTCTTGAGAGAAGCAAGTTCACTCCAAGTTCTCACATATGGGGTCTGATAAGATATCAGACATAAAGAGGGGAGTTCACTCCACATCAAACTACGTATTATTTCAAACCTATATAACATAGTGCAACAGAGAAAAATATCTGGGGCTTTGGAGTCAAGCAATTAAGGGCTTGAATCCAGATTTTACCGCATATAATCACAACCAGTATCACCTTGGGCATGCTGGGTAAGCTCCTGCAGCTCACTGCAACCTCCACCTCCCAGGTTGAAGTGATTCTCCTGCCTCAGCCTCCTGAGTAGCTGGGACTACAGGCTCGAGCTACCATGCCCAGCTGATTTTTGTATTTTTAGCAGAGACAGGGTTTTTACCATGTTGGCCAGGCTGGTCTCAAACTCCCGACTTCGGGTGATCCGCCTGTCTCAACTTCCCAGAGTGTTGGGATTACAGGAATGAGCCACGGAGCCTGGCCGGAGCTTTAGCTTTCTTTCTTTTTTTTTTTTTCTTTTTTTGATTATTGTTTTTTTACTTTTTTTTTTTTTTTTTTGATTAAGCTTTAGCTTTCTTACCACAGTAATGGTAGTTAACTTCAGATTATAGCTTACGGTTCAAGTGAAGTACAGATTATATTTTCCCATGTAATTGAGTGCTGTGTAAATCTAAAGTACTCTTAAAGGTATTTACTTCCAAATTGGAACTTTTTTTAACTATTCTTTTTGTTTTCTTTTGGAGACAGGGTCTCACTGTTTTCTAGCCTGGAGTGCAATGGTGCAATCACGGCTCACTGCAACCTCCACCTCCCAGGTTCAAGCGAGTCTCCTGCCTCAGCCTCCTGAGTAGCTGGGATTATAGGTACCCACCACGCCTGACTAACTTTTTGTATTTTTAGTAGAGATAGGGTTTCACTATGTTGGCCAGACTGGTCTCAAACTTCTGACCTCAGGTGATCCACCCACCTTGGCCTCCCAAAGTGCTAGAAATACAAGCATGAGACACCATGCCTGGCCTGCAAATAAATTTCATAGCTGCTCAATGGACCAGGGAGAACTACTTTTGTGGCCAGGAATAACTGTCCCTGTCTCTCTGGTAAGAGCACACCTACACCCTGTGTCCAGGTACATCTATCTGTTCTGCAGATCCCAGGCCCTAAACAAATCTCAAATTGTCATCCTTGGTTCTTGTCCTTAGCTGTTGTGACTCGGAGAACATATAAACACTGCTACCCTTTCTACCCCACATGCACCTTATCCTAATGGATGCATGTATCCCATCTTTTCACCTGTTTTGTTACATGTGTTTGATTTCATACAATTGTAGCATCTCGATTTGATCTGTGAGCTTTTTTGTTTTTTAACAGCGTGCTTGGGAGTATCATCGGAGGTAGTGCTACCATTGCATTGAAGCAATTTCCCAGGTGCTTAACCTTTTAAAATTCTCAGGGACATTTTCTTTGGGTACCTGAGTTTACACCAACTACCCAGAAGGCAGGAACAGCTTAAGGAGAGACTCACCACCAGCAGCTTCTTTTCAATCAGGTTTCCCTTCAACCTCACACCCAGGAACCCTTTCAAATTCCTACATTACGGTAGCCTTAGTCGAACTAACTTCCTGTGCCAGAAGCTTTTGTCTGTCCCACTTGTCTTCTTTCTTAAACAAATTCCCTTCATCTCCTCCCTGAGTCAAAGCCCATGGGGGCCCCAGGAGGCATGCAGTATTTACCAAGGGCCTCCCCGTTTTCCTGCCTGTCTGGCAGTTGTTTGCCTTTACTTTCAGGTTTGTAGTCACAGCCTGTTTTTTTTACCTGTAGACACACCAGGTTTTCTGAATGGCAGGATTATTTAGAGTAGAATTAACCTTGTCCTTCACCCAAGAACTGGGTGCTTGAAATTCACTAATCAAGGTCTGTATTCCTCCCACTTCTGAGCTTTGAATTTATATTATGGAATTCAAAAAACCCAAGCAAATTTAATCAATGCTTCTGTCAGGTACAAACTGAAACGGAAATGAAGCTGAAATATCAAGAAAATGAATTTTAAAAACTAAAATATGGTAAAGTAGCTAAAATATAATATTGGAAATAACACACACCTCTTTTTGGGAAAAGAACGAAGAAAGCAAAATTTCCTAAGGGAAAGGAAGAGATGTGAAAAGGAGAGCCTGGCACATCAATTTATACTATTGTTTTTGCATAATCTCCTCTTACTATACTGATTTTTATTTTATTCTGAAACAATGTCTCGCTCTGTTGCCCAGGCGGGAGTGGGGTGACATCTCAATTTACTGCAACCTTCTCCTCCTGGATTCAAGCAATTCTCCTGCCTCAGTCTCCGAGTAGCTGGGATCACAGGCATGGGACACCATGCCCAACTGATTTTTGTATTAACATTTTTTTTCTTTAAAGGTTTTAGCCACAATACCAGCTAGACAGGAGCAGTGGCCAGAAAACGTATTAATATATATATATTTTTTTTGAGATGGAGTTTCACTTACTTGGCATATTCTCCAGAAAGAAAAAAAAAGATGTAGTTTCGCTCTTTTTGCCAAGGTTGGAGTGCGATGGCATAATCTCGGCTCACCGCAACCTCCACCTCCCAGGTTCAAGTGATTCCCCTGCCTCAGCCTCCTGAGAAGCTGGGATTACACAGGCGTGCACCACCACCACCAGCTATTTTTTTTTTCTATTTTTAGTAGAAACGGGGTTTCTCCATGCTGGTCAGCCTGGTCTGGAACTCCCAACCTCAGGTGATCCACCCACCTCAGCCTCCCAAAGTGCTGGGATTACAGGCATTAGCCATCGTGCCCAGATGTTTAATTTTTTTAAACAGTCTCACTAGGTTGCCCAGGCTGGAATGCAGTGGTGCGATTTCAGCTCACTGCAGCCTCCACCTACTGGGTTCAAGCGATTCTCCTGCCTCAGCCTCCAGGGTACAAGGGATTCTCCTACCTCCTGCCCCTTGGTCTTCACCTTAAATTTAATATTCTATACCCTATTGGGTATAGAAAGCAAATCATATTTGCATTAATGGTTAATTTCCAAAAGCAAATTAAACAAATGAAAAAGCAAATTAAACAGTGCAGGGTCCCGAACCAGTAATTTTCTTGAAACATTAGTGACAGCCAGGTGTAGTGGCTCACGCCTGTAAATCCCAGCATTTTGGGAGGGCGAGGCAGGGAGATTACTTTAGGTCAGTTCCAGACCAGCCTGACCAACATGGTTAAACCCCATCTCTACTAAATACAAAAAAATTAGCCAGGCATGGTGGTGGTACATGCCTGTAATCCCAGCTACTTGAAAGGCTGAGGCAAGAGAATTGTTTTTTTTTTTGGAGATAGAGTTTCGCTCTTGTTACCCAGGCTGGAATGCAATGGCTCCATCTCGGCTCACCGCAACCTCCGCCTCCTGGGTTCAGGCAATTCTTCTGCCTCAGCCTCCTGAGTAGCTGGGATTACAGGCACGCGCCACCATGCCCAACTAATTTTTTTTATTTTTAGTAGAGACGGGGTTTCACCATGTTGACCAGGATGATCTTGATCTCTTGACCTCGTGATCCACCCGCCTCGGCCTCCCAAAGTGCTGGGATTACAGGCCTGAACCACCACGCCTGGCCTGCAAGAGAACTGTTTGAACCCAGAAGGTGCAGGTTGCAGTGAGCAGAGATTTTGTCATTGCGCTTTAGCCTGGGTGACAAGAAAGACATTCCATCTCCAAAAAAAAAAAAAAAAAAGGTTATTGACACACCATCTTTAAAAAAAAAATCCTGACTGGACACTGACTCATGCATATTATCCCAGCAAGGGGAAAAAGCAAAAGTCATCTCTCAAAAAAAAGCAAAAAAAAGTCCGGGTGCAGTGGCTCATGCCTGTAATCCCAGCACTTTGAGAGGCCAAGGTAGGTGGGTCAGGAGTTCCAGACCAGCCTGGCCAACATGGCAAATCCCAGTCTCTACTACAAATACAAAAGTTAACTGGGCATGGCGGTGCACCCCTGTAATCCGAGCTACTAGAGAGGTTGAGGCAGGAAAAGAATCACTTGAACTGGGGAGGTGGAGGTTAGAGTGAGCCCAGATTGCCCCAATGCACTCCATGCTGTGGGACAGAGTGAGACTCTGGCTCAAAATAAAACAAAAAAAAAGAGTTGTACCAGTGCACTCCAGCCTGGACAATAGAGTGGACTAAAATCAAACAAAATAATATATACATACACACTTGCAACTATCCCTAACTTCTTTTGGCCAGCATCTATACAATTAGATTGAATAGGCTTAGAGAGTGACACTGGACATTTGGGAAAATAACGAACAAGAAGCCTGGAAAAAACCCCTTTGGTCATCCCCTGCATCATGCTGCTTCAGAGTGAAGGGAAGTGTTCCCAGATCAGATGCATTTAGGGCAGGGACAAGATGTGAAAAGAACGGTTAAGGATTATAATTCATAGATGCCTGCATAGCTGTTCTTAAAGTGAGAACATAGATCTATTTCAACTTATATATTGGCCTCTGATGAAAACTTTAAATGTTAACATTATATAGTGAAATAACCCATTACATTTGTAGACTAGCTACAAGACACTGAAGTGCCCTAGAAAAAAAAACTGGCAGATTTATTTGTTTTTAGGAGAGTTTGCTGTTGTTGCCCCGGCTGGAGTGCAATGGCATGATCTTGGCTCACTGCAACCTCAGCCAACCGGGTTCAAGCGATTCTCCCATCTCAGCCTCACAAGTAGCTGGGACTACAGGCCTGGACCCCCCACACTTAGCTGCTGCTAAGATAGCAGTCTTCTCAGCTAACTTTTTCCTTCACCCCAACCAAAAATGTAACAAACACTTACGTTTACGCTGTATTTTTACTCATTGAAACACTAGGTGCAATCTGGGTAAAGTCAACCAAAGGAAAAATTGTTATTTCATTCATTTATACTTAAACCAGCCGAAGTAGTACTAATGTCATTATGATTCAGCAAATATAAAACCTCTTTCTATAAATATTAGCATACCAACAATTCAGGGGATATAGTAAACCAGAACCAAGAGTGAGGAAATCATTAAGTATGTTACAGCTTAACCCCTTACCTCAGAGTTTTTCATTTTTTTTTTTTTTTTTTTGAGACAGGGTTACACCAAGTTGGCCAGGCTGACCTCAAGTGATCAGCCTGCCTCGACCTCCCAAAGTACTGGGATTACAGTTGTGAGCCACTGTGCCCGGCCATACCTGTTTTAAAAAAATAAGTAAACCCTCCCAATCCCAAAAAATAGGAACATACCTTCATCACACCAATTTATACTTTATTTCTTATTCTTGAGGTTAAGATTCTAAACCCTAAAGATATCCAAACTAGTATTAGATCTACTTATCTCTAGCCAGAGACAGCTTCTATCACGGTGTCCTTAGTAGCCAAGGTTATTAAAATATCTTTTCTCCAGGAAGATCCAACAGGAAAAAACAAAGAAACCTCTCTGATTAGGCTCCAACCATACCCCACCCTCCTTTCAGATTGACTGGGTAGGCATAATGTAAACAGAACACGTTGTTTCCAAACAAGAAAAATCCTACGAGGAAGGGGAGGAGGTGAGAGAAAGGATTCAGCCAGTGCTCAGAGTGAAACTGAGTAGTGTCAGTTTCATTCATCTTCACACATCTTCAGGTGGCATGTTCGTAGAGTAGTTTAGGAATAAATCCATGGTTTGTGAAGTATTCAAATACCTAGTGGTCTGCTGTATTACATTATGGTTTTCCCCAGCAGTTTCCAAGGCAGCCTCCAAGTCACTGGCAGGAGAATTTGGCTGAAACTGCATACAGGACTGCAGAGGTTCCTCTCCACAGTTATAGAAGGGACTGCTCCAGGCCTGAGTGTTCCAGGACTGGGTGCACCAGGTCTGAGTGTTCCAGGAGTGGTTGCTCCAGGACTGGATGTTCCGGGTCTGGTTGCTCCAGGTTGAATTGCTCCAGGTCTGGTTGTTCCATACCGGAAGGTTCCCAGCTGTGTTCACCAGGCATCCCTGGTGGTAGGAAGAGTAGAGGCTGGGGTAGGTGGGTGCTGAGGCCTTCTGAAAGAGAAGGAAGGATTAACAGAAAGGGTGCAAGGCCAACCACAGCTGTCTGTGACTGGAGCTGTGTGTTTCAGGGACGGACAAGACTGAAAGATCACTGAAAGGAAAGAGCAGAATCAAGTTTCCTGTTACCTGAGTCACATCACTGGTGTTCCTTGGCCAGTTGTTTTTCTGCCACCTCTTAGATTTCATTCTCTGGTTTTGGAACCAGGTCTTCACCTGCAGGAAAAAAAAAGACAGAAATTGTAAAATATTAGTAATATAGAAGTACTTTGAATAAAAGAGTACTGCTAACTTTTATTCCTGCCGGCGCCATGTCTCAAGCCTATAATCTCAACATTTTGGAAGGCCAAGGTGGGCAGATTGCTTGAGCCCAAGAGTTCAGGCCAGTCTGGCCAACACAAGGGAACACATCTCTACAAAAACACAAAAAATTAGCTGGGTGTAATGCTGCATGTCTGCAATCCAAGCTTCTCAGGAGGTTGAGGTGGGAGGATCATTTGCACCCAGGAAGTAAATGTTGCAGTGAGCAGAGATTGCACCACGGGACTCTAGCCTGGACGACAGAGCAAGACTGTCTCAAAAAAAGTAAAAACGAACATCTGGAAAGAAAATAAAGGCTAGGGCCAGGCATGGTGGTTCATGGCTGTAATCCTAGTTTTTTGGGAGGCTGAGGCGGGTGGATCACTTGAACTCAGGAGTTGAAAACCATCCTGGCCAACATGGTGATACCCAGTCTCTACTAAAAATACAAAAAAATTCACGAGGTGTAGTTGTGGGCAGCTGTAATCCCAGGTACTTGGGACTCTGAGGCAGGAGAATCCCTTGAACCTGGAGGTGGAGGTTTCATTCATTTGTACTTAAACCAGCCAAAGTAGAATTGATGTCATTACAACTTCTCATTATGCCAAATTGTAACACCACTGCACTACAACTTGGGCAACAGAGTGACACTCATGAGAAGGAAATAAAGCCTCGAAGAGGATAAGCCAATTAATGAAAGAAAATGGCCAATAAGTAATCAACAGTGATTGGCCTTATTAGCAAGCAAATGCACACAGATAAAAACAAAACAAGCTGGAGGTTGCTGGCAGAAAGAAAAAAAAATTATTTTAATGAGAACTAGTGTGAGTACAGATTACATACTTCTTTTTGATTAAGAAAACACTGGGCCGGGCACAGTGGCTCACACCTGTAATCCCAGCCCTATGGGAGGCTGAGGCAGGTGGATCGCCTGAGGTCAGGAGTTCGAAGACCACCCTGGCCAACATAGTGAATTCCCATCTCTACTAAAACTACAGAAAATTAGCTAGGTGTGGTGTCATGTGCCTGTAATCCCAGCTACTTGGGAGGCTGAGGCAGAATTGCTTGAACCGGGGAAGCAGAGGTTGCAGTGAGCAGAGATTGTGCCATTACACTCCAGCCTGGGCAACAAGAGCAAGATTCCATCTCAAAAAAAAAAAAAAAACAATAGAAAATGTTGGTAAGATTTTCACAATATTCGTCTATGCAAGAAAAGACTGGTTAAATTATGTCACATTCACATAATATTTAATGAAATAAGGAGGTGGTGAAAGTTACAAAAGCATTGCATCTTCATACTTAATTGCAAGAGCAGATGTGCTGACACACAGCACACACATCTATGTGCATCCACAGAGATCTTAGCCATGCAAATTAGCCTAATTTTTGCTAACCTTATTGCAATGACAAAACAATCCTACCTGTTTGTAGCTAAGATTCAGGATGTTGGAAAGTTCTTGCATCTGCTGAAGACTGAGATATTTCTGTCTCTGAAATCTATCATTGAGTACACACAGCTGGGTGGAAGAGAACACAGTTCTGGTCTTCTGTTTCTTGACCGGGACCTTGTCTTCCTTCACTGCAGGGCTACTCTCTGCAGCAGTGGGTCGTTTCCCTTTGGGACTGGTGGAAGAATCAGGGCTGTCCTGAGTAAGCAGATCCATGGAGGAAGGAAGAGGGGAGACTGTTGGGAACAAATAAAAGGACGCTTTTCTCTGAAACTTTTTTCAAATTATTAAAATACACTGCTAATAAATGTTTTCAAAGTACTTTGATAATCCCCACAACCCAAGTTCTAAGTAGTAAGGAGCACCTTCTTAACCAACCCTGGATACTTTGTACAGTATTAATCCAAGAAGTCTCAGTATCTCCATTTTGCATATAATGGACGGAGTTGGGAGAGAGATCTGTAATGGCAGGCACAACAATACCATTGCTGAGCGGCGCTACCACTTGTTTTTTTTATTGAATTGCAGTTTTCCTCTTGTTGACCAGGCTGGAGTCCACAGCAACTTCTGCCTCCTGGGTTCAAGTGATTCTCCTGCATCAGCCTCCTGAATAGCTGGGATTCAGGCAGTTCTTAGTAGAGACAGGGTTTCTCCATGTTGGTCAGGCTGGTCTCAAACTCCTGACCTCATGTGATACACGCGCCTCCACCTCCCAAAGTACTGGAATTACAGGCTTGAGCCACCCTGCCCTGCTGGTGCTACCACTTTTTACTTTCAACTTATGCTAAAAAGCCCCCACATTGGCTGTTAACAAGTCACAATAGAGATCCACCAATTTCCACCTACTGCATCTCACCCTAAATCATTTTGTTCAATGATCTTCATCACCATCTACGTGACTGTTTAAATGACATGACTGGTGTGGTGGCTCACGCCTGCAATCCCAGAACCTTGGGAGGTCAAGGCAGGCAGATCACTTGAGGTCAGGAGTTCAAGAGCAGCATGACCAACATGGCAAAACCTTATCTCTACTAAAAATTACAAAAATTAGCTAGGAGTGGTGGCACAAGCCTGTAATCCCAGCTTCTGGGCAGGTTGAAGCAAGAGAATCGCTTGAACCTGGGAGGCGGTGATTGCAGTGGGCAGAGATTGCACCACCACACTCCAGCCTGGACGACAGAGTGAGATGGTGTCTCAAAAATTAAAAATAAAGAGGGGTGGGTGGGGCAAAAAAATAAAAATTAAACAACTAAAAAAAAAAAAAAACCAGCAACTGACTGCCCAGCTCACAAGGCTGGGACCAGCGGCAGATGAATTTGGATAGGCTTGTTTCAATCCCTTTAACTAAGCTATCTGACCTCATCTCCAGCATTATTTATTAAAATGAGGTAACCGATTATAATTATCGACCTGGGGCCTGGCATATACTGATTTTATAACTAGAAGTTAATTTCCTATAGTACTTAGACTTAGTCGTCACTTAAATACTTAATTGTTCTGCGGTGATCCTAGGATTCAACTCTCAATGCATCCCTGCACTCATAAAGCAAATGGGCAGGCTCTACAACAGGAAAACGTTAATCTCCTGCCTCTTACAAGTAGATCTGAAAAGCAGAGGAAGTCTTCAACCGATTATTAGAATTGGTGAAAGTCCTAAATATTAACTAGCTATGCAAACTGTCACTTGATATGTGCTAAAAGAAAACATGCCCACTTGCTCATTCCCAAACCCAGCCCTGTATTTTTAACACTTTAAATTATAAAGACGACCAGGTGCAGTGGCTCAAGCCTGTAATCCCAACACCTTGGGAGGCCGAGGCAGGCGGATCACCTGAGGTCAGGAGTTTGAGACCAGCCTGGCCAAGATGGCGAAACCCTGTTTCTACTAAAAAATACAAAAACTTAGCCAGGCATGGTGGTGCATGCCTGGAATCCCAGCTACACAGGAGGCTGAGGCAGGAGAATCACTTGAACCCGGGAGGCGGAGATTGCAGTGAGCCAAGATTGAGCCATTGCGCTCCAGCCTGGGCAACAAGAGCAAAACTCTCAAAAAAAAAAAAAAAAAAAGAGAGCAAAAAACAAGGTGACATTCAAATCTAAGGCGCAAATACAGCAATCGTGTTTGTTTATTCCTCTCCCACAACCTACTCTTTACAAGTGAATTCATAATGTAAATGCAGTTTAAACTGGTTTTTTTTTTTTTTTAGCACTCCCCCCGCCATTTTTAAGCTATTTTATAGCATCAATGTTACCAAAGGCATTCTTGGTGAAGTTGGTTCACTTTTAAATTTTTTAAAACCTCTGAAAAATTGATTTTCAAGAAAGTGGTAGCGGTTTTATGAGTATTCCTCACCCATTGCTGCTACAGTCAGAAGCACGAGAACTGGCACAGGTTTTGAAGTCAAACTGGACTTCTAGCTAAGTCCTATTTTCAGTGTCAGTAGATTAAAGTTTCTGGAATGAATCTTTACCAGAAAGTTGGGTCAACACTTCCCAGGGACTTAGGAGAAGTAAACATGGGAAGTGCTCCCAAACTCAGAGCTGTCCAGTAACTTCCACAAACCCAGAGAATAGAGGAGAGCCAGCCATTACTGACACAGAAAGAATGTAATTAGGGGAGGCCGAGGCGGGTGGATCAAGAGGTCAAGAGATCGAGACCATCCTGGTCAACAAGGTGAAACCCCGTCTCTACTAAAAATACAAAAAATTAGCTGGGCATGGTGCGCGCGCCTGTAATCCCAGCTACTCAGGAGGCTGAGGCAGGAGAATTGCCTGAACCCAGGAGGCGGAGGTTGTGGTGAGCCGAGATAGAGCCATTGCACTCCAGCCTGGGTAGCAAGAGCCAAACTCCAAACTCAGTATAAAAAAAAAATGTAATTACATATTAATTACATAAATCTCATCATGATTTCCCTTGCCATTTTTGGCAAAACAAAAATATGATGCTCATCCCGAGCTGTGATGTAAGTTCTTCTGGTTAATTAGCAATAACATCTGCCATAACTGTGTGCCCAGTGCTATGTGAAGATGTACGCATCACCCTCATTTAACTATGGCGATACATTTCTATTTCCACTGTGCCTAAGCCCATAGGCTCTCATATTTACAGTACACTGCTCAGCTGCCTAATTCTGTCCTTCAACTCAGTGCACACTCCTGAGACCTGAGCCATAGTTCAAAGGGCAGGTGCCACCAAGTTACAATCGAAAGGGGGGGTTTTCCAGAGGACTGGTTGATAATATCACTTGCTTATTAGTGATGGGGTATCATTGCTCAAGAGGGAAATGATCTCTTAATCCTCTCCTTCCCTTTTTCCTTAAGGAACTTGGCCTTTTCAAGGATAAATTTGTTTCCACCAGGCGCACCCTGTAATCCTAGAATTTAGCACTTTGGGAGGCTGAGGTGCATGATCACCCGAGGTCAGGAGTTCAAGATCAGCCTGGCCAACATGGCAAAATCCCGTCTCTATTGAAGAAAAAAAAAAAAAAAGGATTAATTTGCTTCTTACCAGTCTCTGTGTGAGGCATCTCAGCAGAACACATTTGCAAGGATGGATAATTTTCTTCAGGCTCACAAATCACAGGCGTAGGTGAAGATTCTCCACAGTCGGATGCTTCGGAGCAAGGCAGGCTTTGTGAACAAACTGGATCCATACTCATGTTATTATTGGGGAAGAGGAGGAAAAAAATTAAGACCTGGACTGGAAAAAAGGCTAAGGCAGCCTTAAGACTTTTTCCTGGAAGGTTTTAGAGAAATATGATCTCCAGAAGAAAGTATCAGAAAGTTGGAATGAAGTGAGTCGCCTCCGCAGTAACTGGAGGCAACCAGCTGAGACCAGCAAAACGTTAACATCCTGGAGGCTCTAGATTTATAATGAAGGCTCTATCACCTTAGACCCACCCCTCCTGGTGGGCACACCCCCCTCCGACCCACCCTTGTGAATTCTCAGTTAATCCTGTCTGCCAGTCTCACCAAGGCCATTGTAATGCAAAAGTAACGGCGCAGTAACCCAGACTAGCTGGGGAGCTGGAAAACCGGGCAAAGGGGACCCTGAAGACTAACCCAGCAATAAATACTTGTAGGTTCACCACGTTTCAACCTTTTAAATGAGGAATGGTTCAACAGGAATGGGATAAAACTTTAATATTTTAAAAATAAAAAGGCCAGGCACGGTGGCTGACGCCTGTAACCCCAGCACTTTCGAAGGTCGAGGCAGGCGGATTACGAGGTCACAGATCGAGACCATCCTGGTCGACACGGTGAAACCCCGTCTCTACTAAATATACAGAAGTAGCCGGGCTGGTGGGGGGCGCCTGTTTTCCCAGCTATTCGGTAGCCTGAGGCAGGAGAATCGCTTGAACCCGGAAGGGAGAGATTGCAGTGAGCCGAGATCGCGCCACTGCACTCCAGCCCGGCAACAGAGCAAAACTCCGGGTCAAAAAAAAAAAAAAAAAATCATGTGTGTGTGTGTGTGTGTGTGTGTGTGTGTGTGTGTGTGTGTACATACAAAAATTAACCCGGCGTGGTGAGGGGGAGCCTGTAGTCACAGCTACTTGGAAGGTTGAGGCGGGAGAATCCCTTGAACCCGGGAGGCAGAGGTTGAGGTGAGCCGATATCGTGCCACTATACTCCAGCCTGGGCGATAGAGCAGGACTGTGTCTCAAAAGAAAAAAAAAAAGAATGAGTGCACCTTCAATTTCTGAGGTTACTGAAATTCTCATTGGGGAGATTTCTTGATTTGAGATAACTTGGTGTCTCAAAGTCTGTCTAGTTTGGGCAGAAATTTCAACTAGCTCCATTTTCTTCTTTGATTCACTCTGAGGTCATAGTAAAACACAACACAGTAATCAGTTAATGTTCAAAATGGTACTTGTTTTCAGCCCCTACCTTAGTTCCCTTCAGTTTGGTCTCTTGTCTATCCCTCCTGCCAGGCAGTCGACTTCTGGCTTTTTTCCTCTGGCTCTTTAGCTTCTTCTCGGGTCTGGTGATATTGTCGTGTCTTTCAGGACTACTCCGTGCTCATCCTGTGTTTGGGTTTTGCTTTGTTTTGTTTTTGCAGGGTGAAGGGAGGTATGGTTTCCAAAGGAACAAAGTTTTTAGAGTGGGGTTCCAGCACTAACATTTGCGGACAAAGTCTGCAGTTTTTATTTTCCTTCCTGTTCCCAAACCCAACATTTAAGAAACGTAAGATTTCTTTCTCTTTTCCATCTCCCACCCTGAAAAGTAAACTCTTAAGCAAATCCCGATTATGTCATTTTTGAAGACACAACTCTCTGACTCTTTCTCCTCTGCACTCTGCCTCTGGGGTCTGCACCCGGAACGGCTGGCTTTACTCCCACGCAAGCTGACTTTTGTTCACAATGCAAAGGCTCCAGCTGTTGAGAGTAGAAGTATTGCTGGGTGCGAAGCAAGGAGATGAAATGTGGCATGATCTTTTTTCTTCTCAGACCTCCATTCTGGAGAAGAGTAAGAATAGGGTGCGGGGAGCAGGTAAGTGGAAGTAGATACATCATGCTTCAGGCAGATAGTCTGTGTCTTGTTAGAAATAGGAAGATTTGCTTTAAAAAAGGGAAAAATTTGCCTTCCTTTCATTCTTAATCAGCACAGTTTGGTAATTGGGGACTGTCAAGGCCACCAAGACTCATCAAGGCTGAGTTTGCCCGCAGCTCTGGAAAGGGTAGGTACCAGAAGCTTTGTTCTTTGCAGAAGGGGGTCTTTGCATAAAAGCCTGACCTGAATTCCCCCATCCCCCACTTTCTGTCCCATTGTGTCTAGGGTAAGCGCCTCCGGAGTGAAAGACCAACGGGAAGGGGGCTGGTGGCTGGAAGGCCGACTTACTACATTCTTCGCCAAGGAAAGCAATTTGAATAAAGTTGAGGTTTAGGAAGCTGTCTGATTTTGGATTTTTTTGGAACAGGCTATCGTAAAAAGGTGTTAAAATGAGCTAATAGGCCAGGCACGGTGGCTCACTCCTGTAATCCCAACACTTTATGAGGCCCAAGGTGGGTGGATCAGGAGTTCAAGAACAGCGTGGCCAACAAACTCTGTCTCAACTACAAATTCAAAAATTAACTGGGTGTAGTGGTGCATGCCTGTAATCCCAGCTACTAGGGAGGCTGAGACAGGAGAATCACTTTAACCTGGGAGGCAGAAGTTGCAGTGAGCCCAGATTGTGCCACTTCGGTCCAGCCTGAGCATCAGAATGAGACCCTGTCTCAAAAAAAAAAAAAAAAAAAAAAAAGGTGATGTCTGGGTGAGGTGGCTCACATCTGTAATCCCAGCACTTTGGGAGGCCGAGGTGGATGGATCACCTGAGGTTGGGAGTTTGAGACTAGCCTGACCAACATGGAGGAACCCTGTCTCTAAAAAAATAAAACAAAAGTGCTAAAAATTTAGTAGAGTAGATCAAATAGATGAAAAAGAAAATTATAATGTTAATTATAATGATAATGTTGTGTAGTAAGTACTGAAAAAATGCACTGAATGCTAAGAGAGTAGAAATAATGGAGGTTGGGGTCGAGGAGGGATGGGAGGGAGGACTGGACAATCGTCAGTGATCTAAGAAGGAAAAATGTGGAGTGAAGGGAATTCCAGAAAATTAGCAGTTTGGGTAAAGGCATGAGAGAAAATGATGGGTTCCAAAATGTTTAACAGGACTTAAAGGCAGGAGTGCAACAGGAGGGAGTTACAGGAGAGAACACAGCAACTAACACTCAGTGAGGATCTCACGATCAGACACGTGAATCAGAACAACTCCATCTAAACAGGAGCTGGGTAAAATGAGGATGAAACCTACTGGGCTACATTCCCAGACAGTCAAGGCATGGTAAGTCACAGGATGCGATGGGAGGTCGGCACACAATAAAGGCCTTGTTGATAAAACAGAGTATAGTAAAGGAGCTGACCAAACCCCACCAAAACCAAAATGGGAGATTTTTAAAATAATTCAAGTAATAGGATTTGGATAGGGCAATAGGCAGCCTTGAAGATAATTAGAAAAGGTCAAGTGGGCTGGGAGTGGGGGCTCACGCCTGTAGTCTCAGCAGTTTGGGAGGCCGAGGTGGGTGGATCACAAGGTCAGGACTTGGAGACCAGGCTTGCAAACATGGTGAAACCCCATCTCTACTAACAATACAAAAATCAGCCACTCGTGGTGGCAGGCGCCTGTAATCCCCATTGCTGGGAGGCAGGAGAATTGCTTGAGCCCAGGAGGTGGAGGTTGCAGTGAGCTGAGATTGCCCCACTGCACTCCAGCCTGGGTGACAGAGCAATCTATTTCTCAAAAAAAAAAAAAAGAAAAAGAAAAGCTCAGATCAGGTGCAGCTTGGGTTGACACACATGCCAAATGTGAACATACCCTTTGTCCAGGTGACAGAGGTAATATACATTCTCTCTATCTACCTATCTACCTACCTCCCTACCTACCTACCTATGTATCTGACTTATCTCTCTACTACCACTAGAATGTAACCTCTGTGAGAGGAATTTTTTTGTTGTTTGTTAAGATGGAGTTTCACTCTTGTTGCCCAGGCTAGAGTGCAATGGTGCAATCTCCACCTCCAGGGTTAAAGCAATTCTCTTGCCGCAGCCTCCCAAGTAGCTGGGATTACAGGCACACACCACCATGCCTGGCTAATTTTTTTGTGTTTTTAGTAGAGACCGGGTTCGCCATGTTGGCGAGGCCGGTCTCAAACTCCTGACCTCAGGTGATTCACGCACCTCGGCCTCCCAAAGTGCTGAGATTACAGGTGTGAGCCACTGAGCACAGTTATTTTTATTTTTTGCCTGTTTTATTTATTGTCTTATCTGCAGCCCTAAAAGAGGATGTCTGGTTCAGTCACCAGCATCCTCAGCACCACCTGAGAGCTTGTTAGAGATGCTGATTGAGGGCTTCACCACTGAGTAGGAATCTTTGGTGGGAGGGACGGGGAATCTGTTTTAAAGTTCTCCCTGTGATTTTTGTGTTTTTTTTTTTGATGACAGTCCCCCATTGAAACCAGGTGATTTGAATGCTATTGTTTAAGAACTACTCTCCTAGAGAGAACCAGGCAAAAAGTAGAAAATCATTATTTGTTGATGAAGGAATGGGCTTAAATGAGAACTAGGCTTTTGTAAACAAATAGTTTAGGAGTCATTTCCTGACATTTAAATATTGAACTGCACATCAATGTGATACAAAATAACTCTTAAAAACAACAATGCTCTTTGCCTCAGGTCCCCTAAACTGACAATTCCATGAGCCTTGAACAATGAGTCTTTAATTTACAACAAACAGTCCTCCTTCCTCTGGGAGGTAGAGTACTCCCCAATTACCAGCAATGGAAAGACGAACAGCACAGCTACTGAAACTGCTAGTCTAGAGTTTACAAATGGAATTATACAGGATATTCTTCACTTATTTTGCCTGTTATGCCTATAAGAACACAATCAGGCGGGCAAGGTGGCTCAAGCCTGTAATCCCAGCACTTTGGAAGGTTGAATCAGGTGGATCACGAGGTCAGGAGTTCGAGACCAGCCTGACCAACATGGTGAAACCCCTGTCTCTCCTAAAGATAGAAGACAGCCAGGCGTGATGGTGTGGGCCTGTGATAGCAGCTACTCAGGAGTCTGAGGCAGGAAAATTGGCAGAGTTTGTGGTAAGCTGAGATCAAGCCATTGTACTCTAGCCTGGGCAACAATAGTGAAACTCCTTCTCAAATCAAAACAAAACAAAAGAAAACAAACCAACAAAAACCCAACAAATATTTTATTTTTAAATTTTGTTTTTTTATCACTTTTCCTATGGTGCTGGAAAAAAATTTCTGACTCATGGTTCAGCTTTGAATTTGTCAGATCTTACTCTAACTAAAGATTTTTGATATTCAAGGACGGAATTACTATGTATACCAAATTCTAAGGTCTACTGTAGAGTTCAGAAGACTAAACCATCAAACCGAATTGTTAAAAATACTCCTAATTGCCCGGGTACGGTGGCTCACGCCTATAATCCCAGCACTTTGGGAGGCCGAGGCGGGTGGATCACGAGGTCAAGAGATCGAGAACATCCTGGTCAACAAGGTGAAACCCCGTCTCTACTAAAAATACAAAAATTAGCTGGGCATGGTGGTGCGCGCCTGTAGTCCCAGCTACTTGGGAGTCTGAGGCAGGAGAATTGCTTCAACCCAGGAGACGGAGGTTGCGGTGAGCCGAGATTGTGCCATTGCACTCCAGCCTGGGTAACAAGAGCGAAACTCCAAACTCCATCTCAAAAAAAAAGAAAAAGAAAAGAAAAATAAGAGGGGGGGAATGGTCTTGACCTTGAACAACACTGTTGTTACCAGGGTATTGATGACTTCCTTTTTTCCACCCTACCCTCAGGGGCTCTTTGACCCAATGTAAAAGGAATTTCTTTGTAACCTCTAATAAGTCTAGGCCCAGGGAGAGGAGGAATATCTAAGAATCCCTTTCAAAGTTTAGCAAACATAGAACCTTGCTCTGGAACAATATAATATTATTGGCCAGAAGAGAATCCCCTCTTCAATTTTTGGGTAGGTGTTAGAAGAGGAGGAAGAAGAACATGTGGGAGGATATGAGGGAGGTGATGGTGTTGGGGAGAGAACAGTCCAGCACCTATGACAATTCTCTTATCTTGACCTTGGCTGTTGTTGCTCCAATTAGCTGATGTGGGATGAAATAAAGCTGTTGACTCTAATAATACAGCATCCAAATAGTGAACTATCTAGATAGTGAGTTATCTCTATTGTTCAGGGTCAGTTACAGATCAAATTCCTTGCTCCAATCTTCCTCACTTGTCACTACTGCTCTAGACTAGTATTAAAAGCTTTTTACAAAAAGAAATAAATATTGTATTTAGAATATTGCACGATGTCAGAGTGTTTTAGTTATTTTAAAGGGGTTGGAGGAAGAAGGAGCAAGAGGTCCCTGCCTCCAGGAGTAAATAAATCTAACTATGTGAAATAAAGAGTTCGGCCCAGTGTGGTGGCTCCAGCCTGTAATCCCAGCACTATGGGAGGCTGAGGCGGGTAGATCACGAGGTCAGGAGTTCAAGACCAGCCTGGCCAAGATGGTGAAACCCTATCTCTACTAAAAACACAAAAATTAGCTGGGCATGGTGTAATCCCAGCTACTCTGGAGGCTGAGGCACAGAGTTGCTTGAACCTGGGAGGTGGAAGTTTCGGGGAGCCAAGATCATGCTACTGCACTCCAGTCTGAGAGACAGAGCTAGACTCCCTCTCAGAAGAACAAAAGACAACAAAAGCACAAAGGGTTCAAAGCTAGGGCACATAGTGTAATGTTGAGAAGGAAATTCAGATTCAAGAAAGCATTTGCTAGGCCAGGAGCAGTGACTCATGCCTGTAATCCCACCACTTTGGGAGTCCGAAGCAGGTGGATCATCTGAGGTCAGGGGTTCGAGACCAGCCTGGCCAATATGGTGAAACTGTCACTACTAAAAATATAAAATTTAGCCGGGCATGGTGGCAGGGGCCTATAATCCCAGTTAACCTAGGAGGCTGAGGCAGGAGAATCACTTGAACCCAGGATGCGGAGGCTGCAGTGAATGGAGATTGTGCCACTGCACTTCCAGCTTGGGAGACAGAATGAGACTGTGTCTCAGAAAAAAAAAAAAAAGCGGGGCTTGATGGCTTAGGGCTGTAATCCCAGCACTTTGATAGGCTGAGATGGGTGGATCATGAGGTCAAGGGTTCGAGAGCAGCCTGACAAATATGGTGAAAACCTGTCTCCATAAAAAAAATTTAGGGCCGGGCGTGGTGGCTCACGCCTGTAATCCCAGCACTTTGGAAAGCGGAGGCGGGTGGATCACGAGGTCAAGAGATCGAGACCATCCTGGTCAGCATGGTGAAACCCCGTCTCTACTAAAAATACAAAAAATTAGCTGGGCATGGTAGCGCGTGCCTGTAATCCCAGCTACTCAGGAGGCCGAGGCGGGAGAATTGCCTGAACCCAGGAGGCAGAGGTTGTGGTGAGCCAAGATGGCGCCATTGCACTCCAGCCTGGGTAACAAGAGCGAAACTCCTTCTCAAAAAAAAAAAAAAAATTTAAAAAAAAAAGAAAGCATTTGCTAATTACACTAGATTTTTTTTTCTTAAATTTGAATTGAGAAACAACTTCCATGTGGTGAACAAATCTCAAGTAAATATCATTTATCAGAAACAGAGCCTCACTCATCACCCTGGCTGGAATGCAGTGGCCAGGTCTCTGCTCACTGTAGCCTCCACCTGCAGGTTCAAGTGATTCTCCTGCCTCAGCCTCCCCAGCAGGTGGGATTACAGGCGCTGGCCAAAATGCCCAGCTAATTTTTTCTAGGTTTAGTAGAGACGGGTTTTCACTATGTTGTCCAGCCTGGTCTTGAACTCCTGACCTCAGGTGATCCACTCGCCTCGGCGTCCCAAACTGCTGGGATTACAGTCATGAACCCCCACACCCATCCTAAATAAATTTTTTTTTTTTTTTTTTTTTTTTTTTTTTTTTGAGACCAGAGTCTTGCCCTGTCGCTCAGGCTGGTGCATACTGGCATGGTCTCGGCTCACTACAACCTCTGTCTCCTGGGTTCAAGCAATTCTCCTGCCTTAGCCTCCTGAGTAGCTGAGATTACAGGCACACACCACCACGCCCGGCTAATTTTTGTGTTTTTTTTTTTTTTTTTTAGTAGAGACGGGGTTTCACCATGTTGCCCAGGCTGGTCTCAAACTTCTGACCTTGTGATCCTCCTGCCTTGACCTCCCAGAGTGCTGGGATTACAGGCATAAGCCACAGTGCCTGGCATATAAATATCTTAATGAATATTTACTTATGTACATAACTTGTGTACAACCTCCCAGATCAAGACAGAGGCATTTCTAGCACCTAGTAGGTTAGCTTGCATTTATGTTAAAGGCCCATGAATCTCAAAATTCAATGTTTCTTAGATTATTTTATTTATTTAGTTAGTTTTGAGATGGAGTTTCACTCTTGTTGTCCAGGCTGGAGTGCAATGGTGTGATCTCGGGTCACTGCAACCTCTGCCTCCCAGATTCAAGCAGTACTCCTATCTCAGCCTCTTGAGTAGATGGGATTGCAGGCCACCACGACTGGCTAATTTTTGGTATTTTTAGTAGAGATAGGGTTTAATCATGTTGTTCAGGCTGGTCTCAAACTCCTGACCGCAGGTGATCTGCCCGCCTTGACCTCCCAAAATGTTGGTATTTACAGGTGCCACCTTGCCTGGTCTCAGATTCTCTCATGTTTCAGTCATGGAGTCAGACACCTTGAATTTGGATTCTGCTTCCTCCCATTTCCACCCACTAGGTTATGTGACCAATCCTTTCCTTTTTTTGGAGACAGAGTCTCGCTCAGTTGAGCAGAGTGAAGTGCAATGGTGTGATTCTGGCTCACTGAAACCTGCCTCCTGGGTTCAAGCAGTTCTCTTGCCTCAGCCTCCCTAGTAGCTGGGATTATAGGTGCCCACCACCACGCCCAGCTAATTTTTGTGTTTTTAGGAGAGACAGGATTTCACCTTGGTAAGGCTGGTCCCAAACTCCTGACTTCAGGTGATGTACCCGCCTCAGCCTCCCAAAGTGCTGGGCTTACAGCCATGAGCCACTGTGCCTAGCCTAATTTTTGTATTTTTTGGTAGAGATGAGGTTTCACCATGTTGGTCAAGCTGGTATTGAACTCCTGACCTCAGGTGATCCCCCACCTCACCCTCCCAAAGTGCTGGGTTTACAGGCGTGAACCACCATGGCTGGCAGTGATTCACAACCTTAAAGCAGCGAGAAATTGGCAAAACCAGTCCTCATTCCACGTCGAGCCCTTAATCTGTGCTCAATTTGTAGGCTGCCTATTTGGGACCCAGTGTGTTGGAACATGCCTGTAGTCCCAGATGCTCAGGAGGCCAAGCCGGGGGGACCACTTGAGCCTAGGAGTTTGAGGCCAGCCTTTGCTCTATAGTGAGACCCCCCTGCCCCATCTCTAAAGTTCAAGAGGGTGGAATCATGGGAATACATATTATTTAATGATCTAGAACGTAGAAATAGGGAAAAAAGAGTACCTCCTACTCTTTCAGTGTCATCCTAGTGAACTAAGAATCCTCAACCTATGTGTCATCGGATATCTGGGGAAGGTAACTTTGCTGGATATATTAGGGATGTAGCCAATGGTCTGGCTGGAAGGTCAGGAACTTAAAAGGAACGTGATTGGGAAATTGATTACAGGGAAGTCTGAGAAAGAGATACATGGATAGACCTCTCTGAATGGTCAAAAAAACAGAAATTTTTTTTTTTGAGACGGAGTTTTGCTCTTGTTACCCAGGCTGGAGTGCAATGGCGTGATCTCGGCTCACCGCAACCTCCGCCTCCTAGGTTCAAGCAATTCTCCCGCCTCAACCTCCTGAGTAGCTGGGATTACAGGCACGCGCCACCATGCCCAGCTAATTTTTTTGTATTTTTAGTAGAGACGGGGTTTCACCATGTTAACCAGGATGGTCTCGATCTCTTGACCTCGTGATCCACCCGCCTCGGCCTCCCCAAAGTGCTGGGATTACAGGCTTGAGCCACTGTGCCCGGCAGAAATTTTTTTTTTTTTTTTTTTAATTTTTGTGAGACACAGAGTCTCACTTTGTTGTACAGGTTGGAGTGCAATGGCTCAATCTCAGCTCATTGCTACTGCCACTTCCTGGGTTCAAGTGATTCTCCTGCCCTAGCCTCCTGAATAGCTGAGATTACAGGCACCTGCACTTTGCCCAGCTAATTTTTCTATTTTTAGTAGAGATGTTGGTCAGGCTGGTCTCAAATTCCTGACCTCGAATGATCCACCTGCCTAATCCTCCCAAAGTTCTGGGATTACAGGTGTGAACCACTGCCCCCAGCTGAAAAAAACAGAGAGATACTTACATTATACGTGAATACACACAACAGATGACCTCAGCAAAGGATTTCAATAATCAAGTGATCGAATGTCCTGTTCTATAGATACCAGTCAGCCTCATCCTCTACCCACCTCTGTCATTGCCTAACTAATTGGCTCATGAGCAAAGTGGCCATGGTGGCAGGGACGGGGGTTATGCATGGACTCAAGCAACATGGACTTCCACACACCGGGGCTGACCTGGCTATAGCCACTGCTGAGCGGCCAGTCTGCCAGCAGCAAAGACCTACAGTGCTTACCCAATGTGGTCCCATTCTCTGGGGAGGATGAATCAGCCAGCTGCCTAGTGGCAGGTTAATGACATTCTACCATGGAAGGGGCAGTGTTGTTATTGGAATAGACACTCTGGATATGGATTTGCCTTCCTTGCAAGCAATGTTTACTTGCCATCATGGTATTCTATACAGCATTGTTTCTGATTGAGGTGCTCACTCACCGCAAATGAAATGCAGTAATAATAGACCCACGCTTATGAAATCCACTGGTCTCACAATGCTCCTCATCATCATAAAGTAGCTGAATAGAAAGGTGGAGCAGCCTTTTGAAGACTCAGTAACAGCACTGGCTAAGTACCTTGCAGGGCTGGGGCAACATCCTCCAGGAAGCTGTATATACTCTAAGTCAGCATTCAATATCCCGTACAGTTTCTCTCATAGCCAGGATTCATGGGTCCAAATATCAAGTGAATAAAAAAGGAATTGGCACTGCCTACTATTATCCTAGTGATTCACTAGTAAAATTTTTATTTATTAGGCCGGGCGCAGTGGCTCAAGCCTGTAATCCCAGCACTTTGGGAGGCTGAGGCTGGTGGATCATGAGGTCAAGAGATCGAGACCATCCTGGTCAACATGGTGAAACCCCGTCTCTACTAAAAATACAAAAAATTAGCTGGGCATGGTGGTGCGTGCCTGTAATCCCAGCTACTCAGGAGGCTGAGGCAGGAGAATTGCCTGAACCCAGGAGGCAGAGGTTGCAGTGAGCCGAGATCGTGCCATTGCACTCCAGCCTGGGTAACAAAAGAAAAACTGTCTCAAAAAAAAAATTTTTTTTATTTGTTATTATAATTTTGATACAGAATCTCGCTCTGTCGCTTAGGCTGGAGTGCAGTGTCAGGATTTCAGTTCTCTGCAACCCCCACCTCCCAGGTTCAAGCAATTCTTCTGCCTCAGCCTCCCAAGTATCTGGGACTACAGGTACATGCCACCACATCTGGCTCAATTTTTTTTTTTGTATTTTTAGTAGAGATGGGGTTTCATCGTGTTAGCCAGGATAGGCTCAATCTCCTGACCTCGTGATCTGCCCGCTTCGGCCTCCCAAAGTGCTGGGATTACAAGCATGAGCCACTGTACCCAGCCCCATTAGTAAAATTTTTCCTCCAGTTTGAGGGATCTTATATAATCTGTGCTCATCTAGAGGCTTAGTCTCAAAGGGAGAAATGCTTCTACCAGGAGACGCAACAGTAATTCCATTGAACGTAGGTTAAGACTGCTGTGTGGCTACTTTGGGCTCCTCCCACCTCTGAATCACAAGTAAAGAAGTGAGTTACTCTACTAGCTGGGGTGATTGTCCTGGATTACCAAGGGGAGATTGAGCTGCTGCTACTCATTGGAGTAAGGAAGAGTATGTCTAAAATACAAGAGATCCCTTTGGGTGTCTCTTAGTATTACCATGTCCTGTGATTAAAGTAAATGGAAAATTATAAAAGCCTACTTCAAGCAGGACTTCTAATGGCCCAGACACTTCAGGAATGAAGGTCTGGGTCACCCCGCCAGGCAAACCGTCACAATCAGCTAAGGGACTTGCTGGTGGCAAAGGGAATATGGAATGGGTGATTGGAATTAGTGGTAGTGGGAGAAATAACCACGTGATCAGTTGCAGAAACAGGGGCTCTAATAGTTATGAGTATTTATTTATTTGGTTTTTTGGAAACAAAGTCTCACTCTGTTGCCCAGGCTAGAGTGCAGTGGCTCGATCTCGGTTCACTGCAACATCTGCCTCCCGGATTCAAGTGATTCTCCTGCCTCAGCCTCCCAAGCAGCTGGGATTACAGGTGCCCACTACCATGCCTGGCTAATTTTTTGTATTTTCAGCAGAGGTGAGGCTTCACCATGTTGGTCATGCTGGTCTTGAACTCCTGACCTTGTGATCCACCCAATTTGGCTTCCCAAAGGGCTGGGATCATAGGCCTGAGCCGCTGTACCCAGCAAGTATTTCTTTTATTTTTTTATGAATGTGTATGTTTTTTCCTTTCTCCTTTTATCTCCTTATCATCTAACATAAGATGTATTAATGATGATTAGCTTTACATTACAGTATTTAAGTCACAGTATAACAGGGAGAAGAGTGAACATGACCCAAGGACTTTGCATCTTCTATTCTTGTTTTTTTTGTGTGTGTGTTTGCGTGCAATGGGGCGATCTCCGCTCACCACAACCTCCACCTCCCGGGTTCAAGTGATTCCCCTGCCTCAGCCTCCCGAGTAGCTGGGACTACAGGTGCGCCCCACCACACCGGGATAGTTTTTTGTATTTTTAGTAGAGACAGGGTTTCTCTTTTTTTCTGTGTTGGTCAGGCTAGTCTTGAACCCCGAACCTCAGATTATGCACCTGTCTCAGCCTCCCAAAGTGTTGGGACTACAGGCATGAGCCACCACACCTGGCTCTTCTTTTTTTTTTTTTTTTTTGCTAATCAGTTTGAGCTTTATGAGGTTGCTCAGGTTAGCCTTGAACTGATGACCTCGCCTTCGCGAGCACCATGACCTCCGGCGGGAGCCACTTTGGACCCCCTGGCTCTTCTATTCTGTTTAAAGAGTCAACATCGCTGTCTGCAGTGGCTCAAGCCTGTAATCCCATCACCTTGGGAGGCCGAGGCGGGTGGATCACGAGGTCAAGGGATCGAAACCATCCT
Source organism: Callithrix jacchus (assembly GCF_049354715.1). Lineage (NCBI taxonomy): Eukaryota > Metazoa > Chordata > Mammalia > Primates > Cebidae > Callithrix > Callithrix jacchus. The sequence goes on along the minus strand of NC_133510.1, from coordinate 22,618,623 downwards.
GGTCAACATGGTGAAACCCCGTCTCTACTAAAAATACAAAAATTAGCTGGGCATGGTGGTGCGTGCCTGCAGTCCCAGCTACTCGGGAGGCTGAGGCAAGAGAACTGTTTGAACCTGGGTGGTGGAGGTTACAGTGAGCCGAGATCGTGCCACTGCACTCCAGCCTGGCACTTGGCGACTGGCGATGGAGCAAGACTCTGTCTCAAAAAAAAAAAAGAATCAACATCTTGCTCTATTGTCCAGTCTGGAGTGCAATGGTGCTATCATAGCTCACTGCTATGAGCTGTGGTTTGTTGAATTGGCATTCATTCTTAACAAGATTCTTCTTTTTATTTAGTTTAACACTGTTTTCCTTTTTCTTTTTGGAGACAGGGTCTCCCTGTGCCACCCAGGCTAGAGTGCAGTGGTATGCATGATCCATGATTGTGGCTCACTGCAGCTGCCACCTCCTGGGCTCAAGTGATCCTCCCACCTTAGCCTCCTAAGTAGCTGGGACCACAGGCGCGTGCCCTGGATATTTTTTTAATATTTTGTAAAGATGGGATCTTGCTATGTTGCCCAGGCTGGTCTCAAACGCCTGGGTTCAATCGATCCTTCTACCTTTTTTATTTTTTTAGATGGAGTTTCGCTCTTGTTACCCAGGCTGGAGTGCAATGGCACCATCTCAGTTCACGCCAACCTCCACTCCTGGGTTCAAGCAATTCTCCTGCCTCAGCTTCCCGAGTAGCTGGGACTATAGTCATGCGCCACCATGCTCAGCGAATTTTTGTATTTTTTAGTAGAGACGGGTTTTCACCATATTGACCAGGATGGTCTCGATCTCTTGACCTCATGATCCACCTGCCTCAGCCTCCCAAAGTTCTGGGATTATAGGCGTGAGCCACCGTGCCTGGCCTCGATCCTCCCACCTTAGCCTCCAAAAGTGTTGGGATTACAGGAATGAACCACTGTACCCGGTTGATAATTTTTTTTTTTTCTTTTTTAAAGACGGGGTTTCACCATGTTGGTCAGGCTGGTCTTGAACTACCGACCTCAGGTGATCTGCCTGCCTTGACCTCCAAAGTGCTGGGATTACAGGCGCGAGCAACCACACCCAGCCTAATTTTTTTTTTTTTTTGAGACGAAGTTTTTGCTCTTGTTGCCCAGGCTGGAGTGCAGTGAGGTGATCTCAGCTAATTTTTGTATTTCTTTCTTCTTTTTTTTTTTTTTTTTTGTGGGGGGCATCCCTGTGTTTATTTGGGGCACACCCGGGCGAGGGCCCCACACCTAGAAGAAGGTGTTGGGCCTCTTGGTAGTGAAGCGTGGCTTGTGCTGACGGCGCAGGACGCGGTGAGGCAGCGGGAGCTTGATCTTGGAGTCGTGGAACTGCTTCGCTGGCCGGCGGCACTTGCTGGCTGCGATCTCCTCCTCCACTTTCATGATCTGGACGGAGTGGGCCTGGGCGCAGTGCCGGGTGCCCATGTCTCGGTAGCACTGGGTGACAGCGCCCGTGGTGGTCAGGTCCTGGTATTCCCGGTACAGGTTGTGGGTGCCGCTCCGGGAGTCATAGCGCAGCCAGATACCGAAGTTCTTCACCCGCAGGGGGGACTTCTGGAACACCTGCCCACAGTAGACTCCCCTGAAGACTTCTTCATCTTCTTTAACTGAGACACGAAGTACCAGAAGCGGGACTTGGCGACGACGTGATTAGGCGCAAAGATTCGCTTGCGGTAGAAGGGCGGTATGTGGCATTTGGGGGTGGGCAGGCAGCGACCCACCACCTTGTACTCTCGTAGTGTGCCCGAGGCCTTCATGGCGTTCTCTCTGCGCTCGCCGCCCCCGACAAAAAGCTTTTTTTTCTTTTTAGAGACGGGGTCTCGCCATGTTGCCCAGGCTGGAGTGCAGTGGCTATTCACAGGCACGATCCCACTACTGATCAGCACGGGAGTTTTGACTTGCTCCATTTCCGACCTGGGCCAGTTCACTCCTCCTTAGGCAACCTAGTGATCCCCCGCTCCTGGGAGGTCACCACATTGATGCCGAACTTAGTGCAGACACCCGATCGGCATAGAGCACTACAGCCCAGAACTCCTGGGCTCAAGCGATCCTCTCACCTTAGTCTCCCGCGTAGCTGGGACTACAGGAACTCACCACTGCACCCGGCTTTTTTTTTTTTTAAAGACCGGGTTTCACCATGTTGGTCAGGCTGGTCTTGAACTCCCGACCTCAAGTGATTTGCCCGTTTTGGCCTCCAAAGTGCTTGGATTACAGACGTGAGTCTCTACGCCAGGCCTAATATATATATATATTTTTTTTTGAGACAGAGTCTCGTTCTGTCATCAGGTGCCAGGCTGGAGTGCAGTGGCGAGATCTTGGCTCACCGCAACCTCTGCCTCCTGGGTTCAAGAATTCTCCTGCCTCAGCCTCCTGAGTAGCTGGGATTACAGGCACATGCCACCATACCCAGCTAATTTTTTATTTTTTAGTAGAGACGGGGTTTCACCATGTTGGCCAGGATGGTCTTGATCTCTTGACCTCGTGATCCACCCTTCTCGGCCTCCCAAAATGCTGGGATTACAGGCGTGAGCCACCGTGCCCGGCTCTTTTTAAAATTTTTTTTTAAGGTAACAAATTTCTGGTTTATTTCAAATGTATACATATACTGAACACTTCTAGAGGTTTGCTCTCTGGTTTTACTCTCATCTTGCCACATGACTATAAACAAAAAGACTTCCCTTTTTCATTAGATATCCATTTGTTCTGTGATTTACCTTGTGACTTATAAAAATTAGGATCTAATTCTGAAAAACTCTTTGGATACCAGTTTTACTCCTAGCTGACACAGTTTATATCCTATTGGAAAAATAAGAAATGCCTCTTATTTCAGTAATCCAAAACTTAACAAGCATACTCTTAGTAAATTCTTACTTTATATTCACAGAACACAGACCACCAGTGTAAAACAGGAGAAAGCATCAAATAAAAAGCCAGTGAAAAGAAGAAAAAAGAAGAGAGCTGCCAATTAAAGCTAACAGTTGTATATTTGTATATAACTATTAAAAGGATATTTATTCCATTCTAACAATCCTGGGTATTTTTTATTCACAAATCCATTATAAAATTTAGCAGGATTTTTTAAAGAGTCTTTTTGTTTTGTTTTGTTTGAGCCAGAGTTTCGCTCTTGTTACCCAGGCTGGAGTGCAATGGCTCGATCTGGGCTCACTGCAACCTCCGCCTCCTGGCTTCAGGCAATTCTCCTGCCTCAGCCTCCGGAGTAGCTGGGATTACAGGCATGTGTCACCATGCCCAGCCAATTTTTTTTTTGTATTTTTAGTAGAGACGGGGTTTCACCATGTTGACCAGGATGGTCTCGATCTCTTGACCTTGTGATCCACCCTTCTTGGCCTCCCAAAGTGCTGGGATTATAGGCATGAGCTACCGCACCTGGCCTTATTTCTTTTTTTTAAGATGGGGTTTCGACATGATGGCCAGGCTGGTTTTGAACACCTGACCTCAGGCAATCCACCTACCTCGGCCTCCCAAAGCGCTAGGATTACAGGCTTGAGCCACCACACCCGGCCAGGTTGATTTCTTAAACAATTTATTTATTTTTTCTTTTTTTCTTGAGACAGAGTCTTGATCTGTCGCCCAGGCTGGAGTGCAGTGGCGTGATATCAGCTCACTGCAAACTTCACCTCCAGGTTCAAGTGATTCTCCTGCCTCAGCCTCCCAAGTAGCTGGGATTACACTTGTGCACCACCATGCCCAGGTAATTTTTATATTTTTAGTAGAAACGGGGTTTCACCATGTTGGCCAGGCTGGTTTCCAGCTGCTGACTTCAAGTGATCTGCCTGCCCCAGCCTCCCAAATTGCTGGTATTACAGGTGTGAGCCACCAGGCCTTTTTTTTTGCAACAGGGTCTTACCCTGTCACCTAGGCCAAAGTACAGTGGCCTGATCAGGACTCCTTGCATCCTTGACTTCCTGGACTCAAATAATCCTCCCACCTCAGCTTCCTGAGTAACTGGGACCACAGCCATGCATCACCATGCCCTGCTAACTAATAATTAAAAAAAAAAAATGGCTGGGAGCGGTGGCTCATGCCTGTAATCCCAGCACTTTGGGAGGCTGAGGTGGGCGGATCACGAGGTCAAGAGATCGAGACCATCCTGGCCAACATGGTGAAACCCCGTCTCTACTAAAAAATACAAAAATTAGCTGGGTGTGGTAGCACGCACCTGTAGTCCCAGCTACTCAGGAAGGCTGAGGCAGGACAATTGCTTGAACCCAGGAGGCGGAGATTGCAGTGAGCCGAGATTGCACTACCGTACTCCAGCCTGGTGCCTGGCAACAGAGTGAGATTCTGTCTCAAAAAAGAAAAAATTTCTAGAGACCATCTCACTATGCTGCCCAGGCTGGTCTCAAACCCCTGGCCTCAAGTGATTCCCCTGCCTCTGCCTCTCAAAGTGCTAAGGTTACAGAAGTGAGCCACCTTGCCAAGCCTACTTCTATCTTTTACTTTTTTTTCTTGAGACAGAATTTCACTTTTTTTTTTTTTTGGCTGTTAAAATGTTCACCCCCACAAAAGGAGAGTGGACAGATTTATTGAAATCAAACCGAGAAAGGAGCAGCTGGATGGCTGGTCTCTGGGCCCAGCCCCAGGCCCCTCTGCCCAGGATGGGGCCTTGCCAGAGAGGGAGGAGAGGAATGGAGCCTGCAGCTGTCCACGAGGGAAGCGCCCATTGTCACTCCCAAGAGCGGGGGCTGCTCTTGGAAACATCCAATATGGAAAGAAAACCAAGGGCCAAAAGTCACATGGACAGGGCCAGAGAAGGGGTGGGGAGGTGGAAAGCAGGCAGAGGCAGGCTTAGGGGCCTGCAGTGAGTTAAACTGTGTTTCTCGAGGCAGCCCAGGGGTGGATGGAGGTGGGGGCTGCCAGCCTTGCAGGGGTCCTAGGCTGGACCTTCCTCTGGAGCCCTTCCCAGAATGGCTTTGGGGTCCCTCCCCATCTAAGATCTGTCGTGGATGGCAGAGGGGAGTGGCACTCTCCGGCAGGGAACCTCAGGGCCCATCCCTGGCTGCTGCTGTAGTTAGTCCACTGAGGGCACGGTGTGGTAGCACCTGACAGCTCCCCACCCACTCCACCTGGTCCCGAGCCCAGGGCCAAATGGAGAGGAAAGAGGATTCTGAGAAAGAAGAAATAAGCAGGCAGTGAGGCTGACCTCAGCCCCAGGACTGGCCAAGACCGGGCCTGTCGCAGGGCCAGGGGAAGCATTACTAAAGGATCTGGGGCTCCGCACTCTGGCTCCATACATAGTGGGTGCCCAGAGAGTCCTCTGCCCTGGGGTGCTGCTCCCAATCTAGGTTGGGGGCACGGCTAGGTCCAGTGACTCAGCTTTGATGTCCAAGACCCGAACTCCTGCCTGCCTGGCATGGTTCTTCCTGGTCACATGGACCAGATCATGTTCCAAGTGGAGGATGTGGCTCTGCACGTGGTCATCAATGGGGAAGGAGGTCAGGTACCTCTTGACCATGGCGAAGTAAGCCATGGCCTCCCCAAAACTGGGTACAGGCACCTCATCACCATCCTCCTCCTCATCATCATCGTCTTCATCTTCATCATCCTCTTCCTCATCGTCCTTTTATTCCTCACTGTTTGACTCAGAGTCCTCCCTACCTTCCAGGAAATGCAGAGTAGGGCAATGGGCCTCCTCTTGGGCACCATAACCCCTGAAGCTGCCACTGGCCTCCACTACTCCCTGGGCCCAGTCCTCAGCTTCCAAGCCCTGGGAGGAACTCTCTTCCTCTTCCTCCTCCTCTTCATCACTGTCCTCAACATCACCCTCCTCCTCCACCTCCTCTTCCTCACCCAATTCTTCTCCTTCCCCCTTCCTCCTCCTCCCTTCCTTCTTCCTCTTCCTCTCCACCCTCCTCTTCCTCCTCTTTCTCTTCCTCCCCCTCACTCTTGAGGGAAGTGGTGATGGTGGCATTAGGGCCACCCCCAAAGCCAGCCTCGAGAAAGCAGGCAGCTATGTCCGAAGGCTCCACTGCCTGGCAGCTACAAAGTGCAAGGCCTCCGTGAAACCAGCTGCAGGCCTGAGTGATCCTGGCCCTCTAGCACGGCCATGGCCTTGAGCATCATGGCCTGGTGGTAGTGGCCCTTCACCAGCTGGACCACTCCCCTCTACAGCTGATGCACGGTGCCGGGAGGAAAGGCCAGCTGCACATGTCCGAGGTGTCCAAGGACTGGGCAGCCAAGTGGCCGTCCAGCAGTAGGACCCGGTGAGACTCTGCAGCCATTCGGGGGTCCAGGGCCTTCAAGTACTTGGCCAGGGCCCGGTTGGTGACACCACCCTTGGAGTTGGTGGTGTAGTCACAGGGCAAGCCGGCTTGGCCTGCGCGGGGCTTGGCTGACTTGCCCACCACCAGCGGGGGCAGCTTTTTGTTGCAGTCGGCGTTGGCGCACAGCAGCATGCTCAGGCGCTGGGTGGCTCCGAACAGCCCCGAGGCCTGGTCAGGCAGGAAGTCATACCACAGATTGGTCTCAGTGGTGCTGAACACGTCCTGCAAGGCATAGCCCTCGGCCACCGACGGTGGCTGCTCCTCCCGAGCGCGCCAGCCAGTCGTGCCATTGCACTCCAGCCTGGGCAACAAGAGTGAAACTCTGTCTCAAAAAATAAATTAAATAAATAAGGGAAGTATAATATATACAGGTACAGATGAGCCAGTTGGTATTAATTGGTACTTGGAGGATGAAGAGTTTTGCTTTGCTTTGCTTCTGTTCTCTAAGATATAAAAGAGGTCGGCCGGGCGCGGTGGCTCAAGCCTGTAACCCCAGCACTTTGGGAGGCCGAGGCGGGTGGATCACAAGGTCAAGAGATCGAGACCATCCTGGTCAACATGGTGAAACCCCGTCTCTACTAAAAATACAAAAAATTAGCTGGGCATGGTGGTGTGTGCCTGTAATCCCAGCTACTCAGGAGGCTGAGGCAGGAGAATTGCCTGAACCCAGGAGGCAGAGGTTGTGGTGAGCCGAGATCGCGCCATTGCACTCCAGCCTGGGTAACAAGAGGGAAACTCCGTCTCAAAAAAAAAAAGGTCATCAGCGAAGAGTGAGAAGATAGAAGAGATGTTGAATGTTGGAAGAGAGAAAAAGGGTAAAAGTGGAGAATGAATGGCTTGAGGAAATATAGTAGGTAGGTTTGGGAGGCAATAGTGAGGGTTGTGATCATACATTTAAAATGAAATCAGCCAGTTGTGTGGTGTTTTATGTTTAACTGCAGGTAAAATGTGAAATGAGTGGAGAGTTTAAAAAGGGCTGTGGCTTTGCAAGGTGAATTTGAAGAAACAGACCAGGAGAGGTGGCTCATACCTGTAATCCCAGCACTTTGGAAGGCCAAGGCAGATGGATCACCTGAGGTCAGGAGTTTGAGACCAGCCTGACCAACATGGAGAAACCCTGTCTCTTCTAAAAACACAAAATTAGCTGGGTGTGGTGGCTTAGAATCCCAGCTACTCAGGAGGCTGAGGAAGGAGAACTGCTTGAAGGCGGGAGGCGGAGCTTATAAGCAGAGATCCTGCCATTGCCCTCCAGCCTGGGCAACAAGAGCAAAACTCTGTATTAAAAAACAAAAACAAAACAATTTCACATAATACTAGTGAAAGAATAAGTTGTGAAATCCATTTTATAGAGCAACATGGAATTTATATATATATATATATATATATATATATTTTTTTTTTTTTTCTTTTTGAGACAAAGTTTCTCTCTTGTTACCCAGGCTAGAGTGCAATGGCACAATCTCGGCTCACCGCAACCTCCGCCTCCTGGGTTCAGGCAATTCTCTCGCCTCAGCCTCCTGAGTAGCTGGGATTACAGGCACACGCCACCATGCCCAGCTAATTTTTTGTATTTTTAGTAGAGACGGGGTTTCACCATGCTGACCAGGATGGTCTCGATCTCTTGACCTCATGACCCACCCGCCTCGGCCTCCCAAAGTGCTGGGATTACAGGCTTGAGCCACCGCGCCCGGCCTCTATATATTTTTTTTGAGATGGAGTCTCACTCTGTTGCCAGGGCTAGAGTGCAGTGGCGTGATCTCGTCTCGCTACAACCTCCGCCTCCTGGGTTCAAGTGATTCTCCTGCTCCAGCCTCCCAAGTAACTGGGATTATAGGTGCTTGCCCCTATGTCCAGCCTCCTGAGTAGCTGGGACTACAGGCGTGAGCCACCATGCCTGGCTAATTTTTAGTAGATGGGGTTTTGCCAGGCTGGTCTTGAAATCCTTACCTCATGTGATCTTCATGCTTTGGCCTCCCAAAGTACTGGGATTACAGGTGGGAGCTGCCGTGCCTGGCCTCTGATTTTTAAAAAACTGAAGTTTACCAACCACACTAGTATAGGAGCATTTGGATACTCACAAAAGGCTAACATTTTTTTGCCAAGTGTGCAAAAGGACAAATGGGCAAGAGAACAAAGGGAATTGAGGATGTTGGTGGGATAGTGATTCAGCGTATTAACTACCTAGTCCAGACTTTAGAACTGAATGAAGTCAGAAGGGTGCTATTGGATCAGAACAAACGGGGGCATCAAAGCACCTCTCTATGAGGTGGCACGAAGTATGAAATAGCTAAAAGAACAGAGAAAAGTTAGGTACGGGAATTTTGGAGTTTGAGATTTCTGGTATGAAATGTACTAGATAATGGGGTCTAAAAGCCGGGTGAAGTGGCTCACACCTGTAATTCTAGCACTTTGGGAGGCTGAGGTAGGCAGATCACAAGGTCAGGAGCTCAAGATCAGCCTTGCCAACATGGTGAAACCCCATCTCTACTATAATACAAAAATTAGCTAGGCATGGTGGTGTGTGCCTGTAATCCCAGCTACTTGGGAGGCTGAGGCAGGAGAATGGTTTGAACTGGGACCCAGGAGGCGGAGGTTGCAGTGAGACAAGATCACGCCATTGCACTCCAGCCTGGGTAACAAGAAAGGTCTATACGTTGGCTGTAAAGGGGTGAAGGTGAGTTTCACAAAGTTCAAGAACTCTAAGACTTGGGTGGATGTCAGATGGTTTACTCATGAATTATAAAAGCCATTTCAATATCAAAATCTTTGATGAAATCTGGGGAGTGACCAGGGTAGTGGCAGATAACTATGATCTGAATTTCCTTTATCAATCATCATCCATACTCTTATTTGACCTCTAACTTATTAACTGTCATTCTCATGTCCACTAGTGTTATCTTCTTGTCTTCACTTCCTTTTTTGTGCAATTCAATCAAATTGCTCTCAAAAAAAAAAACCTAAATGACCTTAGTCCTCTGACTCAAGTCACATACCAGAAAACAGTCACCCTTGGCCAGGCACTGTAGCTCACACCTGTAATCTCAGCTACCTGGGAAGCTGAGGCAGGAGAATTGCTTTAACCCAGGTGGAGGTTGCGTGAGCCAAGATCGTGCCACTGCACTTCAGCCTGAGCAACAGAGCAAGACCCTATAACAACAACAACAACAACAACAAATCACCCTTCCAGAAGCATAGTCACATTTGTAGAGAAAAGTCATGTTCAGGCTGGGCGCGGTGGCTCACGCCTGTAATCCCAGCACTTCGGAAGGCCCAGACGGGTGGATCACGAGGTCAAGAGATCGAGACCATCCTGGTCAACAAGGTGAAACCCCGTCTCTACTAAAAATATAAAAATTAGCTGGGCATGGTGGTGCGTGCCTGTAGTCCCAGCTACTCGGGAGGCTGAGGTAGGAGAATTGCTTGAACCCAGGAGGCGGAGGTTGCGGTGAGCCGAGATTGTGCCATTGCACTCCAGCCTGGGTAACAACAGTGAAACTCTGTCTCAAAAAAAAAAAAAGTCATGTTTGGAGGGGCTGTTTAGAGATAAATTGACAAGTTGCAGAATGCACTGAACCCATTAGCTACTAAAATGGATTTCCCATTCAGTCTCAAAACATTTCCAGAGGTTGGTAATTTCTTTATTGATTTTTTTTTTTCTTAAATAACATCAGTTAACATCCATTTTACCCTACGTACAGTAGAGTAAAAATAAAATGTATAAAAACTCCTTTGTACTCCCCTCATTTAGTTCTACTCCACAGAATTAACAATTTTTAATATTTTCTTGTTTATCCTTACAGAATTCCATTCATTGGTAAGAATGGTGTCATATAAAACTCCTTAGCCAGGGGCAACGGCTCCTGCTTGTAATCACAGCATTTCTGGAGGCCAAGGTGGGAAGACTGCTTGAGGGCAGGAGTTCAAAACCAGCCTCGGCAACACAGAGACCCCATCTGTAAAAAAATTAAAACAAAAAGTTTCACAACACAGTCTCTCTCTCTCTCTCTCTGTCTCTCTCTCTCTATCTATACATATATATATATATATATATATATATATATATATATATATATATATATTTTTTTTTTTTTTTCAGATGGATTTTTGCTCTTGTTGCCTGGGCTGGAGTGCAATGGCATGATCTCAGCTCACTGTAACCTCTACCTCCCGGGTTTAAGCAATTTTCCTGCCTCAGCCTCCCAAGAAGCTAGGATTACAGGCGGTCACCACCACACCCAGATAATTTTATTTTTTTTGGTATTTTTAGCAGAGATGGGGTTTCGCCATGTCAGCCAGGCTGGCATTAAACTCCTGACCTCAGGTGATCTGCCTGCCTGAGGTCAGGAGCCACTTCACTCGGTCACAGTCTGTATATTTAATATATACATCAAAATATGTTAAATCTAGAAAACAATTTTCACTGAAGGACAAAGTAATCTTTCTAAAATACATTTTAAAATTTCAAAGGGGTAAGAGTTATGGAGGCAGAAATGGTGCAAGAACATTAGAAACACCATCATGCTGGGCTGGGCATGGTAATGTGCACTTGTTCTTTTGTTTTTGAGATGGAGTGTCCCTCTGTCCCCCAGGCTGGGGTGCAGTGGTGCAATCTCAGCTCACTGCAACCCCTGCCTCTGGGTTCAAGCGATTGTCCTGCCTTGGTCTCAAGTAGCTGGGACTACATGCGTGTGCTACAATGCCCAGCTACGCCCAGCTATTTTTTTTGTATTTTTATTAGAGACAGGGTTTCACCGTGTTAGCCAGGATGGTCTTGATCTCCTGACCTTGTGATCTGCCCACCTCAGCCTCCCAAAGTGCTGGGATTACAGGCATGAGCCACTTTGCCCAGCAACAGGTAATGTGCTCTTGTAATCCCAGCTACTTAGGAGGCCGAGGTAGGAGGATCGCTGTAATCCAGGAGTTTGAGATCCCCTTCTTAAAAAAAAGGCCAGGTGCGGTGGCTCATGCCTGTAATCCCAGCACTTTGGGAGGCCACGATGGGTGGATCACCTGAGGTCAGGAGTTCGAGCCTGGCCAACATGGTGACACCCCATCTCTATAAAAAATAATAAAAATAAAAAAACTATCACAGCAGGATTTCAATAGAGGACACAAAGAGTATACAAACACTAAATATGAAACAAATTGATAGAGCCTTGACTATGTCTCAAGTTATAACTGAAAATACACAGCTTATGAAACTAACACATAAGAGTACAAATTCAGGCTCTTATAGTCAGGAACTGTTGTTTATTGATGAAATCATGTTATTTCCCAGCAATTCAGTTTCCTCATTTATAATTTAGATTGTAATGATTGCTGGGAAATGCAGTCTCATTCATGCAGTCTTTTAATCCCCACTTGGCTGCATTAAGAATAGACTGTAGACCTGGAATACTTTCTTACCAAGAGATCAAAGAGCCCAGACAGGTGCAGTGGCCCACTCCTGTAATCCGAGCACTTTGGGAGGCAGGCAGATCACTTGAAGCCAGAAGTTCGAGGCCAGCCTGACCAAAACAGTGAAACTTCATATATACTAAAAATACAAAAATTAGCTGGGACATATTTATCAATATGTCTGATAAATCTGATGATTTATCATCATCAGACATATTTATCAATACAAAAATTAGACTACATCTGTAGTCCCAGCTACTAGAGAGGCCAAGGCATGAGAATTACTTGAACCTGGGAGGTGGAGGTTGCGGTGAGCCAAGATTGCCCCACTGTACTCCAGCCTGGGTGACGGACAGACTCTGTCTCAAATTTAAAAAAGGAAAAAGAGCCCATGTGACCTGTGGTGGCTTCTTGCTGCTGTGCGGCTACCTTTCCCTGTGGCAAGCTCAGTGCACCAGAGGAGCCAATTTGCCTGCACTGGCTGCCAGGAAGCTGATCTTGCTCTGTGAGTAAAGCGTTGCTGCACCCACAGCTTCATGGCATTGTTTTGTACAACTCTGATACCAAGGTACATGGGGTGAAAGCATTTGGACTTCTATTCCTGTCGGTTGGCACAGTGATGATCTTTGAAGTCCTGCATGTGGTGGGAGGCATCCCCTGGGTGATGGGAACCAGTGTTTAGTGTTCTGCTCCCCTGGGATTGATAATCGGGTGCCCCATATATTGCTTAACAATAATCAAGTGGATAACATTTAAACATTTCTACATAGGTATACATAAATGATATATTAAAATTCTGTATATAGTCTAGTGCTGCTAAATATGTTAATATTGTCCTTATTTCCTTCCAAAAATCACATGAGCTTCTGCCAACAACTGGAGAGGAAAGACAATCATCAGACATATTTATCATCAAAGGAACAAATAGGACAAAATTATCAATTCTGTACCACAATCAATAAAAAGCTAATGTCTATATTTGCTCATTTGGTAATGTGACTACATGTTAAATGGTGTCATGTGTATGTGAGTGTGTGCCTGTGTGTGTTTTGAGTACAGTGAAAAATAAGGCAGTAAGTGGTTTTTCTGTCACTGGCTGGAATGTGAAAAAGTTTAGAGGCATACCCAATAACACTGGAAACGGGCCATCTCCGGAAGTCAATATATTCCTTCTACTTCCTTATATTTTACAAGAAACACTTTCTTACCTCATATGTTTTTTCTTACGCTTTCTCTTGGACATTTCTTTATTATATTTCTTCCTCTTTTTATAGAACCATTGACTTATCTGCAAAAAATGAGGCGTGGGAGGTGATTAGCACAGGAATAAGGGTATTGGATAAGGAATAAGGAATATGGGTAACAGTACTACACAAGTGACTTTGTCTGTCAGTGAAGAAATGTCTGTTAATGCTGTCATACCTGCTTATGTGTCATGCCAAATTCAAATGAGAGTGACAGACTCTCTTGTATTGTGGGGCACCTGTTTAACTTAAACTTTGCCCAGAGAGTGTCCATGAGGGATTTGCTGACTAATCTTGTCTTGGGATACTGTTTCTGTTTCTCATTTTCCACTTTCCTTTTTACTTCCTGTTCATTGTCCAGGTCCTTTTCAGTTTCCTCTTCTTTTTGTTGCTCTCTCTTTCCGCCAGCTTCTCCTCCTCCTTCTGTTGACTTCTGCTTTCCCTTTTGTTCATCTTCACTATATTTTCCATTTGATTGTTCAGGATTTTGATCCCAAGGCATAGCTGGTTGTTTCTGTATAAAAAGATCTGTGGAATAAAATCAAGCTGCAGCTAAATTTGGATTTCAGTTCATAGTCAACAATCTCCTATGTGAGAATATATTTGATTTTCCTAAGTTAGTAATGCTGTACATTGGTGAAAAATACACAGCACAGAAAAAGTGAACTTGATACCTGCCTGGTGGCTCATGCCTGTAATCCCAGCACTTTGGGAGGCCAAGGTGGGTGGATCACGAGGTCAGGAGACGGAGACCATCTTGGCTAACATGGTGAAACCCCATCTCTCCAAAAATACAAAAATTAGCCGGGCATGGTAGCACACACCTGTAGTCCCAGCTACTTGGGAGGCTGAGGCAGGAGAACTGCTTGAACCCAGGAGGCTGAGATTGCAGTGAGCCGAGACCATACCACTGCACTCCAGCCTGACAACAGGGTGAGACTCCACTTTAGAAAAAAAAAGGCTGGGAGCGTGGCTCAAGCCTCTGATCCCAGCACTTTGTGAGGCAGAGGTGGGTGGATCATGAGGTCAGGACTTCGAGACCAACCTGACCAATATGGTAAAACCTCGTCTCTACTAAAAATATAAAAATTAGCTAGGCATGGTGGTGGGCACCTGTAATCCCAACTACTCAGGAAGCTGAGGCTGGAGAATTGCTTGAACCCGGGAGGAGGACGCTGCAGTGAGCCGAGATCATGCCACTGCACTCCAGTGTGGGCGACAGCATGAGACTCTGTCTCAAAAAAAAAAAAAAAAAAACTTATTTGAAATCTAAGGGTCAAATCTGCCAAGGTAAAATTCATGTATTAGCCTACAGAATATAATGCAGGCTGGGCACGGTGGCTCACACCTGTAATCCCAACATTTTGGGAGGCTGAGGCAGGTGGATCACCTGAGGTCAGGAGTTCGACCAGCATGACCAACATGGAGAAACTCTGCCTCTACTAAAAATACAAAATTATCCGGGCCTGGTGGTGCATGCCTGTAATCCCAGCTACTCAGCAGGCTGAGGCAGGAGAATCTCTTGTACGCAGGAGGCAGAGGTTGCAGTGAGTTGAGATGGCGCCATTGCACTCCAGCCTGGGCAACAAGAGCGAAACTCTGCCTCAAAAAAGAATATAATGTAGCAGTTTTTTAAACAAGTATGAAGTAGATCAATAAATATTAACGTGGAACAATGCCCCAGGCATATTTTACATAAAAGAGCAATTTTATGTTCACAAACAGAGGAGTAAATTTCTTCAATTGAAAAATCTTAACTATGTTCACATAACCAGATGGCTTCACTAGTGAATTCTACGAATGTGTTTGCAAGAATTAAACCTTTCACAAAGTCTTCCGAAAAATAGGAAAGAACATTTCCCAACTTATTCTATGAGATCAGTATTTTTACCCTGCATATCAGTCACAGTTCAACTGGAGAAAGATAAGACATCAGTAGCGAATATACATTAAGAAATTCATTGCAGGGAATTGGCTTACACAATTTTGGAAATGTCTTGGCAAGTCGGAAAGGATGTCTGGAAACCCTTCAGTGTGAGACGAAGCTGCTCTCCCTAGGCAGAATTTCCTCTTAAAGCCTCATCGGATTGAATTAGATTATAATCCCTTTTACATAAAGACAATTAAGATAGATTTTAATTATATCTAAAAAGCCAGTAGCAAGGCCCAGTGTGGTGGCTCACACCTGTAATCCCAGCCACTGCACTCCAGCCTGGGCAACAGAGCAAGACTCCATCTCAAAATAAAATAAATATGCCAGTACCACCTAGTGTTTGATTGAATTACTGGGGTCTATAGCCTACCCAAGTCGCCACATTGAAGGCCATCATCACACTGATACTCAAACCAGACAGATACCTCCTCCAAAAAAGTATAGATTAATGTCCCTTTATGAAAATGGAGGCAAAAACGTCAACAAAATGCTAACAATTCAAAATCTAGCAACATAGTAAAAGGATTATACACTGTAACCAAGTGGGATTTATTCTAGAAATGTGTGACTGGTTCAATATAGGAAAAGCAATGTAATATATCAAAGGAATAGAATAAAGCAGAAAAACTATGGGATCATCTCGATAGAGGCAGGCAAGGCTGTTTCTCTAAAATGTAAACAGTGACCATAGGACCTAGCAATTGCCCCCTTTAAACAAAATACATTATATCTATATAATAGACTATTATTTAGCCACAAAAAGAAGTAAAATCCTGATTAATGCTCAACATGGGTGAATATTGAACACAAGCTAAATTGGGGGGCCAGGTGTGGAGACTCACGCCTGTAATCCCAGCACTTGGGGAGGCCGAGGTGAGAGGACTGCTTGAGTCCAGCAGTTGGAAACCAGCTTGGGCAACATAGTGAGATCTCCTTCTCTTAAAAATAAAAAAAAATGAGGCCGGGCATGGTGGCTCACGCCTGTAATCCCAGCACTTTGAGAGCCTGAGGTGGGCAGATCACAAGGTTAGGAGTTTGAGACCAGCCTGGCCAATATGGTGAAACCCTGTCTCTACTAAAAATACAAAAATTAGCTGGGCATGGTGGCTCATGCCTGTAATCCCAGCTACTAGGGAGGCTGAGGCAAGAGAATCTCTTGCATCTCTGAGGCAGAGGTTGCAGTGAGCCAAGATGGTGTTACAGCACTCCAGGCCTAGGCAACAAGAGCAAAACTCCTCTCAAAAAATAATAATAGGCCGGGCGCGGTGTCTCAAGCCTGTAATCCCAGCACTTTGGGAGGCCGAGGTGGGTGGATCACGAGGTCAAGAGATCGAGACCATCCTGGTCAACATGGTGAAACCTCGTCTCTACTAAAAATACAAAAACTTAGCGGGGCATGGTGGCACGTGCCTGTAATCCCAGCTACTCAGGAGGCTGAGGCAAAAGAATTGCTTGAACCCAGGAGGTGGAGGTTGCGGTGAGCTGAGATTGCGCCATTGCACTCCAGCCTGGGTAATAAGAGGGAAACTCCGTCTCAAAAAAATAAAAAAATAAACAATAATAATAAAATAAAAAATTTTTAAGTGAGGTGAGAGGATCACTTGAGCCCAAGAAGTTGAGGCTGCAGTGAGTCCTGATGGCAACACTATATTTCCGCCTGGGTGACAGAGTGAGGAGACCCTGCAGCAACAGGAAGAAGAAAAAACAAAAGAACAAGTGAAAGAAGTCAGATGCAAAAGTCAGACATTATATGATTCTGTTTATATACAATGTCCCGTGTATAGGCAAATCTATAGAGACTGAAAGTAAATTAGTGATTATCAGAGATTAGGGTGGGATAAAATTCAGAGTGTCTGCTAATTGGTGAACATTTTCGTTTTTTAAAAAAAATTTAGGCCAGGCGCGGTGGCTCACACCTGTAATCCCAGCACTTTGGGAGGCTGAGGTAGGCGGATCATGAGGTCAAGAGATCGAGACCATCCTGGCTAACATGGTGAAATCCCATCTATACTAAAAATACAAAAATTAGCTGGGCTAGGTGGCTTGCATCTGTAGTCCCAGCTACTCGGGAGGCTGAGACAGGAGAATTGCTTGGACCCAAGAGGCGGAAGTTGCAGTGAGCCGAGATTGTGACACTGCACTCCAGCCTGGCGCCTGGCGATGGAGTGAGACTCTGTCTCAAAAAAAAAAAAAAATAAATAAATAAGTAAAAAATTAAAAAAAATTATTTTTAAGAGATGGTGGCTTGGCAGTTCACTATGCTGTTGTTGGTCTTGAAACCCTCAGCTCGAGTGATCTGTCCACATTGGCATTCCAAAGTGCTGGGATTACAGGTGTGAG
Organism: Callithrix jacchus; assembly: GCF_049354715.1. NCBI lineage: Eukaryota > Metazoa > Chordata > Mammalia > Primates > Cebidae > Callithrix > Callithrix jacchus. Next base: position 22,601,389 of record NC_133510.1, on the reverse strand, counting down.
CCACTGCAGCAGGCCACAAGTTTCCTTTTGTTAGAAAAAAACAAACTCTTGTAACCCACATCCCTCTATTGCTACCACTTGTCTTCTCAATTTCTCTTACAGAATGTGATGAAGTATAAGAAAATTTCTTACATTCCTCTAAAGAGTTATCTGTATTTGTTGCTTGCCCGTTGGTGATTTTTTCTCCCCTCATTCTCTCTTGAATATTCTCCAATCAGGCTTTTATATCCAACTTCCACACACTCCTCTTCAGAGTCAGACATGAATGACCTTGACGCTGCAAAAAATAAAATGACCACAGGGCACTGTGGATTTCGCCTGTAACCCCAGCATTTCAGAAGGCCAAGGCGGGTGGATCACCTGAGGCCAGGAGTTTGAAACCCGCTTGACCAACATGGCCAAACCCCTTCTCTACAAAAAAAAATACAAAAATTAGCCACACCTGGTGGTCCACACTTGTAATCCTAGCTACTCAGGAGGCTGAGGCAGGAGAATCACTTGAGCCCTGGAGGCAAAGTTTGCAGTGAGCCGAGATTGCCCACTGCACTCCAGCCTGGGTGACAAAGCAAGACTCAGTCTCAAAACAAACCAACAAATACCACCACCACCAACAACAACAAAAAAAAACAAAGTCCAGGCATAGAGGGTCACATCTGTAATTGCAGCACTTTGGGAGGTAGAGGTGGGCGGATCATTTAAGGTCAGGAGTCCAGGACCAGCCTGGTCAACATGGTGAAAACCCGTGTCTACTAAAAATACAAAAAATTGGCCGGGCGTGGTGGCTCAAGCCTATAATCCCAGTACTTTGGGAGGCCAAGGCGGGTGGATCACGAGGTCAAGAGATCGAGACCATCCTGGTCAACAAGGTAAAACCCCATCTCTACTAAAAATACAAAAATTAGCTGGGTATGGTGGCGCGTGCCTGTAATCCCAGCTACTCAGGAGGCTGAGGCAGGAGAATTGCCTGAACCCAGGAGGTGGAGGTTGTGGTGAGCCGAGATCACGCCATTGCACTCCAGCCTGGGTAACGAGCGAAACTCCGGCTCAAAAAAAAAAAAAAAAAATTAGTCGGATGTGCTCTTGAACCCCAGGATGGGGAGGTCGCAGTGAACCCAGATCGTGCCACTGCACTCCAGCCTGGGTGACAGAACAAAACTGTGACTCAAGCCGGGCGCGGTGGCTCAAGCCTGTAATCCCAGCACTTTCTTTGGGAGGCTGAGGCGGGTGGATCACGAGGTCAAGAAATCGAGACCATCCTGGTCAACATGGTGAAACCCCGTCTCTACTAAAAATACAAAAAATTAGCTGGGCATGGTGGCGTGTGCCTGTAATCCCAGCTACTCAGGAGGCTGAGGCAGGAGAATTGCCTGAACCCAGGAGGCGGAGGTTGCGGTGAGCCGAGATCGCGCCATTGCACATTGCACTCCAGCCTGGGTAACAAGAGCGAAACTGTCTCAAAAAAAGAAAAGAAAAGAAAGAAAGAAAACTGTGACTCAAGAAACAAGAAAAAAAAAAGTAAAGAAAATAAATCAAATGGCCAATTCCCAATCCCCATTTTTTTTTTAAGGGTATCGTGGTGATGGGACCGTGGGTGGTTTCTTTTTGTTTGTTTTCTTTCGTTGAAATAGAGGCGCGCTCTGAAGCCCAGACTGGAGCGTAGTGGCTCCATCTCGACTCGCTGCAACCTCTGCCTCCTAGGCTCAAAGGATTCTCTTGCCTCAGCCTCCTGAGTAGCTGGGACTACAGCTGTCCATCATCAAGCCTGGCTAATTTTTGTATTTTTGGTGGAGACGGGGTTTTATCATCTTGGCTAGGATGGTCTTCAACTCCTGAGCTGAAGCAATCTGCTCCCCTCGGCCTCCCAAAGTGCTGAGATTCCAGGTGTGAGCCACTGTGCCCGGCTTTTCCCCGTCTACTTACTTGAATCATCAGGGGCTTCTGAAGTATCAGGATCTCTCTCCATGTTAAAGTGTATTCTCCCACTCTCTGGACACTATCCCTTCCTGGGCTTGAGTCAATGGCTGCTCTTTGAAAGCTTTCTTTCTTGTTCCTCTTTCCCCTACTGCTTTCTTTCTGACTCTGTGCTCTTTGAATCACATTCAAGGTTAAATCCCTTCACCTCTGCCAGGCGCGGTGGCTCACGCCTATAATCCCAGCACTTTGGGAGGCCGAGGAGGGTGGATCACGAGGTCAAGAGACGGAGACCATCCTGGTCAACATGGTGAAACCCCGTCTCTACTAAAAATACAAAAATTAGCTGGGCATGGTGGTGCGCGCCAGTAGTCCCAGCTACTCGGGAGGCTGAGGCAGGAGAATTGCCTGAACCCAGGAGGCAGAGGTTGCGGTGAGCCTAGATCGCGCCATTGCATTCCAGCCTGGATAACGACAGCGAAACTCCATCTCAAAAAAAAAAAAAAAAGTTTTCAATAAACATATTTTTTTCTTTCCAAAGCAGCCTGAAAGAACACTAATGAACCCTGGGCTTAAGGGAGTTAAGGTAAATATAATTTTTTTTTTTTTTTGCTTTACATGTGGTTGTATATCTGGTTTTTTGTTGTTGTTGTTTGTTTTGTTTTTGTTTTTTTTGAGACGGAGTTTCGCTCTTGTTACCCAGGCTGGAGTGCAATGGCACATCTCGGCTCACCACAACCTCCGCCTCCTGGGTTCAAGCAATTCTCCTGCCTCAGCCTCCCGAGTAGCTTGGGACTACAGTTGCGTACCACCATGCCCAGATAATTTTTGTATTTTTAGTAGAGACGGGGTTTCACCATGTTGACCAGGATGGTCTCAATCTCTTGACCTCGTGATCCACCCGTCTCGGCCTCCCAAAGTGCTGGGATTACAGGCTTGAGCCACCGCGCCCGGCCTCCCTTCATTCTTTTTTTGATTATTTTATTTATTTTTTGTCATTTTTTAATTTTCTTTTTTTTTTTTTTTTTTGAGACAGAGTCTCACTCTGTCACCCAGGCTGGAGTGCAGTAGCTCAATCTTGGCTCACTGCAACCTACACCTCCCAGGTTCAAGCAATTCTCTGCCTCAGCCTCCTGAGTAACTGGGATTACAGGCACTTACCACCACACCTGGCTAAATTTTGTATTTTTAGTAGAGATGGGGTTTCACTATCTTGGCCAAGCTGGTCTTGAACTCCTGACCTCATGATCCACCCGCCTCAGCCTCCCAAAGTGCTGGGTTTACAGGCGTGAGCCACCACGCCCAGCCCCTTCATTTAACTTTGCTTGATCCCCCAGCTTTTCAGTAAACCAGCCAAACCTGGTCCCAGCTTAAGCCTTTGCATTTGCTATTTGCTCTGCCAAAAGCTCTTCCTCCAAATAAAATCACTTTATCCCTTCCCTTCTTCAGGTAACTCTTGAAAGCTACTCATCAGCAAGGCCTTCCCAGAACTGTGTATTCAGAAAGCAAGCCCCCTTTCTCCCACACTCCGTGTTCCCGTTCTCTGATTAGCTTTTCTCTTTATTACTTACCCCGTCTTCCGTATCCTCTGTTACTTGTTTTTTCTCCTGTTTGCCTCTAGAAAGATGAGCTTGCTGAATTCGGAGCTTTTAGTTTTCTTTGGTTCTCCACGCCCAGTAAGAACACATAGTAGGTGCTCAATAGTTGTTGAATGCTTGAGTGAGTATTGCAAGATGAGAATAGCGGTTATTTCTGAGAAGGCAAAATAACAGGAGGAAAGGACACCTTATTTTATTTATTTATTTACTTTTTGAGACCAAGTTCTGCTCTTGTTGCCCAAGCTGGAGTGCAATGACCCGATCTCGGCTCACTGCAACCTCTGCCTCCTGGGTTCAAGCAATTCCTCTCTCTGCCTCAGCCTCCCGAGTAGCTGGGATTACAGGTGCCACCAGGCCTGGCTAATGTTCTGTATTTTTAGTAGAAATCGGGGTTGTGGGGGGTGGGGGCAGTTTCACCATATTAGCCAGGCTGGTCTCGAACTCTTGACCTCAGGTGATCTGCCTGCCTTGGCCTACCAAAGTGCTGGGATTACAGGCATGAGTCACTGCAGCTGCCCAGGACAGCATTATTTTTACATTTTACACTTCGATATTGTTATTCAGTATATATGTGAACAGTAGCCAGAAATAAGGCTTGAGTCAGTATTCAATGAGGCATTTACAGCTTTTAAATTCGGGTTTAAGGGTAAAATAGGAGCTACCAGGGAGTTGTGTTAATCTGTGTTGTGATCAGGTAAACCTTCAACTGGAGAGTTGACTAAAGCTGTTCTAAACTGGAGACCATGCAAGAAGCTGAAGGATTTTCAAATCAGGCTGAAGATTTTGTATTAAATAAATACTTAAGACCGCTGGGCGAGGTGGCTCACACCTGTAATGCCCAGTACTTTGGGAGGCTGAGGCAGGTGGAACATGTAAAGTCAGGAGTTTGAGACCAGCCTGGCCAACATGGTGAAATTTGTCTCTACTAAAAATAGAAAACTTAGCCGGGCACAGTCGCTCATGCCTGTAATCCTGGCACTTTGTGAGGCCAACACAGGTGTATCACTTGAGGTCAGGAGTTCAAAGCCAGGTTGGCTAATATGGTGAAACCCTGTCTCTACTAAAAATTAGGTGGGTGTAGTGGCATCCACCTGTAGTCCCAGCTACTGGAGGGGGGCTGAGCAGAAGAATCACTTGAACCCAGGAGGTGGAGGTTGCAGTGAGCCGAGATAGCGCCACTGCAGTCCAGCCTGGTGATGAGCAAGACTCCATCTTTTTTTTTTTTTTTTTTTTTTAATTTCAAAACCACTCCAGGCTGGGAGACAGAGTAGGAATGGAATGGAATGGAGTGGCATGGAGTGGAATGGTGTGGCATGGAATGGCATGGAGTGGAATGGTGTGGCATGGAATGCAATGGCATGGAATGGCATGGAGTGGAATGGTGTAGCATGGAATGCAATGGCATGGAATGGCATGAAATGGAATGAAATAGAATGACATGGCATGGCATTGAATGAAATGCCATGGCATGGCATGGATATATATAATGATCTTCCAGGGAAATTGTGGGGACTGTCTTAGCCCTCTTATGTACAAGCACTAGGTAGATCCAGATCTACTTAATAGTTTGCCATATTCAAGAACATACTAAGAAAGTGTGGCACACAGTTGTCTCTATTCTCCTATCTCTTAAAATAGGGCATCCTCTTACACTCCCAAATCTTGGACTTCACCTGAGGTGGACTCAAGATGCAAGTCCTCCTTTGTTCATACTCAAAACTCCTTTTCTGTTTTTTTTTTTTTTTTTTTAATTAAATATGGGGTTTCACCATGTTGGTCAGGCTGGTCTTGAACTCCCAACCTCAGGTGATCCACCCACCTTGGCCTCCAAACTGCTTGGATTACAGGCGTGAGCCACCACGGCCTTTTTTTTTTTTTTTTTTTTTTTTTGAGACGGAGTTTCGCTGTGGTCACCCAGACTGGAGTGCAATGGCACGATCCTGGCTCACCTCAACCTCTGCCTCCTGGGTTCAAGCAATTCTCCTGCCTCCCGAGTAGCTGGGACTACAGGCGCACACTACCACGCAGAGCTAATTTTTGTATTTTTAGTAGAGATGGGGTTTCACCTTGTTGACCAGGATGGTCTCCATCTCTTGACCTCATGATCCACCCGCCTTGACCTCCCAAAGTGCTGGGATTATAGGCGTGAGCCACCTCACCTGGCATTTTTTTTTTTTTTTAAGACAGAGTCTCATTCTGTTCCCCAGGCTGGAGTACAGTGGCATGATTTCTGCTAACTGCAACCTCCACCTCCCTGGTTCAAGCGATTTTCCTGCCTCATTCTCCTGAGTAGCTGGGATTACTGGTGTTGCCACCATGCCCAGCTACTTTTTGTGTTTTTAGTAAAGACAGGATTCCACCATGTTGGCCAGGCTGGTCTGGAACTCCTGACCTCAAGTGATCTCCCCACCTCAGCCTCCCAAAGTGCTGGAATTATTGGAATAAGCCCCCGCCCCCAAGCACCTCCTCTTTTCTTTTCTTTTTTTTTTTGTTGGAGTCTTGCTCGGTTGCACCGGCTGGAGTGCAGTGGTGTTGATCTCCCACTCACTGCACCCTCCACCGCCTAAACTCAAGCCTCTTGGGATTACAGGCACATGCCACCACACCTAGCTAATGTTCAGAGTATTTTAGTAAAGATGGTGTTTCATGATGTTGGCCAGGCCAATCTGAAACTCCTGACCTCAGGTGATCTGCCCACCTCAGCCTCCAAAAGTGCTGGGATTACAGGCATGAGCCACTGCATCCAGCCAAAATTTATTTTTGTGTGTGTGTCCATCTCTGCAAGGATATCTGAAGTATGTATAGCAGAAAAAGTTGGTTCTGCTTAAAAAGAAAGTTTGTTTTACTTAATTCCATCTCCTTTAAAATCTTGTTTTAATAAATTTTTTTGACACAGGATCTCACTTTGTCACCCAGGTTAGAGTGCAGTGGTGCAATCTCAGCTCACTGCAACCTCCACCTCCCAGGCTAAAACGATTCTTATGCTTTAGCCTCCTGAGTAGCTGGGATCACAGGTGTGCACCACCAAGCCCAGCAAATTTTTTTAATATTTTTTGTAGAGACAAGATTTTGCCATGTTGGCCAAGCTGGTCTCCAACTCCTGGCCTCAAGTGTTCTGCCAGCGTTGGCTTCTCAAAGTGTTGAGATTATAGGCGAGAGCCACCATGCCTGGCCGGAATCTTCTATCTTAAACCATACTGTACATTGTGGACTTAGAAAGAAAGAATTTAGGCATTTTTACTCTCTGTTACTGCCACGCCTGAGCTGGGAGTAAGGCTCTGTACAAGTAAACAAATTGGGACTGCAGGGTCCATAGGGAAGGGACACACCATTAATTCTTGGCATGTCATCCTGCCTCAGTGAGGCTAGTGATGGGAACTCTCTAGTTTCTCTCTCTCTTTTTTTCTTTTTTTAGAGCAGGAGGGAAGGAGGGAGAGAGGGCAGGTGGGGAAGGGAAAGGAGAGGAGGTGGGAACTCTCTAGTTTCTAGCTTGGTGCATGGTAATTCCACCAACAGAAATAATCCCTCAGGCAGATGTTGCAGGAGAAACAGGTATGTGAGTAAGGTTCAGACATTAGGAGTTTGCAAATATGGGTGCAGATATATTACTGGCAGTTAGAGATAGACAGTAACCTTTGGCAATTGCCATTCACGGTGGCTCATGCCCAGCACTTTCGGAGGCTGAGGTGGCCAGATCACTTGAGGCCAGGAGTTTGAGACCAGAGTGGCCAACATGGCGAAACCCTGTCTCTATCCAAAAATATAACAACTAGCCAGGCACAGTGGCACAAGTCTCTAGCACAGGCTATGGGGGAGGCTGAGGCCGGAGAATCACTGGAATCTGGGAGGTGGAGGTTGCAGTAAGCTGAGATCACTGCAATACAATGGGACTCTGTCTCAAAAGAAACAAAACAAAACTAAGAACTTGGGAGTCATCAACATGATACTGAATGACTAGTTTAGATGAGGAATTTTAACCTTCCTCCCCCCCCAAAAAAAATTAAAAATAAAAAATAAAAAAGAAAGCAAGGAAGAAAATTCTTTTCTCTCCTCCTGGATCAGGCAGGAGAGAAAAGAATTAAAGGTTAAAGTGAGTAGCTGGCCCTAAAAAGAAAAAAAAGAAGAGAGACCCTCAGCGTTTAGATCAGACCTCCGCAGGTGGGGTGGCCAGTGGACAAGGTAACTTTATGGGAGGGGGAAGTTTGAGGAAAATCACACATTAACTGCCTCAGTTTTCTCAATGACTTAGGAAAGAAGGACATCTATAGAAAGAAAGCCAGGGTCCCAGGGATAATATGAGGATTAATGAATATCAACAAAAATATGACTTCATGTTTATTAAATGTTTACTTGTTTTTTTTGAGACAAAGTCTCACTCTGTCACCCGGGCTGGAGTGCGATGGTGCAATCATAGCTCATTGCAGCCTTAAACTCCTGACACAAGCCATCCTCCCACCTCAGCCAGCTAATGACTATTTTACTATTTAGTAATATGCTATTAAGATAAGGATATTAAATATTATTTAATGCTTAAACTAATACTATGAGATAGAAATTATTCTAGTCCTTATTTTATGAATGAGGAAGCTGAAATTTACAAGACCAGTGCTCTAACCCCTGAGCTATGGAGACAAATGTGAAGCTGAAGTTCAGAGTGGGGCAGTAACTTGTAGATCAGAGCTCAGGTAAGTGGCAAAGCCTGGAGAGGAAGAAAGACTGCCTGATTATAAATCTCAAAAGTAAGAAAGATATGCAGGGATATGAGAAGGTAACGATCTATACTTGATAGAAGGCTTTACGTTTTCAAAGTGAAAAAGAACAACAGTACAGGTAAGTGATGAAAGAAGGCACATCTGGATGCCAGGTGTGAGGTGGCTCATGCCTGTAATCCCAGCACTTTGGGAAGCCAAGGCAGGCGAATCAACTGAGGTCAGGAGTTGGAGACCAGCCAGGCCAACATGTTGAAACCCCGACTCTAGGCCGGGCGCGGTGGCTCAAGCCTGTAATCCCAGCACTTTGGGAGGCTAAGGCAGGTGGATCACGAGGTCAAGAGATCGAGACCATCCTGGTCAACATGGCGAAACCCTGTCTCTACTAAAAATACAAAAAATTAGCTGGGCATGGTGGCGCGTGCCTGTAATCCCAGCTACTCAGGAGGCTGAGGCAGGAGAATTGCCTGAACCCAGGAGGCAGAGGTTGCGGTGAGCCCAGATCGCGCCATTGCACTCCAGCCTGGGTAACAAGAGCGAAACTCCGTCTCAAAAAAAAAAAAAAAAAAGAAAGAAAGAAACCCCATCTCTACTAAAAATACAAAAATTGGCCAGGTATTGTGGCATGCACCTGTAATCCCAGCTAATAGGGAGGTTGAAGCAGCAGAATTGCTTGAACACAGAAAGCGGAGGTTGCAGCAAGCCGAGATCGCGCCACTACACTCCAGCCTGGGCGACAGAGCAAGACTCCATCTTAAAAAAAAAAAAAAAGGGCGCATCATAAATAAGCCCCCTGAACCCTCAGTGCAACACATTTATTCAAATCTGCTTTGAATAATTTGACAGATCTGCTTAACAATGACCTGATTAAGAGGTAGGCACAAAAAGAGGGTGGCACAGTGATTTTCTAGTACACTTTCCTACTTAGGAATGCTCCTCATAGCTATTCTATTGCAGAGGAACAGCCACAAGGAATTATTGAAATTGCAAAACCCTGTATCCTCTGGAAAGCATCCTACCTGCCTCTCCCTTTCCCCTTCCCCCTGCCAGTGGCTCTCAGACTTTAGCATGCATAATAATCCCCAGGAAGGCTTGTTGAATTAGGTTCCTGGGTCCCACCCCAGAATTTCTGTTTCAGTAATTCACACGCGGGACTCAAAAATTTGCATGTCTGTGTAGGGGCGGAGAGGGTGTGATCCCTTTCCTCCTGATAGTAAGAGTCAGGAGGACACTCCAATGACAAAAGGCAGATTAACAAGAGAAAAGCACAACAAATTTATCTAATCAAAGTTTTACCTGACAAAGGAGCCTTCAGAGATGAAGATTGAAAGACTCAGAAAAAAAATGTCTATTTTTATGCTTAGCTTCTGTAAAGAATGGACAGCTGTGTAGAAATGTAGGACTGGACCAAAAGACTAAGTGGGGAAACCCAGTGAAGCCTGTCTTGAGAGAGAAGGGAATGGGGGATGGGAGAGCAGGAAAAGTTCAGAGAGAGACTTTGCTTCTGAGGCCCTTCCAACATCCCTCAGTTCTAAATACTCAGCATGACCCAGCACAATGGCTTGTCCCTGCGGTTCTAGCTACTCAGGTTGCTTAAGGTCAGGAGTTTAAGACCAGCCTAGGCAACATAGCGCCCCCCACTGCCGTTTTTTAAGATACTTGAACACATAAACATGGTATACAAAAACAAAACCCCAAAGTACTCAATATGCCAAGGCACCAAATTTTGGGGTATTGTTTTCTGAGCCCTAACAGCTGGCAAGTCCCCGGTGACAGCCATGCTGCTCGCTCAGGACCACACTTTGAGAACCCCTGCTCTGTCTGGCTTCACCATCTCATATGCCACCTGCAGTTTAGAAAACGAGGACCGGGCAGGGTATGGTGGCTCACCTCTGCAATCCCTGCACTTTGGGAGGCCAAGGCGGGAGGATCACGAGGTCAAGAGATCGAGACCATCCTGGCCAACATAGAGAAACCCCGTCTCGACTAAAAATACAAAAATTAGCTGGGTGTGGTGGCACCCGGTAGGTGGAGGTCGCAGTGAGCCTAGATGATGCCACTGCACTCCAGCCTGGTGACAGAATGAGAATCCATCTGAAAAAAAAAAAAAAGACAACCCTTTGGCTTAGATTACAACAGTGGGCAGGCTTTTTATTGTTGTTGTTTGTTTGTTTGTTTTGTTTTGAGACTGAGTCGGAACAACAAAGGCGTGAGCCCGGTGGGCAGGCTTTTGTTTTCCTTTCTGAGAGCTGTAGTCAATAAACCTTGGTGAAGAAGCTAATGCCCCAAGAGGGAGCCAGCCCTCCAGCTCACCACAGGGACTACTCAGAATTTCCTACAAAAAAGAAAGTACAAGGCCTGGCTCGGTGGCTCATGCATGTAATCCTAGCACTTTGGCAGGCCGAAGTGGGTGGATCACCCAAGGTCAGGAGTTCAAGACCAGCCTGGCCCACATGGTGAAACCCTGTCTCTATTAAAAATACAAAAAATTAGCCAGGCATGGTGGTGGGTGCCAGTAATCCCAGCTACTCAGGAGGCTAGGGCAGGAGAATCGCTTGAATCCAGGAGGTAGAGGTTGCAGGAAGCCAAGATCTCACCACTGCACTCCAGCCTGGGCAACAAGAGTGAAACTCTGTCTGGCAAAAAAAAAAAAAATTCAAAAAAACGGTAACTTCTGGAGTACTAGCAGCCGAAACACAGTAGAGATTAATTGGAGAGCTGAGAACTGTGCTCATTTGAATTTTAACCAATTAAGAGTCAGATTTTTACTCCAGTATTCTAAGAGTCTTGCTCTGCCACCCAGGCTGCCACCTTGTTGGCCAGGCTGGTTTCAAACTCCTGAGCTCAGGCAATCTACCTGCCTTGGCCTCACAAAGTGCTACGATTATGGACGTGAGCCACAGTGCCCAGCTGACAATGTATTTTCACATGTCCGTGAGAAAATGTCCTGGTGTTCTAGATGCTGGCAGTTTCTAAATATAAAACATACATTTCCGGAGATCTATTTTGCAGAGGCAAATATTGGGATATAAAAATTCCCAGTATTTTTATATCAAAGACTTTAAATTATTCTTTTTAAAAGAGAAGTAAACTTTCCCACAGAGAGTAACCTAATATCTGACATTAACCAAAAAAAGAAAGAAAAAAAGGCATAGGCTTTAAAAAATATACCCATGTTAAAACGGCAGTTCCTTAAGAAGTCTTCTGTTGAAAGGCACTTCTTTTTTTTCCCCCTGCTTTAACGAACTGTATTCATGCTAATGAAATTTTAATCTTCTTTATCATGGCCAAAATCCAAACCGTAGGACAATCTTCAGAAAAGATGGAATGTAAAATCTTGAGTTCAGTTTAGATGTCGTCAAATCTTCATCATCATCTCCAATGTCATCAGACTGAATTTCATCCTCATCTCCCTACCAAATGTATCAGTTACATTGACTTTAGCATGCCTGGAAGCTCACCATATGCCTTCAGACTTCTAGCTTCCTCTGCATTGTATTTTAAAATTACATCAGCTTTGTTATCCTGGTAGTCTCGGAGACCAACCAATATTATGTCAGAGGTATTCATCTTAACCTTTTCTTTCAATTTTCCTCTGATGTGACATAACCTCTTTACGCCATCAAAACACATTGCTTGTAGCCGTCCATTTCCCAACAGTGTGATTACCTGAGCATACTCCTGACCATCCTCTTTGAATACCAGTTCTCTTTTTTTCAGATTCGTTCTCAATTCTTACCTTTACGTCTATTTTTCCTCCTTTACCTTTATTCTTGGACATGGCGGTGGCAGCGACCTCGCAGGGTCTCTGACTTCTTTCTGGGTCGCGGCGGTCGCGGCGGCTGCTGCTCCGAGGGGCGACACGAGAGAGCGAGCAGGATGAAGCGGGTGCTGGAGGCCAGGCAGCGGGCACGGACAGGCAATTCTTCAGACCCTGAAACTCACCTGCTGGGGGAGCACTGAATCTTCCATTTCTGTGTCAAGCACAAATGGAATGCTCAGGTTAAAACTCCACTTCTACAGATGTGCATGGGGCAGTCTTTCTGGTCTTTTTTTTTTTTTTTTTTTTCTGAGAGAGTTTCACTCTGTCATCCAGGCTGGAGTGCAGTGGCACCATCTCAGCTCACTGCAACCTCCGCCTCCTGGGTGCAAGCGATTCTCCTGCTTCAGCCTCCTGAGTAGTTGGGACTACAGATGTGAGCTATCACGTCCAGGTAATTTTTTGTATTTTTTTTTCTTTTTTTTTTTTTGAGACAGAGTCTCGCTCCTTCGCCAGGAGCCAGGCTGGAGTACAGTGGCGCGATCTCGGCTCGGCTCAGTGCAACCTCCGCCTCCCGGGTTCAAGCAATTCTCCTGCCTCAGTCTCCCGAGTAGCTGGGACTACAGGTGCGCGCCACCATGCCCAGCTAATTTTTTGTATTTTTAGTAGAGACAGGGTTTCACCATGTTGGCCAGGATGGTCTCGATCTCTTGACCTCGTGATCCACCCGCCTCGGCCTCCCAAAGTGCTGGGATTATAGGCGTGAGCCACCATGCTCGGCCTCCTAGCTATTTTTTAAAGATTTTTAGGGCCGGGCGAGGTGGCTCAAGCCTGTAATCTCAGCACTTTGGGAGGCCGAGGCGGGTGGATCACGAGGTCAAGAGACCGAGACCATCCTGGTCAACATGGTGAAATCCTGTCTCTACTAAAAATACAAAAAATTAGCTGGGCATGGTGGCACGCGCCTGTAATCTCAGCTACTCCGGAGGCTGAGGCAGGAGAATTGCCTGAACCCAGGAGGCGGAGGTTGTGGTGAGCCGAGATCGTGCCATTGCACTCCAGCCTGGGTAACAAGAGTGAAACTCCGTCTCAAATAAAAAAAAAAAAACAAGATTTTTAGTAGTGACGGAGCTCTCACTATGGTGCCCGGGCTGATCTTGAACTTCTGGCCTCAAGTGACCCTCCCTTCTCAGCCTCTCAAAGTGCTGAGATTAGAGGCATAAACCACCTCACTCAGACTCTTTCTTTTAATTTGAAAGCTCATAATGACTTATCATTAGATTTTAATACTGCCACTTCTAGCCAATATTTACTGCACAGAGAAATATAAACATTGGCACAATCTTGGCATATCTCAGTGCAATTAAAGAAACTCACATTACTTTCCCTTGATTGTTAAGTCACACTCCTACTCCCCCCTCACCCCATGAAGAAACATATGTACTGCATCTGATAGTTTGGTAAGAACTACTGCCAAGATTGTTCTGAACCCATATCCACTCAGATTTCAGGACTAAAAGAACCTAAGAAATATGAAAACTGCAGCATGAGCAAACAACATTTATGCAAAATTCAAGAGGCCAAATGGGGCAAGTATCTTTCAGTAGTTGCTGAGCTTCCTTCTGCACTCAGCGCGTGTTGTGGTAGATAGAGTATGAAGCTAATCCTCATTACCAAGCAGCAGTGGGGCAATTGAGACATGCATAGGCTAGGCATGGTGGCTCACGCCTATAATCCCAGCACTTTAGGAGGCCAAGGCAAGAGGATTGCTTGAGGCCAGTAGTTTAAGACCAGCATAGCTAGATTCTGCCTCTAAAATAAATAAATTAATTAATTAAAAAAAAAACCAAAACCAGCAAGACATGGTGGCATAGGCCTGTAGCCCCAGCTACTTGGGAGACTGAAGTGGGAGGATCCCTTGAGCTCAGGAGTTCACAGCTGCAGTGAGCTATGACTGCACCACTGTACTCCATCCAGCCTGGGTAACAGAGCAAGACTATGTCTCTAAAAAATTAAAACATCAGGACGGGTGTGGTGGCTCAGGCCTGTAATCCCAGCACTTTGGGAGGCCGAGGCGGGTAGATCACGAGGTCAAGAGATCGAGACCATCCTGGTCAACATGGTGAAACCCTGTCTCTACTAAAAATACAAAAAATTAGCTGGGCATGGTGGGGCGTGCCTGTAATCCCAGCTACTCAGGAGGCTGAGGCAGGAGAATTGCCTGAAAACCCAGGAGGCGGAGGTTGCGGTGAGCCGAGATCGTGCCATTGCACTCCAGCCTGGGTAACAAGAGCGAAACTCCGTCTCAAAAAAAAAAAAAAAAAAAACTATGCAGGAGGAAAAAAAAATAAAAGCTATTTCTAAAACAACCATGTTCATGTCCACGTACGCATCCTTTGGTGGGTGCTATGGTTGTAGAAGGAAAATAAAATAAATAAATATCCCTAGAGGAAAATAACCTCCCCTACAGATTTTTTTTTTTTTGAGACAGAATCTCACTCTGTCACCTGGGCTGGAGTACAGCAGCAAGATGTTGGCTCACTGCAACCTCCAACTCCCAGGTTCAAGCGATTCTCCTGCCTTAGCTTCTCAAGTAGCTGGAACTGCAGTCACCGGCCACTACGCCTGGCTAATTTTTGTATTTTTAGTACAGACGGGATTTTACAATGTTGGCCAGGAGGGTCTCGATTTCTTGACCTCGTGATCTGCCCACCTCTGCCTCCCAAAGTGCTGGGATTACAGGCCTGAGCCACCGCGCCTGACCCACTTCTTTAAAAAAAAAAAAAAAAAAAAAAGACCAAGTCTTACTCTGTAGCCTAGGCTGGAGTGCAATGGCACAATCTTGGCTCACTGCAACCTCCACCTCATGGGTTCAAGTGATTCTCCTGCCTCAGCGTCCCGAGTGCAGCCACCATGCCCAGCTAATTTTTTTTTTTATTTTTTAAAACAAACATGGGGTTTCACCATGATGGTCAGGCTGGTCTTGAACTCCTGACCTCAGGTGATCCACCCACCTCGGCCTCCCAAAGTGCTAGGATTACAGGTGTGAGTCACCGCGCCCGGCTTTTTTTTTTTAAACAGAGACTTGCTCTGTCACCAGGCTGGAGTCTCGAGCTGAGCTCAAGTGATCTACTCGCCTTTGGTTCCCAAAATGAGATTACAGGCATGAGCCGCCGCACCTGGCCCCCTACAGATCTTATTGTAGCTAGTTGAGCTAATGAAACATACTTATGTGATTTTGAGGAAAAATATAAGGTATTTTTCTAAAATCTTAAGGATACATCATCCAGGAAGCGACTCGTCGGGACCGAGGGGTACCCACTCGAGTGTGCCCACCTTTGCCCTCGGCCTCCTCAGCCCACCATTTACCCTGCCTCCACCTGCAGCGCCCAGGAGATGCGGCCTGGCGGTGTCTGCGTCCCAGTGCGTTTCTGCAGGAAAGAGCTGGGTGGAGTTTGCCGCCTCTTTCTCGGGAAGCAGCGGGCTTGGGACTGGGATGTCAGAAATCCTGGCTTCCGGCTTCTCGTTCTGGTGGGGAACGGAAGCGGAAGATGTGGACCTCCCCTCCCCTCACTGTTTCCTCAATTTTCTCAGCCCAGTGGGATGATATGAGGTTAAAGAGACTTACCTTTCCCCGAATCAATTCGAGAGGGTAAATAGAGTCATTTGGGTAAACTGCTTCACTAGGGATGGGCGATTAT
Source organism: Callithrix jacchus (assembly GCF_049354715.1). Taxonomy (NCBI): domain Eukaryota; kingdom Metazoa; phylum Chordata; class Mammalia; order Primates; family Cebidae; genus Callithrix; species Callithrix jacchus. Next base: position 22,585,710 of record NC_133510.1, on the reverse strand, counting down.
GAAGGTACTCAGTGGTTTGGCAAGAGAACTCAGGAATGATTTTTTAAACCTTGAGTGCCGGCCAGAGGGAGTGGCTCAGGCCTGTAATCCCAGTTTTTGGGAGGCGGAGGCGGAGGCGGGAGGATCCCTTAAGTTTAGGAGTTCGAGACCAGCCTGGGCACGTGGTAAAACCTCATCTTTAGAAAAAACGATTTAAAAATTGGTCTGGCGTGGTGGCACGTACCTGTGGTCGCAGATCCTTGGGAGGCCAAGGCGGAAGGATCGCTTTAACCAAGGAGGCAGTGAGCCGTGATCAACTCACTGAACTTTAGCCTGGGTGACAGAGTGAGACCCTGCCTCAGAAAAAAAAAAAGAAAAGAAAACTTGAGTGCTAGGTTTGTGACCTTTTCTATCTCTTGTTCCTGGGTCACCTGGAATAGGGCAGGACACCCAGCAAAATGAGGACCTGCCCCTTTGTAGTACTTATGGTAATATATCTTTTTTTTTTTGCACATAGTTTCACTCTTTTTACCCAGACTGGAGTGCAATGGCGCGATCTCACCTCACCACAACTTCCGGCTCCCAGGTTCAAGGGAGTCTCCTGCCTCAGCCTCTCCAGTAGCTGGGATTAGAGGCATGTAGCACCACGCCCAGCTAATTTTGTATTTTTAGTAGAGATGGGGTTTCTCCATGTTGGTCAGGCTGGTCTCAAGCTACTGAACTCAGGTGATCCACCTGTCTCGGCCTCCCATAGTGCTGGGATTACAGGCGTGAGACACTGCGCCCAGCCTATAATGTTATTACTATTATTATTTGAGACAGAATTTAGCTCTTGTCCAGGCTGAAGTTCAATGGAGCAGTCTTCGCTTACTGAAACCACCGCCTTCCAGGTTCAAATGATTCTATCTCAGCCTCCTGAGTAGCTGGGGATTACAGGTGCCCACCACCATGCCCAGCTAATTTTTGTATTTTTAGTAGAGATGGGGTTTCACCATGTTGGCCAGGCTGGTCTCAAACTCCTGACCTGAGGTGATCCACCCATCTGGGCCTCCCAAAGTAGTAGGATTGGCCGGGATCAGTGGCTCATGCTTGTAATCCTAGCACTTTGGGAGGCCAATGTGGGTGGATCGCCTGAGGTCAGGAGTTCAACACCAGCCTGGCCAACGTGGTGAAACTCTGTTTTTACTAAAAGTACAAAAAATTAGCTGGGTGTAGTGGCATGTGCCTGTAATCCCAGCTACTCAGGAGGCTGAGCAGGAGAATCTCTGGAATCCAGGAGGCAGAGGCAGGTTGCAGTGAGCTGAGATCTCACTATTGCATTCCAGCCTGGGCAACAGGAGTGAAACTCAGTCGCAAAAAAAAAAAAAAAAAAAAATAGTGTCAGGATTAAAGGCATGAGCCACCACCCATAGCCTGGCATCAGTCTTTAAATGATGAAACCATGTCCTTGGAAAAGGATGGTGCAGTTTCTGGATTGGATGCTTCAGCCTTAATATTGTAACTCTAATGGAGTTATTAAAGGAGAATCTTACATTTTTGGAAATTGATTCCATAGCCATTAAGCCTAGTTTTCAATGATTTTGGCATTCAATGAAGTCCATGGGAAGATTTAGCATTTTTTTGCAATTTGGAGAGATTGAAACATACATTTTTTTCTTACAATTTTATTCAACAAATATTCAGTAAGATGAAATATTCTTTGAAAAATAAAACCTGTGCCGAAACATACACATTTAAGTCTTTACCATCAAATAGGGGCCTTTTGAGATACTACACTTTTGATACGTTTTCTTTCTTTTTTCTTTCTCTCTCTTTCCTTCCTTCCTTTCTTCCTTATTTTCTTTTCTTTCCTTTCCTTTCCTTTTTTCTTCTTTTCTTTCAAGACAGACTTTTTCTTTTGCTGCCCAGGCTGGAGTACAATCGGGAGATCTTGTTCAAGCGATTCTTCTGCCTCAGCCTTCTGAGTAGCTGGGATTACAGGCATGTGCCACCATGTCTCACTAATTTTGTATTTTTAGTGGAGATGGGTGTTTCTCCATGTTGGTCAGGCTGGTTTCAAATTCCCAACTTCAGGAGATCTACTGGTCTCAGCCTCCCAAACTGTTGGAATTACAGGTGTAAGCCCCTAGGCCAGCACAAGCTTTTATTTTTTTTATTTTTCTTTTTTTTTTGAGACAGGGTCTTGCTATGTTGCCCAGGCTGGAGTGCACTGGCTATTCACAGGTGCAATCCCACTACTGATCAGCACGGGAGTTATGACCTGCTCCATTTCCGACCTGGGCCAGTTCACCCCTCCTTAGGCAACGTGGTGGTCCCCAGCTCTCGGGAGGTCACCATATTAATGCCTAACTTAGTGCGGACACCCAATCGGCATAGCACACTACAGCCCAGAACTCCTGGGCTCAAGCGATCCTCCCACCTCAGCCTCCCGAGTAGCTGGGACTACAGGCACGAGCCACTGCACCTGGCTCTTTTTTTCTTTTTTCTTTGAAATGGGGTCTCACCCTGTCACCCAGGCAGGAGTACAGTGTTGTGATCTCAGCTCACTGCAACCTTCATCTTTGGGTTCAAGTGATTCTCCTCCTGCCTCAGCCTCCCAAGCATCTGGGATTACAGGCGCGATGTGACCACGCCGGGCTAAATTTCATAGATTATTTAATTTTAGTAGAAACAGAGTTTCACCATATTATCCAGGCTGGTCTTAAACTCCTGATCTCAGGTGATTCACCCACCTCAGCCTCCCAAAGTGCTGGGATTACAGTTATGAACCACCATACCCAGCCCAACTTTTCATCCTTCGAAGGAGTATTTGCTTGTCTGAAAGGGCCAGAAGTTTTGTGGAACAAATCCATATGATGAAGGGAGGTCAGTGGAGGATGGCAATGCTCAAAATTGACTCTACTATTTTCAGTTGAAAATGATTCATTAGGCCAGGCGCAGTGGCTCACGCCTATAATCCCAGCACTTTGGGAGGCCAAGATGGGTGGATCACGAGGTCAAGAGATCGAGACCACCCTGGTCAACAAGGTGAAACCCCGTCTCTAATAAAAATACAAAAATTAGCTGGGCATGGTGGTGCGCGCCTGTAGTCCCAGCTACTCGGGAGGCTGAGGCAGGAGAATTGCTTGAACCCAGAAGGCGGAGGTTGCGATAAGCCGAGATCGTGCCATTGTACTCCAGTCTGGGTAACAACAGCAAAACTCGGTCTCAAAAAAAAAAAAATAAAAGAAATGAAAATGATTCATTAGCATAAAGTAAGGGAACTGATTTTCTTCTCCAGAGAGTAAGCATGCTCAGAAGGCAAACAAAAAAATAAATACATAAAAAGGAAAGAAAATCAGATAAATCCTTGATATTGGGCTCTATTCTGGGGAAAAATAAAACCAGATGAAGCTTCAAGATGAAAAGCTTTGTAGGCCAGGCATGGAGGTTTGTGCCTGTAATCCCAACACTTTGGAAGGCCGAGGCTGGTGGATCACTTGAGCTCAGAAGTTCGAGACCAGCCTGACTAACATGGTGAAACTCCATCTCTACAAAAAATACAAAAATTAGCCGGGTGTGATGCCAGGTGCCTGTCATCCCAGCTATGCCTACCTTGAAATGGTTTTAAACATGTCAAAGAAGACTTTAATCCTTTGAATTTTTGTATAACTTTGGATAAATGGTTAATATTAATTTTAAAAAGACAGATTTAGGCCAGGTGTTGTGGCGTACACCTGTAATCCCAGCACTTTGGGAGGCCAAGGTAGAAGGATCACTTGAGGTCATGAGTTCCAGACCAGCATGGACAACATGGCAAAACCCCTGTCTCTACTAAAAATACAAGCCAGGCATGGTGGCAGGAGCCTGTAATTTCAGCTACTCAGGAGGCTGAGGCAGGAGTTCAAGACCAGCCTTACCGACATGGTGAACTCAGAAAGTGGAGTTAGCAGTGAGCCAAGATCTGCCACTGCATTCCAGCATGGGCCAGAGAGTGAGACTCCATCTCAAAAACAAAAACAACAACAAAATTTCAGGCTGAGTGCAGTGACTCATGCCTACAATCACAGCACTTTGGGAGGCTGATGTGGGCGGATCATGAGGTGAGGAGCTGGCGATCAGCCTGGCCAACATAGTGAAACCCTACAGCAAGGAGCTGTTCGCTAAAAAACAAAAACAAAAACAAAAAACAAAACATAGTGAAAGCCCATCTGTACTAAATATACAAAAAATTAGCTGGGTGTGGTGGCATGCAGCTGTATTCCCAGCTCCTCAGGAGGCTAAGGCAGGAGAATTGCTTGAACCTGGGAGGCAGAGGTTTTAGTGAGCCCAGACAGCTCCAGTACACTCCAGCCTGAGCGACAGAGCAAGACTCTCTCTCAAAAAATAAATTAATTAAAAAAGGCAGGGCTCAGGCCTGTGATCCCAGAACTTTGAGAGGCTCGGGTGGGTGGATCACCTGAGGTCAGGAGTTCAAGACCAGCCTGGCCAATATAGTGAAACCCCATCTCTACTAAAAATACAAAAATTAGCTGGCCGTGGTGGCAGGCACCTGTAATCCCAGCTACTTCCAGGAGGCTGAGGCAGGAGACTCACTTGAACTCGGGAGGCGGAGGTTGTAGTGAGCTGAGATTCCAAGATCTCGACATTGCACTCCAGCCTGGGCAACAAGAGTGAAACTCCATCTCAAAAGAAAAAAGAAAAAAACATTAGGCTGGGCATGGTGGCTCATGCCTGTAATCCAAGCACTTTGGAGGCCAAGGCAGATGGATCACCTGAGGTCGGGAGTTCAAGACCAGCCTGACCAACATGGTGAAACCCCATCTTTAAAAAAAAAAAAAACATTTCAAGTAGTTTCATGTCTCAGCTGAGCAGGAGTAGAGAGGGTAAAGAATAAGTGAGTAGGTCCCTGTTTGTGCAACTAGACAGAAAATTCAAATTTTTGATGCAGTGTGTCCATATGAGATGCAATCTCAAGACTGGTCCGCCACAACACCTACTGAATCCGACTCTGCATTTTAACCAGATCCCTAGATGCTGCTTAAAAGTTTGAAAAGCACCAAACTAGACCAGCAGCTGTCAACACTCAAATCAACAGCAGCCCCACCCACATCCTCCCGGATTTCCTGCACACATTGTATTATCGAGAACAAATTTTAAGACATTTGCCTCCTTATCAATGTCAAAGACTCCTTGGATTTTTTCATAAGTTTCTCTTGCTGTATTAGTAAATGCCTCTTTTACATTGGAAGCAGTCTTAGCAGAAATTTCTGTGAAGATAAGTCCACGTCCTGGTGCAAGAGCTTCACTTTTTTTTTTTTTTTTTTTTAATTTGAGACGGAGTTTCGCTGTTGTTACCCAGACTGGAGTGCAATGGCACGATCTCGGCTCACCGCAACCTCCGCCTTCTGGGTTCGAGCAATTCTCCTAGAATCCTTCTCTTCTGGATTCTGCATCATTTTTATTTCCAATACGTATGATGACCATGCGGAACTGGAATGCTGGCGGGCATCTTTCAGCCAGCCTGTCGAGTGGTGGAACGCATCTCTCCTTGCAATTTCATAGACTACTTAAGCCCCTGCTGCACCTGTAATCAGACCTCGTGGTGGAAGAAAACAATTCCTGCCTTGCTGTAATGCATATCTCAGTGTTTGTTTCCATCAATAGTTCTCCTTCGAGCGCGAAACTACACCAGTAGTACTGTCACACACTGGCTGAAACCTCCTGTCTGTAAACTGTGGCGGTAAGCATGATTTACCAACACCTGTGTCGCCCAAGATGCCCTACGTGAGATAGGCAAAGGCTATGGAATCTACCTCCCGATACAGCTGCTATCCCTGCACCACTCACACAGGCCCGCCCACTTGGACTGAGTGGCCAAGAGGAAATGGGGCAAACTGACGCAACAGCTAGCAGAGCCCAAAGCTCCTGCGGCACCTTCACCCCACCTCTGCCCTTAATTCATTTTTGTTTTGTGAATACACATTTTTGTCTTAATTGATTATTAGGGGAAACCACTGTGGCAGCAGAGGTTACATGAGAATACAAGAAGAAAACCAGGCCAGGTGCAGTGGCTCACACCTGTCATGCCAGACTTTGGGAGGCCGAGGCAGGCCGGTTCGAGACCAGCCTGGCCAACATAGTGAATCCCCATCTCTGCTAAAAATACAAAAATTTGCTGGGCATGGTGGTGCATGCCTATAGTCCCAGTTACTTGGGAGGCTGAGGCAGGAGAATCGCTTGAACCTGGGAAGCAGAGGTTGCAGTGAGCCAAGATTGCACCAATGCACTCCATCCTGGACGACAAGAGCAACACTCTATCTCAAAAAAAAAAAAGAGGAAAACTAGATCTGCTGTGGAAGGGTATAAGGTCAGTGGTGGGATATTTGTAAAATATGAGAGGACTAGTGATCCTTTTGTGTACAAAGATAAGGTATCATTCCAGAGGAAGTGATTGAAGGTGTGGTTAACACCAGTATGGAGGCAGGGATGAGGGATGTCACATCAGGCTCTTGGAGGAAGAGGAGGAAAAATAGAAACATTCAGCTTTTACTTATCAACCTATTATTATTATTATTTTTGAGACAGGGTCTCACTGTGTTGCCCAGGCTGGGGTTCAGTGGCTCAATCTCAGGTCACTGCATCCTCCACCTCCCTGGCTCAAGCGATTCTCCCACATCCAAGTACCCCCTGAGTAGCTAGGACTACAGGTGGGTACCTTCATGCTCAGCTAATTTTTGTACTTAGTAGAGACAGGGTTTCACCACATTGGCCAGGTTGGTCTCAAAGTCTGGCCTCAATTGATCTGCCTGCCTCAGCCTCCCAAAGGGCTGGGATCATAGATGTGAGCCATCGCACCCAGCCTTATTTACTAATTTGGTGCAAATATAATTGCAGTTTTTGCCATTACATTTCATGACAAAAATCACAATTTCTTTTGCACTAACACAATAGTTTTTTATAGTCATAAAAATGTCATATTTGTATTAGTTGACCTGAATTAAGTTTAGGACATAATTTCTGGAGCTATCTTCCCAGAAATACTATTAACAGAAATGAGTCATAAATGGTGAGGCAAACTGTAAACAAATTGGTCTACTGCTGTTAGTTCCAAGAAACAACATTTGATCCTGTGGCTGGGTGCCTGTTTTAGCGAAGAGGCACTGAACAGCAAAAAGTTCTGCTGGCAGAGGGACAAGGTTTCCTTTTTTCTCAAGCAGTTGTCTATCAGTTTCGTTAGCATTTAGTATAAAATTCATTCTTCTTTTTTTTCTTCCTGTAACCTCAAACTCTTCAGCTTAAATTCAAAACCACCATTTGCTCACATAGTTACAGGAATAGGATTTTCTCTTCTTTTTTTTTTTTTTGAGACGAAGTCTTGCTCTCTCACCCAGGCTGGAGTGCAATGGCACAATCTCAGCTCACTGCAACCTCTGTCTCCCGGGTTCAAGCAATTCTCCTGCCTCAGCCTCCTTAGTTGCTGAGATTACAGGGGCATGCCACCACGCCCAGCTAATTTTTGCATTTTCAGTAGAGATGGGGTTTCACCATGTTGCTCAGGCTAGTCTCAAACTCCTGACCTAGCGATCTGCCCCGCCTCAGCCTCCCAAGGTGCTGGGATTATAGGTGTGAGCCACCACGCCCGGCCAGAATTTTCTTTCTTAGTTCCAAATGTTAAAAGAAGCTCTCAGGCCAGGCATGGTGGCTCACACCTGTAATCCCAGTACTTTGCGAGGCTGAGGCGGGCAGATCATGAGATCAGGAGTTCGAGACCAGCCTGACCAACATGGTAAAACCCTGTCTCTACTAAAAATACAAAAATTAGCCGGGTGTGGTGGTATGCACCCGTAATCCCAGCTACTCTGGAGGCTGAGGCAGGGAATTGCTTGAACCTGGGAGGCGGAGCTTGCAGCGAGCCAAGACTGTGCCACTGCACTCCAGCCTGGGCTACAGAGCAAGACTCTGTTGCAAAAATAATAATAATAATAAAAGAAGCTCTCTGATTTTAATTTTTTCATATTGTCAGTTTTGAACTTCTCCACTGGTTCTATTCCTGTGTTCAATTGTGAGAATGCAGGCATTCCTAACAAAAAGCCGTTAGTTAAAAGAATCTTGGAAATATAGGAGGATATCTTCCTTCCTCTAAAACTACAAAAAAGTAGGTAAGTTTCTACAGCATAAATCTGTCCTGCATAAAATGTCCACACTCCTTCCTAAGGCCAGTAGGTTTTGGTTTGTACTTGAGTTCATCCTCTCTGACTGCCCAAGACATGATTCCAGCAATTCTCAAGCTGCTTGCTGTATTGTCGGTATTTTCCTCAGCACTTGGTCTTTCCCACCAGCATACAAACATGCTGCTAATGCAGAATTCTAGAGCTTCCTGAAAGCAGAAGACCTGATAGTAGGATTTCCTGATAGGGGATATCTGATTGTAAGCCACTGAAACTCCGCACTCTTTTAATTTTTTTCTTAAATAGAGTCAGGATCTTGCTATGTTGCCCAGGCTGGCCTCCTGGCCATCCTCAAGTGATCCCCCCACCTCGGCTTCCCAAAGTACTGTGATTACAGGTGTGAGTCACTGCGCCTGGCCCAATTGTTTTGAAAAATATGTGTTCAGTTAGCTCTAGAAAATGAGAAAATTGGCCAGGTGCTGTGGCTCGCACCTGTAATCTCAGCGCTTTGGGATGCCAAGGCGGGAGGATCACCTGAGGTCAGGAGTTTGAGACCAGCCATGGTTAATAAGGTGTAACCTTGTTTCTACTAAAAATAAAAAAAAATTAGCCAGATGTGTTGGCGGGCACCTGTAATCCCAGCTACTTGGGAGGCTGAGGCAGGAAAATCATTTGAGCCTGGGAGGCAGAGGTTGCAGTGAGCTGAGATCATGCCATTGCACTCCAGCCTGGGCAATAAGAGTGAAGCTCTGTCTCAAAAAAGAAAATGAGCTGGGCCTTGTGGCTCACGCCTGTAATCCCAGCTCTTAAGGAGGCAGAGGCAGGAGGATAGCTTGAGCCCAGGAGTTCGAGACCTGCCTGGGCAATATAGCGAGACCCCATTCTCTACAAAAAGGAAAAACAAACAAACAAACAAACAAAAAACAAAATGAAAAAGTTGAAATTCTGTTTTTTTTTTTTGAGACGGAATCTTGCTCTGTCACCAGACTGGAGTGCAGTGGCAATTGGCTCACTGCAACCTCCACCTCCTGGGTTCAAGCTATTCTTCCGCCTCAGCTGCCCGAGTAGCTGGGACCACTGGCGCGTGCCACTACGCCCGTCTATTTTTTTTTTGTATTTTTAGTAGAGACGGGTTTCACCGTGTTGGCCAGGATGGTCTCGATCTCTTGACCTCGTGATCCACCCGCCTCGGCCTCCCAAAGTGCTGGGATTACAGGCATGAGCCACCGCACCTGGCGAAATTATTTAAAAAAAAAAAAGAAATTGAAATTCTTGATGCAGATGTGTCCATATGAGAATCAATCTCATAACTGGTCCCCCACAACACCTGCTGAATCAGACTCTGCATTTTTATTTTGTTTTTTTTTGAGATGTTGTCTTGCTCTGTCGCCAGGCTGGAGTGCAATGGTGCAATCTCGGCTCACTGCAACCTCCGCCTCCAGGGTTCAAGCAATTCTTCCACTTCAGCCTTCCAAGTAGTTGAGACCACAGGCACACGCCACCATGCCCAGCTAATTTTTTGTATTTTTAGTAGAGACAGGGTTTCACCACGTTCAGGATGGTCTGGATCTCTTGACCTTGTGATCCGCCTACCTCGGCCTTCCAAAGTTCTGGGATCACAGTCGTGAACCACCGCGCCGGCCTACACTCTGCATTTTAATCAGATCCTTAGATGCTGCTTAGTTTGAAAAGCCGGCCGGGCACGGTGGCTCACACCTGTAATCCCAGCATTGTGGGAGGCCGTGGTGGGTGGATTACCGGAGGTCAGGAGTTCAGGACTAGCCTGGCCAACATGGTGAAACCCCGTCTCTACTAAAAATACAAAAAATTAGCTGGGCATGGTGGCGTGTGCCTGTAATCCCAGCTACTCAGGAGGCTGAGGCAGGAGAATTGCCTGAACCCAGGAGGCGGAGGTTGCAGTGAGCCGAGATCGCGCCATTGCACTCCAGCCTGGGTAACAAGAGCGAAACTCCGTCTCAAAAAAAAAAAAAAAAAAGTTCGAAAAGCCTTTATTTAAAAAAAAAAAAAAAAAAAAAAAAAAAGCCAGGAGCGGTGGCTCAGGCCTGTAATCCCAGCACTGTGGGAGGCAGAGGCAGGCGGATTACCTGAGGTCAGGAGTTCGAGACCATTCTGGCCAACATGATGAAACCCTGTCTTTATTTAAAAAGAAAAAAAAGTTTGAAAACCACCAAACTAGACCAGTGGCTGTCAACACTTGAATCACTTGAGTTTTAAAAAATTATGGGCCAGGTGAGATGGCACATGCCCATAATCCCAGCACTCTGGGAGGCCAAGGCGAATGGATCACCTGAGGTCTAGAGTTCGAGACCAGCTTGACCAACATAGAGAAACCTCATCTCTACTAAAAAATACAAAGTTAGTTGGGCATGGTGGCGCATGCCTTTAATCCCAGCTACTCGGGAGGCTGAGGCAGGAGAATCGCTTGAACTGGGGAGGCGGAGGTTGGGGTGAGCCAAGATCATGCCATTGTACTCCAGCTTGGGCAACAAGAGGGAAATTCTGTCTCAAAAAAATAAAAAAAATATGATGTCCAAGACACACCTCAGATAAATTAAATTAGAATCTGTGGGTGAGATTCAGGGGTCAGTATTTTCAAAATATCTGGGTGGGATTCAGGAGTCAGCCACTTTTAGGGACACCAATGTGTACTGAAGTTTGAGAAACACTGAACTAGACAGACTTTTTTGAGTATGTGTGATTGACCGCTGGTATAATCTTTTAAGACAAAGAGAAGGTTGAACTCATTATAGTCCTAGGAAAAGATGAAGACTCTTGATATCTTACATGGCATCAGGCATTGGCTAGACAAAATCTAGCCTTGACTTCCAAAGACATATTTATGTATTTGTTTATTATTACTATTTTTTATTTTTATTTATTTATGCATTTTTTGAGACAGAGTTTCCTGTTGTTACCCACACTGGAGTGCAATGGCACCATCTCGGCTCACTGCAACCTCCAGCTTCTGGGTTCAGGCAATTCTCCTGCCTCAGCCTCCTGAGTAGGTGGGACTACAGGCGCGCACCACCACGCAGAGCTAATTTTTGTATTTTTAGTAGAGATGGGGTTTCACCTTGTTGACCAGGATGGTCTCGATCTCTTGACCTCGTGATCCACCCGCCTCGGCCTCCCAAAGTGCTGGGATTATAGCCGTGAGCCACCGCGCCTGGCCTATTATTATTTTTTAAATAAAGACGGGGTTTCACCATGTTGGTCAGGCTGGTCTTGAACTCCCGACCTCAGGTGATCTTCCTGCCTTGGCCTTCAAAGTGCTTGGATTACAGGCATGAGCCACCATGCCCAGCCTTATTATTATTATTATTATTTTATTCCCCCCACCCCTCCCCAATTCCTCCTTATTATTATTTTTTAGACAGTCTCACTCTGTCACCCAGGCTGGAGATTAGTGGTGCTATCTTGGCTCACTGCAACCTCTGCCTTCTGGGTTCAGGCAATTCTCCCGCCTCAGCCTCCCAAGTGGCTGGGACTATAGCGTGCGCCAGCCACCATGCCTGGCTAATTTATATATTTTTAGTAGAGTCAAGGTTTTACCATGTTGGCCAGGCTGGTCTCGAACTTCTGACCTCAAGTAATCTGCCTGGCTTGGACTTTCAAAGTGTTGGGACTATAGGCCTGAGCCACTATGCCCGACCCTATTTATTTAATGTACTCTTTTTAAGACAGGTTCTTGCTCTGTTGTCCAGGCTGAAGGGCAGTGAGACAGCACAGCTCATTGCAGCCTCAACTTGCGTGTCTCAAGCAATTCTCCCACCTCAGCCTCTCAAGTAGCTGGAACCACAGGCATGTACCACCACAGCTAGCTAATATTTTTATATTTTTTTGTAGAGAGGGGGGTCTCACTTTGTTGCCCAGGCTGGTGGTGAACACTTGAGCTCCATCCATCCTCCTGCCTCGGCACCCCAAAGAGCTGGAATTACAGGTGTGAGTCATCACTCCCAGCCAGACCTTTTTTTTTTTTTTTTCTAGAGGGAGTTTCACTCTTGTTGCCCAGGCTGGAGTACAGTGGCACGATTTCGACTCACTACAACTTCTGCCTCCTGGGTTCAAGTGATTCTCCTGCCTCAGCCTCCCAAGTAGCTGGAATTACAGGCATGTGCCACCACACTTGGATAATTTTTGTATTTTTAGTAGAGATGGGTTTCACCATGCTGGCCAGGCTGGTCTCAAACTCCTGACCTCAGGTGATCCACCCAAAGTTCTGGGATTATAAGTGTGAAGCACTGTGCCTGGCTAGACCTTTTTTTTTTTCCAGATTGGCCCAAAGGAAGGACAATGAGATTCAATCTCAAGAATGAGAAACTGCTGCTGGGCATGTTGGCCCTTGTCCATATTCCCAGCATTATGGGAGGCTGGGGCAGACAGATTGCTTTAGGCTAAGAGTTCAAGACCAGCTTGGGCAACATAGCCAGACCTTGTCTCTACTAAATTAATTAATTAATTTTCTTTTCTTTTTTTTTTTTTAAGACAGGGTTTCACCATGTTGGTCAGGCTGATCTTGAACTCTGGACCTCAGGTGATCTGCCTGTCTTGACCTCCAAAGTGCTTGGATTACAGGCATGAGCCACCACGCCCGGTCAATTAATTAATTTTAAAAAAAGAAAGAGAAGCTGGCCAGAGCTGGGGTGGTGGTGCATGCCTATATTTTCAGCTACTCGGGAGACTGAGGTGGGAAAATTGCTTGAGCCCAGGAGTTCAAGGCCAGTTTTGGCAACATAATGAGACCCTCCAGCTCTAAACAAACAAACAAATAAATAAATAAATGACTAGAATAAGAAGCAAAAGAACCAAACAAAATTGCTATATATTTTTATATATATTTAAAAAAATTTTTAAAAATATGGAACACTTCACGAATTTGGGTGTCATCCTTGTGCAGGGGCCATGCTAATCTTCTCTGTATTGCTCCAGTTTTAGTATATGTGCTGCCGAAGCGAGCACTGCTATAAGTATTTTCATAAAACCTAAGTACACAGCAGCAATGAGGACACTGTGTTGAGGGATTATGTATCCAGATAAGATAAGAAAAAGAATCGTAAGGTGGATGGTGGCTAGTGGGATGCCAGAGGGGAATATGTATCTATCTCCTGGGTGGTTTGTTAGGGATTTTTTTTTGAGACGGATTTCGCTCTTGTTACCCAGGCTGGAGTGCAATGGCATGATCTCGGCTCATTGCAACCTCCACCTTCTGGGTTCAGGCAATTCTGCTGCCTCAGCCTCCTGAGTAGCTGGGATTACAGGCATGTGCCACCATGCCCAGCTAATTTTTTGTATTTTTAGTAGAGACAGGGTTTCACCATGTTGACCAGGATGGTCTCGATCTCTTGACCTTGTGATCCACCTGCCTCGGCCTCCCAAAGTGCTGGGATTACAGGCTTGAGCCACCGCGCCCGGCCTTGTTAGGGTTAATAGAGTATTCTACCTGTCTCTATCTCAGTAGACCAAGAAATGGAGTGCTTCCTGCAAGACTGCAGGAGAGTCCAGTTGGTTTTCAACGACCATACTACTTACTACTTCTAACTTTCCTGAAATATTAGGCTCGGCCAGGGGTGTTGGCTCACATCTGTAATTCCAGAGCTTTGTGAGGCTGAGGCAGGAGGATTGCTTGAGTCCAGGAGTTTGAGACCAGTCTGGGCGACTTAGCAAGACCCCATCTTTCCAAACAATTTAAAAATCAGCTGGGCATGGTGGCTTATACCTGTAGTCCTAGATACTCAGGAGGCTTAGGTGGAAGGATTGCCTCACCCTAGGAATTTGAGGCTACAGTGAGCTGTGGTCATGCCACTGCACTCCTGCCTGGATGACAGAGCAAGACCCTGCTCTGTGCATGCCTGTGATCCCAGCTACTTGGGAGGCTGAGGCAAGAGAATCACTTGAACCTGGGAGGCAGAGGTTGCAGTGAGCCAAGATGGTGTTGCTGCACTGCAGCCTGGCAACAGAGGGAGACTCTGTCTCAAAAAAAGAAAAAAGAAAAAAGCCAGGCACAGTGGCTCACACCTGTAATCCCAGCACTTTGGGAGGCTGAGGTGAGTGGATCACCTGAGGTCAAGAGTTAGAGACCAGCCCAGCCAACATGGTGAAACCCCGTCTCTACTAAAATTACAAAAAAATTAGCAAGGCATGCTGGTAGGCACCTGTAATTCCAGCTACTTGGGAGGCTAAGGCAGGAGAGTCGCTCGAACCTGGAGGCAGAGGTTTGCAGTGAGCTGAGATCGAACCACTGAACTCCAGCCTGGGCAACAAGATCGAGACTTGGCCTCAAAAACAAAACAAAACAAAAAAAACAAGTCTCTCCCCAAGCACGATGGTGGGGAAATTTCAGAGAAATATCAAGAGCTTCAGAGATAGGCGGGGCCTGGCCCAGGCAGGCAACCAGAGGGCCGAGGGTTCAGAGCTGGCAGAGGTTAAACACTTTTAAGTTGAGAAAAACTGATCTCTGTCTGAGCTCTGATGGGTCCGAAGTGATGAAAAATACCCACCTGAAGATATCACTTATGGGAATCCAGAAATGTTTTGGACCACTGCAGGAATGTTTCCCCAGGAGTTCATTATCTGTTTCCACAAACATGTAAGGATTGAAAGGTTTGTAATCCAAAGTTACTTTGTACGGACCTTCAAGATTGAAAAGAGCAAGTCTAAAGAGCCAGTTGATTTTGAACAACGTATTGAAAATGATTTGGTGTCCAGGTGTGGTGGCTCATGCCTCTAATCCCAGCACTTTGGGAGGCTAAGGCAGGTGGATTACCTGAGGTCGGGGTTTGAGAACAGCCTGACCAACAGGAATAAACCCCGTCTCTATTCAAAAATAAAAAAAAATTAGTCCGGCATGGTGGTGCATGCCTGTAATCCCAGCTACTTGGGAGGCTGAGGCAGGAGAATTGCTTGAACCTGGGAGGTGGAGGTTACAGTGAGCTGACATCTTGCCATTGCACTCCAGCCTGGGCAACAAGACCGAAACTCTGTCTCAAAAAAAAAAAAAAAAAGAGAGAAAAAGAAAAAGATTTGGTACACACAGAAGGACACCATCAAAATGAAGAAACTGTGGCACGTGATGGCTCCACTACTTACTTGAGATTTATTATTGTATCAACCTGTGGTCATTTTCCATCTGTGCATAGCATTTCTGCAGAGGGAACAGTCATCTGAAATCTTTCCTAGTAATTATAACAAAATGCTCTTGCATGCTTTTTTTGTTTCTTCTTTTTGAGACAGAGTCTTGCTCTCTCGCCAAGCTGGAGTGCAGTGGCGCGATTTCAGCTCACTGCAACCTCCGCCTCCCAGGTTCAGGTGGTTCTCCTGCTTCAGCCTCCTGAGTAGCTGAGACTACAGGCACGAGCTACCACGCCTAGCTAATTTTTGTATTTTTAGTTGAGACGGGGTTTCACCATGTTGGCCAGGCTGGTCTCAAACTCCTGACCTCGTGATCCACCTGCCTGGGCCTCCCAAAGTGCTGGGATTACAGGCATAAACCACCACGCCCAGCCTTTTACATGATTTTTTAGCAATATATTATTAAAAAAAAAAAAACAAATTTAAAAAACCACTATTTTTATTTAAACAGAAAGTTGTCATTAATATGCTTTATTAAAAGGATTTATACTTAAAAAAAAAAAAGCTGGCCGGGCGCGGTGGCTCAAGCCTGTAATCCCAGCACTTTGGGAGGCCGAGGCGGGTGGATCACGAGGTCAAGAGATCGAGACCATCCTGGTCGACATGGTGAAACCCCATCTCTACTAAAAATACAAAAAATTAGCTGAGCATGGTGGCGCGTGCCTGTAATGCCAGCTACTCAGGAGGCTGAGGTGGGAGAATTGCCTGAACCCAGGAGGCGGAGGTTGCAGTGAGCCGAGATCACCGCATTTGCACTCCAGACCTGGGTAACAAGAGCGAAACTCCGTCTCAAAAAAAAAAAAAGCTTCAGAGCCTACTGTCTCAGAATGTAATGAGGATAAATTGCTGTAGAACTTGTGTTTGCCAAGACATAAAGATTTAAAGGAAAAATAAGAAAAAAGTTTTTAAATATGTCTGATATCTAATGCTTCATTTAATTTTTATTGTCATAGATACACGTTTGACACTGATAAAGCAGTATATGAGAGTCTTTTGCTGCAATTACTCATTAAAAAGTAATAATTAATTAAAAAGCAAGACATTTTTATGCTTGGGAAAGCATTGGGAAATTGGAAAATGTCTGCATGTGTGTGTGAGAGACAGGGTCTTGCTCTGTCATCCAGGCTTGAGTGTAGTGGCACAATGTTGTTTCATTGCAGCCTTAACCTCCTGGACTCAAGTGGTCCTCCCACCTCAGCCTCCTGAGAAGCTGGGACAACAGATGACCTCCACCCGGCTAATTGTTGTATTTTTTTTTAGAAATAAGGTATTGCTATATTGCCAAGGCTGGTCTTGAACTCCTGGACTCAAGTGATTTGCCCACCTTGGGTTAAGTTTCTGTCCCAGGATTTAGCTGGGATACCATATTATATTTAGTCATCAGATCTCCTTGAATTTCTCTGGACTGACGGTTTCTCAGACTCTCTTTTTGATGAACTTGATGTAGGTATGCTAGCCTGGACAACACGGCAAGACTCCATCTCTACGAAAAGTTAAAAAATTAGCTAAGCGTATTGGTAGGTGCCTGTAGTCTCACTTAATTAGGAGGATCTCTGGAACCTGGGAGGTCAAGGCTGCAGTGAGCAGTTCATGCCACTGCACCCCAGTCTGGCAACAGAAGAAGCCCCTATAAAAAAAAAAAAAGAAAAAAAAAAAAAAAGGCCGGGTGTGGTGGTTTACGCCTGTAATCCAAGCACTTTGGAGGCCAAGGCAGGCAGATCACCTGAGGTCCGGAGTTCAAGACCAGCCTGACCAACATGGTGAAACCACGTCTTTAAATAAATAAATAAATAAATAAATAAATAAATAAAAATAAATTACTGGCCACGTACTTTGTAGAATGTGCCTCTACTGGGATTTGATTTTTCTCTCTCTCTCTTTTTTTTTGAGCCGGAGTTTCGCTCTTGTTACCCAGGCCAGAGTGCAATGGCACAATCTCGGCTCACCGCAACCTCTGCCTCCTGGGTTCAGGCAATTCTCCTGCCTCAGCCTCACGAGTAGCTGGGATTACAGGCACATGCCACCATGCCCAGCTAATTTTTTGTATTTTTAGTAGAGACAGGGTTTCACCATGTTGACCAGGATGGTCTCGCTCTCTTGACCTCATGATCCACCCGCTTCGGCTTCCCAAAGTGCTGGGATTACAGGCTTGACCCACCACGCCCAGCCTTTTTTTTTTCTTTTTTTAAGATGGGGTTTCACCATGATGGCCAGGCTGGTTTTGAACTCCTGGCCTCAGGTGATCCATCCACCTTGCCTCCCAAAGTGCTAGGATTACAGGCGTGAGCCACCATGCCCGGCTTTTTTTTTTAGACGGAGTTTCGCTGTTGTTACCCAGACTGGAGTGCAATGGCACGATCTCGGCTCACCGCAACCTCCGCCTCCTGGGTTCAAGCAATTCTCCTGCCTCAGCCTCCCAAGTAGCTGGGACTACAGGTGCGTGCCACCATGCCCAGCTAATTTTTGTATTTTTAGTAGAGATGGGATTTCACCTTGTTGACCAGGATGAAATCTCTTGACCTCGTGATCCACCCACCTCGGCCTCCCAAAATTCTGGGATTATAGGGGTGAGCCACCGCGCCCAGCCTTTTTTTTTTTTGAAACAGTCTCACTCCGTCACCAGGCACCAGGTTGGAGTGCAGTGGCGCTACCTCTGCTCACTGCAACCTCCGCCTCCCGGGTTCAAGCAGTTCTCCTGCCTCAGCCTCCCCAGTAGTTGGGACTACAGGCTGGGGCCACCACGCCCAGCTATTTTTTTTGTATTTTTAGTAGAGACGGGGTTTCACCACGTTGGCCAGGATGGTCTCGATCTCTTGACCTCATGATCCGCCCACCTCGGCCTCCCAAAGTGCTGGGATTACAGGCGTGAGCCACTGTGCCCGGTCTGGTTTTTTTTTTCTCAGGATAAATTAGGTAATTGGGTTATGGGTTTTGGGTGGAAAACCCATACAGGGGCTTGCGTCTGTAGTTCCAGAGGCTGAGGTAGGAGGATCACTTGAGCCTAAGTGAAGTAAAAACTAAGCAATTCTGAATTAAGTATAGACTTTAGTAAACAATGATTTATCGGGCTGGACATGGTGGCTCATGCCTGTAATCTCAGCACTTTGGGAGGCCAAAACAGGAAGATTATGAGGTCAGGAGTTCCAGGCCAGCCTAGCCAACATAGTGAAACCCTGTCTCTACCAAAAATACAAAAAATTAGCCAGGCATGGTGTCAGGCACCTGTAATACCAGCTCTTCAGGAGGCTGAGGCAGGAGAATTGCTTGAACCAGGAGGACAAGGTGGCAATGACCTGAAAACCTGTCATTGCACTCCAGCCTGGGCAATAAGAGTGAAACTCCACCTTAGAAAATAAATAGCACCTGGCGCAGTGGCTCACGCCTGTAATCCCAGCACTTTGGGAGGCCAAGATGGGTGGATCATGAGGTCAGGAGTTCAAGACCAGCCTGGCCAACATGGTGAAACCCATCTCTTTAAAAAAAATAAAAATAGCTTATACATATTTGTTCATTAATTCTGATAACTGTACCATACTAATATCTTACTAATGGGAAACTGGGTGTGTAGTATATGGGAACTCTGTATTCTCAATTTTTTTTTTCTTTTACTTTTAGACAGAGTCTTGCTCTGTTGCTCAGGCTGGAATGCAGTGGCGCAATCTCAGCTGACTGCATCCTCCACTTCCCGGGTTCAAGCGATTCTCCTGCCTCAGCCTTCTAAGTAACTGGGACTACAGGTGTCTGTCACCATGCCTGGCTAATTATTTTGTATTTTTTAGTAGAGAGAGGGTTTCACTGTGTTGGCCAGGCTGGTCTCAAACTCCTGACCTCAAGTGATCTGCCTGCCTCGGCCTCCCAAAGTGCTGGGATTATAGGCGAGAGCCTCCATGCCCAGCCCTGTAAATTTTTAAATCTAAAAACCTACTAAAAAATTAAGATTATGGCTGGGTGCCGTGGGTCATGCCTGTAATCCCAACACTTTGGGAGGCAGAGACGGGTGGATCATGAGGTCAGCAGTTCAAGGCCAGCCTGACCAATATGGTGAAAGCCTGTCTCTACTAAAATACAAAAGTTAGCCGAGGATGGTGGTATGTGTCTGTAATCCCAGCTACTCAGGAGGCTGAGGCAGGAGAATCACTTGAACCCAGGTGGCGGAGGTTGCAGTGAGCCAAGATCGTGACACTGCACTCCAGCCTGGGTGACAGAGAAAGACCCTCTCTCAAAAAAAAGAAGCTTATATTTGTTTATTTATTTATTTTTACAGAAATGATCTTGCTCTGTCCCTCAGGCTGGAGTGCCATGGTGCAATCATAGTTTACTGCAGCCTCCCAGGTCTAGGTCTTAAGCAATCTTCTCACCTCAGCTTTCTGAGTAGCTAGGACTACAGGTGCACAGCACCACGCCCATCTAAATTTTTGTAAAGATGAGATCTTGTTCTGTCACCCTGGCTGGTTTCAAACTCCTAGCCTCAAGCAATCTTCCTTTCTCAGTCTCCCAAAGTGCTGGGATTACAGGGGTGAGCCACTGTGCCCAGTCTTAACTTTATTATTATTTCTTTTTTTATTTATTTTTGAGACAGTGTTTTGTTCTTGTTGCCTAGGCTGCAGTACGGTGGCAGGATCTTGGCTGACTGCAACCTCTGCCTCCCAGGTTCCAGTGATTCTCCTCCCTCAGCCTCCTGAGTAGCTGAGATTGCAGGTCCTTGCCACCACGCTCAACTAATTTTTTGTATTTTTAGAAGAGACCGAGTTTCATCATGTTGGCCAGGCTGCTTTCAAACTGCTGACCTCAGGTGATCCACCCACTTCAGCCTCCTAAAGTGCAGTGATTGTAGGCATGAGCCGCCACACCCAGCCTTAACTTTATTTATTTTTTAATTTATTTATTGTTTTTAAAGATGGGGTTTCACCATGTTGGTCAGACTGGTCTTGAACTCACAACCTCAGGTGATCCGCCCGCCTTAGTCTTCAAAGTGCTTGGATTACAGGCGTGAACCACCATGCCCGGCCAACTTTATTTTTAAAAATCAGAGAGATTGGGCTGGGTGCTGTGGCTCATGCCAGTAATCCTAGCACTTTGGGAGGCCGAGGTGGTTGGATCACCTGAGGTCAGGAGATCAAGATCAGCCTGGCCATCATGGTGAAACCCCATCTTATTAAAAAAAAAAAAAATCAGACAGATCTGTGTCTACAATTGTAAAAATGAGGTTCTGGATAATTCCCCCCCGCCCTGCTTTTATAATATAGAGTTTCCCTCTTGTCACCCAGGCTGGAGTGCAATGATGCGATCTTGGCTCATTGCAACCTCTGCCTCCTTGGTTCAAGCGATTCTCCTGCCTTAGCCTCCCAAGTAGCTGGGATTACAGGTGTCCACCACCATGCCCAGCTAATTTTCTATTTTTACTTTAAATTTAAATTTATTTTTATTTGATTTTTACAAAACAACAAAAAAAATATGGAACGCTTCACGAATTTGCATGTCATCCTTGCGCAGGGGCCATGCTAATCTTCTCTATATTGTTCCAATTCTACTGTATGTGCTGCTGAAGCGAGCACATGCTCAGCTAATTTTTTTATTTATTTTATTTTTATTTTTTTATAGAGAGCGGGTTTCACTATGTTGGTTCAGGCTAGCCTCGAACCTCTGACCTCATGATCTGCCCACCTCAGCCTTCCAAAGTGCTAGGTGTGAGCCACCGTGCCCAACTTAACTTTTTTTTTTTTTTTTTTTTTTTTTTAAAGACGGGGTTTCACCATGTTGGTCAGGCTGGTCTTGAACTCTCGACCTCAGGTGATCCAGCTGCCTTGGCCTCCAAAGTGCTTGGATTACAGGTGTGAGCCACTACGCCAGGCCAATTTTTGTATTTTTATTAGAGACCAGGTTTCACCGTGTAGGCCGGCTGGTCTTGAACTCCTGACCTCAGGTGATCCACCGGCCTCTGCCTCATAAAGTGCTGGGATTACAGGTGTGAGCCACCGCGCTTGGCCAATCTTTCTTTTTTCCAGAGACAGTTTACTTTTTTTTTTTTTTTTTTTGAGATGGAGTCTTGCTCCTTCACCCAGGCTGGAGTGCAGTGGCGCAATGGCTTGATCTTGGTTCACTGCAACCTTCACCTCCCAGATTCAAGTGGTTCTCCCACCTTAGCCTCCCTGAGCAGATGGCACTACAGGCACATACCACCACACCTGGCTTATTTTTTTGTATTTTTAGTAGAGATGGGGTTTCACCATGTTGGCCAGGCTGGTCTCAAACTCCTGACTACAGGTGATCTGCCTGCCTCCACCTCCCAAAGTGCTGGAATTACAGGTGTGAACCACTGCAACCAGCTGACAATTTACTTTTGCTTTGTAGTTGGAGTTAAAGTAGATTTTACCTTGATTCAATCAGGCGTTTAGTTTATTCAAAACTAATTTCAAAATTTTAGGTAGGGCTCAGTGACTAACGCCTGTGATCCCAGTATTTTGGGAGGCCGAGATGAGTGGATCACTTGAGCCCAGGAGTTTGAGACCAGTCTCACCAACATAGCAAAACCCTGTCTCTACTAAAAGTACAAAAATTAGCTGGGCAGTGGCTCATGCCTGTAATTCCAGCTATCTGGGAGACTGAGGCATGAGAATCACTTGAACTCAGGAAGTGGAGGCTGCAGTCAGCCGAGATTGCACCACTGCACTCCAGCCTGGGTGACAAAGCCAGACAAGACTCCATCTCAAAACAATAAAAATAGCGGGGTGTGGTGGCTCACACTTGTAATCCAGCACTTTGGGAGGCCAAGGCCAGCGGATCGCCTGAGGTCAGGCGTTTGAGACCAGCCTGGCCAAAGTGGTAAAACCTCATCTCTACCAAAAATACAAAAATTGGCCAGGCGTGGTGACATGCCTCTATAGTCCCAGCTACTCAGGAGGCTGATGCAGGAGAATTGCTTGAACCTGGGAGGCAGAGGTTTCAGTGAGCCGAGATTGCATCACTGCACTCCAACCTGGGCAACAGAGGCAGACTCTGACTCAAAAAAATAAATAAATATCACTGGGCACAGTGACTCACGCCTGTAATCCCAGCACTTTGGGAGGCCGAGGCGGGTGGATCACGAGGTCAAGAGATCCAGACCATTCTGGTCAACATGGTGAAACCCGTCTCTACTAAAAATACAAAAAATGAGCTGGGCATGGTGGTTCGTGCCTGTAATCCCAGCTACTCAGGAGGCTGAGGCAGGAGAATCGCCTGAATCCAGGAGGCGGAGGTTGCGGTGAGCCGAGATCGCGCCATTACACTCCAGCCTGGGTAACGAGCGAAACTCCGCCTCAAACAAACGAACAACAAAAAAAATGAAAATAGCTTATACATATTTGTTCACTAATTCTGATAACTGTACCACACTAATATCTTACTAAGAGGGGAAACTGGGTGTGTAGTATATGGGAACTCTGTATTCTCAGTTTTTTTTTTCTTTTACTTTTAGACAGAGTCTTGCTCTGTTGCTCAAGCTGGAATGCAGTGGCGCAATCTCAGCTTACTGCATCCTCCACTTCCCGGGTTCAAGCGATTCTCCTGCCTCAGCCTTCTTTCTTTTTTTTTTGGATGGAGTTTCGCTCTTGTTACCCAGGCTGGAGTGTAATGGCGCGATCTCGACTCACCCCAACCTCCGCCTCCTGGGTTCAGGCAATTCTCCTGCCTCAGCCTCCTGAGTAGCTAGGATTACAGGCACATGCCACTTTCCCAGCTAATTTTTTGTATTTTTAGTAGAGATGGGGTTTCACCATGTTGACCAGGAGGGTCTAGATCTCTTGACCTCGTTATCCACCCATCTCGGCCTCCCAAAGTGCTGGGATTATAGGCGTGAGCCACTGTGCCCAGCTCTTCTTTCTTTCTTTCATTTGAGATGGAGTTTCCCTCTTGTAGTCCAGGCTGGAGTGTGGTGGCGTGATGTCAGCTCACTGCAGCCTCTGCCTCCCAGGTTCAAGTGATTTTCCTGCCTCAGCCTCCAGAGGAGTTGGGAATATAGGTATGTGCCACCACACCTGGCTAATTTTGTATTTTTATTTATTTATTGTTTTGGTGGGGGGAGCAATGTCAGGAAAATTTTGTATTTTCAATAGAGATGGGGTTTCTTCATGTTGGTCTGGCTGGTCTTGAACTCCTGACCTCAGGTCATTTGCCCGCCTCGGCCTCCCAAAGTGCTGGGATTACAGGCGTGAGCCACCATAACCAGCCTTATTTATTTTTTAAATTTTATTTAGTTTTGCTTTTCTTTTGAGATGGAGGCTTGCTCTGTTGTCCAGGCTGGAGTGCAGTGTGTGGTGGCACCATCTTGGCTCACATCTCGAACCTCTACCTTTTGGATTCAAGCGATTCTCCTGCTTCAGCCTCCTGAGTAGCTGGGATTACAGGCAACCGCCGCCATGCCCAGCTAATTTTTGTATTTTTAATAGAGATGTGGTTTCACTGTGTTGGCCAGGCTGGTCTCGAATGCCTGACCTCATGATCTGCCTGCCTGGGGAGGTACGGGTTGCAGTGAGCCAAGATCTTGCCACTGTACTCCAGCCTGTGCCACAGAGTAAGACTCTGTCTACCAAAAAAAAAATGACCTGAAGCATTTGGAGTGTAAATGCAAAGTCATTTTCTATTTTTGGGCAGATGGTGGGTTTGTGTTTTTTAGACATAGCGTCTCACCTTGTCACCCAGGCTGGAGTACAACCTTGGCTCACCGCAACCTCCGCCTCCTGGGTTCAGGCAATTCTCCTGCTTCCGCCTCCTGAGTAGCTGGGATTACAGGCATGTGCCACCATGCCCAGCTAATTTTTTGTATTTTTAGTAGAGACGGGGTTTCACCATGTTGACCAGGATGGTCTCGATCCCTTGACCTCGTGATCCACCTGCCTTGGCCTCCCGAAGTGCTGGGATTATAGGCATGAGCCACCATGCCCAGCCCAAAGTGTTTTTTTTTTTTTAATTATTTTTTTGTAGAGCTGGGCGTCTCACTATATTGCCCAGGCTGGTCTCAAACTTCTGGCCTCAGCTATCCTCCCACCTTAGCCTTCCAAAATGCTGGGATTACAGGCATAAGCCACCACAACACAAAGCTTTTAGATAAATTTAAACCTCAGCATCCTGAAAATACAAAAGGGCTGGCCATGTTAAAACGCGCGCTCTGGGTCACATATTATAATTCCATTTATATGACATGTCTGGATAAGGTAAATTCAGAAACAGAATACAGATTGGTGATTGTCAGAGGCTAAGGGGAGGGGACAAGAGGGAGAAACTCCTTAATGGATACGGAGTTTTATTTTGAAGTGATAGAAATATGTTAAAACTAGATAGATGTGGTAGTTGCACAACTTTGTAAATGTCCTACATACCACCAAATTGTCCTTCCTGAAATGGCTAACTTTGTGCTTTCTAAATTTTATCTCAATACATTTAAAAAAATCAATTCTAGAGTCATGGTCAGAGGCAAAATAAAACTTATTGGAATGATTTTTTTTCTACTTTCTCTCATGTATTGTAAGCAAAATAATAGACAACTTCATAAGCAATCTATATACAGCTTTATACATTGTCAGGATTTTCTCTTGGTGAGGTATTCCTACCCTGTTTAAAAAAAAATGCGCGCTCTGAAAGAAGAGACCCTACAAACAGGCTTTGTGTGAGCAAGGTGGCTGTTTATTCATCCTGGTGTAGGCGGGCTGAGTTGGAAAAGAGGGTCATTGGAGGGCTGTGGGATAGGAGTTGGTTTTATAGGTTTGGGCTAAGCAGTGGAAAGTTACGGAAGTTACAGTTTAGGGCAGGTCTTGCAATCTGGGAGGGGTCATGAGGTCTGGAGTCATGATCATGACGTTGACCAAGGTCAATGTGCGGTTACAGAGTCCAGCTGCCTTGTCAGGTGAAGCAGGAATAAGGAACAACAGAAGAATATCTCAAGTTAATTAGCACCACAAGGGTAGATCATTCTTCCCCTTTTCATGGTCTTCCAGTTACTTCAGACTTTCCAGGAACTCATCTGAAGTGTCCTTGCAGGTCACAGAGATTACCATAGTGTCCATGGTGTTGTCAGTCAGCCTAGAAGACGCTACAGGCCAGGCACAGTGGCTAATGCCTGTAAATCCCAGCACTTTGGGAGGCTGAGGCAGGTGGATTACCTGAGGTTGGGAGCTTGAGATCAACCTTACTAACATGGAGAAACCCCGTCTCTACTAAAAATACAAATTTAGCTGGGTATGGTGGCCCATGCCTGTAATCCCAGCTACTCGGGAGGCTGAGGCAGGAGAATCATTCGAGCCAGGGAGGCAGAGGTTGAAGTGAGCCGAGGTCATGCCATTGCACTCCAACCTGGGCAACAAGAGTGAAACTTCATCCCAAAAAATAAAAATAGCCAGGCGTGGTGGCTCACACCTGTAATCTCAGCACTTTGGGAGGCTGAGGTCAGGAGATCAAGAGCATCCTGGCCAACATGGTGAAACCCTGTCTCAAAAAAAAAATTATTTTTTTAAAGTAAAAAAAAAATAAGAAAAATAAAAATACCCTTTCCCGGCTGGATGTGGTGGATCATGCCTGTAATCCCAGCACTTTGGGCGGCCAACACAGCAGGGTGGCTTTAGCCCAGGAGTTCGAGACCAGCCTGGGCAACATGGCCAAAACCCCATCTCTACAAAAATAAACTGAGCATGGTGGTGCATGCCTGTAAACCCAGCTACAGGAGGCTGAGGTAGGAGGATCGCTGGAGTCTGAAAGGTTGCACCCCAGCCTGGGTGACAGTAAGAACTTGTCTCAAAAAAAAAAAAAAAAAAAAGGCAGGGGAGCAAAGAGAAACCTAAAGATACACTAATTCAACTCCCTTTACGAAAAGAATATATTAGAAGTGAAGGATAAATTTCCTCACTACATGCAGAGCCTTGAAGAAGACTGTCACTTGGGAAAGCGAGGCCAGGCACCGTGGCTCATGCCTGTAATCTCAACACTTTGGGAAGCCAAAGCAGGTGGATCACCTGAGGTTGGGAGTTCGAGACCAGCCTGACCAACATGGAGAGAAGCCCCATCTCTACTAAAAAATACAAAGTTAGCCGGGCATGGCAGCGCATGCCTGTAATCCCAGCTACTCGGGAGGCTGAGGCAGGAGAATCACTTGAACCCAGGAGACAGAGGCTGTGGTAAGCCAAGATCACACCATTGCATTCCAGCCTGGACAACAAGAGTGAAACTCTGTCTCAAAAAAAAAAAAAAAAAAAAAAGAAATAGGAAAGCAAGTGTTATGAGGATTTATGATGGCCATGGCTAGGGCATGCTCCTGTACGTGCCAAACCTCATTCTCACAAGTGATGTCTTTGATCCAGCACTGCTCAGCCAGAGCCCTCTGCTCCTGGGGAGGGGTCCTTTGTGGCTACTCCTGGGTCTTCTTTTCTTCTTTTCTCCCTATGGCCATGAGAACTCAGTTCAATTTGAGTCCCCTAAAGGCTAGTTTAAGAATTAAAGAGCAGGCCAGGCATGGTGGCTCACGCCTGTAATCCAAGTACTTTGGAGGCCAAGGCGGGCAGATCACCTGAGGTTGGGAGTTCAAGACCAGCCTGACCAACATGATGAAACCCCGTCTTTAAAAAAGAAAAGAAAATGAAAGGTGGCTTGCAAGTCTAAAATTTTAGAGAAAATAAACTTGAGAGGAGACTCTGGCCAAGTTAGGTCAGGGGCACATTCTCTTACAGACTAAGAGGTTTTTGGCCAGGCATGGTGGCTCACGCCTGTAATCCCAGCACTTTGGGAGGCTGAGGCGGGTGGATCACGAGGTCAAGAGATCGAGACCATCCTGGTCAACATGGTGAAACCTCGCCTCTACTAAAAATACAAAAATTAGCTGGGCATGGTGGTGTGCGCCTGTAGTCCCAGCTACTCGGGAGGCTGAGGTAGGAGAATTGCTTGAACCCAGGAGGCGGAGGTTGCGGTGAACCGAGATCGCACCATTGTACTCCAGCCCAGGTAACAAGAGCGAAACTCTGTCTCAAAAAATAAATAAATAAAAATTTTTAAAAAGAGGGGTTTTTTTTGGAGACAGAGTCTTGCTCTGTCACCAGGCTGGAGTGGAGTGGCACAATTTCGGCTCAATGCAACCTCCACCTTCTAGGTTCAATTGATTCTTCTGCCTCACCCTCCCGAGTAGCTGGGACCACAGGCGGGTGCCACCACGCCCGGCTAATTTTTTTGTATTTTTAGTAGAGATGGGGTTTCACCGTGTTGGCCAGAATAGTCTCCAACTCTTGACCTCATGATCTGCCTGCCTCTGCCTCCCAAAGTGCTGGGATTACAGGCATGAACCACCATGCCTGGCCAGACTAAGAGTTTTTTTTTGAGACAGAGTTTCGCTGTTGTTACCCAGGAGTGCAATGGCGTGATCTCAGCTCACCGCAACCTCCGCCTCCTGGGCTCCTGCAATTCTCCTGCCTCAGCCTCCCGAGTAGCTGGGATTACAGGCATGTGCCACCGTGCCCGGTAATTTTTTGTATTTTTAGTAGAGATGGGGTTTCACCATGTTGACCAGGATGGTCTCGATCTCTTGACCTCGTGATCCACCCCCTCGGCCTCCCAAAGTGCTGGGATTACAGGCGTGAGCCACCGCCTCCGGCCCCAGACTAAGCGTTTTTAAGGATTCAGGGTGGGAGAGTTTATTAGAGGCTTGGACTGCTTCTGCGTCTCTGTTGTGCTTATCTGGGAGGGAGAGTTGTGTCTGTTCCCATGCATCTTTCTGCAGCTGCAGGCATATCCCCCGAGTCCGCTCTTAGCTTTCCTATCTCAGTGCACCTGAGGAGAAAGGCCCACCCTTTTACTGAGGCCCACTTTCCTGGCCGGGTGTGGGGAAAGGTCCACTGTTTTACTGGAATTCATTGTATGAGGTTAAAGTTTAGCAGTTACCCAAGAGACTTTCCCCCCACCTCCCTTTGTGCCTTAGCTGTCTTTTGTTGTTGCTGTTGTTGTTTATAGAGATGGGATTTCAACATTTTGACCAGGATGGTCTTGAACTCCTGACCTCAGGTGATCCACCCACCTCGACCTCCCAAAGTGCTGAGATTACAGGCATGAACCACCACGCCCGGCCACCTGAGCTGTCTTATCTGTGTTTTACTGTTTGCTCTTTCTGTTTTTACTTAGAAGAGAAGTGATTTTCTTGAAATGCATGAGGCCAGAAAGGGAGCTGGACTTAAAGTGGCGGTGTTTCTCTGAGAAGATAGTGCTGCTGCTCTGTCAGCTATGAGTCTTCCATTTTCTTCCCTCAGTATTTCATCATCCAGAAACTGGAAAGAGATTCTGCTTATTTTCTGGGGCTGTAAGATCCAGAGGGTCAGCAACATTGGCAGTTGGTTGATCAGACACCATATGATAAAAATGTCATGTGAATATAGAATGAGGTAAAGGATCCCAGGTCTTGATCACGTAGGAGCTTTAAGGTGTCTCGTCAGCTATTAAGCAAACAGTAAAACCCACACTTTTTTTTTTAATCCTAGGTCTATTTGACAACAAGGATCATGCTTTTTTTCTTTTTTTTAAATAAAAATGGGGTTTCACCATGATGGCCAGGCTGGTCTTGAACTCCTGACCTCAGGTGATCCACCCACCTCGGCCTCCCAAAGTGCTAGGATTATAGGCATGAGCCACCGTTCCCGGCCCTTTTTTTTTTTTTTTGAGACCAGAGTCTCACTCCATCACCCAGGCTGGAGTGCAGTAGTACGATCTCGGCCCACTGCAACCTCTGCCTCCCAGGTTCAAGTGATTCTCCTGCCTCAGCCTCCTGAGTAGCTGGGATTACAGGCATGTGCCACCATGTCCAGCTAATTTTTGTAATTTTAGTAGAGATAGGGTTTCACTATGTTGGCCAGGTTGGTCTCGAACTCCTGACCTCAAGTGATCCACTGCCTTGGCCTTCCAAAGTGCTGGGATTACAGGTGTGAGCCACTGCACCCAGCCATAATTACTTATTTATGTAGTTCTTTACAAATGTTAAAGCACTTTAGTAAAGATTCCCACTTTTGATATTCATATCAACTATGTCAAATATGTAGGAACATTGTTCTAGTTCCCATTTTTTTAGATGGAAGAACTGAGAATCAGGGAAATTAAATTGCTTGCACTAAATAACAGAGTCTAAGTAGCAGATCCAGGGATTTGCCTAGTTTGGACTCCAAAAGCAGTGAATAGAACCTGATTAATACTTGGGACTAGGGCAAACAATCTTTGGATCATTTAACCCTGTGACACTGCAAGTTCCATGGCAACTGAACTTAGTGATGGTCAAACTAAAGGAATCCTCCAGGATATCTGCCCAGAGGATTTTCAATGTATTCTGAGTTGCTTAAGATGACAGAGTACTAGGTCGTGTGGGAACAGTTTTCAGGGGCAATACCAGAGACACAGGTGGAGAGGTAACTGCCTGAACCTGAGGTTTTACAAAATAATCATTAGACTGACTGGGGTTTGCTGGAAGTGTCTCCCATTAGAATGCCTGTGGTCGCAGGTGTCTCTCACTGTAGTCTGCCTGGAATTGACGGGATTCTCTCCCATTAAAACTGTGGCAGCAGAAATAGGAAGGTGGTTTGGGTGTATGTGACCTTGACTTTCACACTGTTTAGCCCTAGCCCTCTCCCAGTCTCTAATCTTTTCCAAAACGCTGTTTTGAAACACCACTGTCCTTTATCGACCTTGCAGATTCTGGCACTCAGATGAACCCAATAACCTTGATGAATGCTGTGTGGTAATAAATTTCCGTTCTTCAGAAGAATGGGGCTGGAATGACGTTCACTGTCATGTACCTCGGAATTCAATCTGCAAGATGAAGAAATAAATATTCTCCATGAAAATGTGTTTGGGTTGGCATCCACCTTTGCAGAAAGCTAACTTAATGTTTAAATTTATGTGTAAGTGAGGAGGAAAATAAAGACAGAATTAAAATAGAATACGTAATAGTTAACATTAGGACTAGGTTATTAAGAAAAATCATAGTAGGCCGGGCATGGTGGCTCACCCCTGTAATCCCAGCACTTTGGGAGGCCAAGGCAGGCAGATCATGAGGTCAGGAGATCAAGACCATCCTGGCCAAGAAGGTGAAACCCCGTCTCTACTAAAAATACAAAAAACTTAGCCGATGGGGGCAGTGGGGGGTGGGTAGTGGCGGGCCCCTGTAGTCCCAGCTACTCAGGAGGCTGAGGCAGAACTGCTTGAACCCAGGAGGCAGAGGCTGCAGTGAGCAGAGACCACACCACTGCACTCCAGCCTGTGCGACAGAGCTAGACTCCATCTCAAAAAAAAAAAAAAGAAAGAAAGAAAAGAAAAATTATAGTAAGCAAAAACAAGTAATCCCTTCCACCTTAGCTCAACTAACTGCAGCTGCAAACTTATCTCACAGTCCACATTCCAGGCTAGTCACAAAACCTGTATTTAGAAAAAGCAGAGGTAAAGTGCACCTATCACAACCTCCCTCTCTAGTTAGATAAGAGCACCAGAGCATATCTTTAGGTCTGCAGCCCACTCATTCTTCTGCAATTCCTGTTTTTCTGGCTTCCTTGGGTAGCCTCCTCAACCTTACAACCTCCTATCTCAGCTGCAAGGTTATAAAGTCAAATAACCTCGAATCCCAAGATTGTAAAACTTGATTAACTGTCTTTGTCTGAAACCTGTTTCCTGCCTTGTTTTCCTGCCTCAAATTGTAGAAAAGCAGTATGTTCTCTTTTTTGAGGGCTGGCGGCCATTACGTGCAGTCAGGCCACCATCAGCCAGAGCTCCAATAAAGTGATTTTCTTGTGTCTCTTGGTCTCTCTGTTCTTCTCAGCTCGAATTTCCACAACATAACTTTTGTACAAGGAATGATATTACACTTATGATACAATCAATTGACACATTCATTTATTTATTCATTCACAAAATGAGTGTTTAGTGAACATTATTCTATGTGCCAGAGACTACTGGAGAATGCTTTTGTACGGAAACCAGAGGGAGCATGAGCATCTGTTCTTATTTTCTGACAGCTGAGGGGTGAGGTGCCTGTTATAGGCTGAATTGTGTCCCCACCAAATTCATATGTTGAAGCCATAACCTATAATACTTCAGAATGGGAGTCTATTTGGAGATAAAACCTTTTGAGAGGAAATTAAGTTGAAATGAGGACCTTAGGAGCCTTAATTAAATCTAACTGATGATGTCTTATGAGGAAATTTGGGCAGGCAAGGTGGCTCATGCCTGTAATCCCAGCACTTTGGGAGGCCAAGGCAGGAGGATCCCTTGTGTCCAGGAGTTCAAGACCAGCCTGGGCAACATAGGAAGACCCTAACTCAACAAAAAAAAATTAAAAAAAAAAAATTAGCCAGATGTGGTGGCATGCACCTGTAGTCCCAGCTACTCGGGGAGGCTGAGGTGGGAGGATTGCTTGAGCCTAGGAGTTTGAGGTTGCAGTGATCTATGATCAGGCCGCTGCACTCCAGCCTGGGTGACAGAATAAGACCTCGTTTCACAAGAAAAAAAAAAAGATAAGAGGACAGGTCAGGCACAGTGGCTCACGTTTGTAATCCCAGCACTTTGGGAGGCCAAGGGGGATCACAAGGTCAGGAGATCAAGACCATCCTGGCCAACATGGTGAAACCCTATCTCTACTGAAAATACAAAAAAATTAGCCGGGCGTGACGGTGGGCGCCTGTAGTCCCAGCTACTTGGGAGGCTGAGGCAGGAGACCGAGGTTGCAGGGAGCCAAGATCACGCCACTGTGCTCCAGCCTGGGTGACAGAGGGAGACTCTGGTCTCAGGAAAAAAAAAAGTATTTAAACACACACAAGGACACCAAGGATGCACAGGGCTGACCATGTGAAGACACAGCAAGAGTGTGAGCATCTGCAAGCCAAAGAGAGAATCCTCAGAAGACACCAACCCTGCTGGCACCTCGATCTTGGACTTCCAGTCTCCACCACTGAGAGGAAATAAGCATTTGCTGTTTAAGTAATCCAGTCTGTGCTATTTTATTATAACAGCCCTAGCAAACCAATCATGCAGTACTAATGTCAGCATCTGCTGTGTTTGGTCAAAAGGTTTTTCCATTTCACTCTGATTTATTACTTTTAGCTGAAAGCAGACTATGAAGCAAGATACAGAAGAACACGAGATGTCCAAAGAAGGCAGTCTTCTTGCTTAGGTCTAGTAAATTACTTGGGCTTCTTGACATTTGTTCAGTCTTAGGCTGGCATCTCACCTCAAGATGCAGAGAGAGGGAGATTAGAGACGATTATTCTCCTGGTTAGCTGGTATACAGAATTATATTCCTTGTATTCAGGTATCCTAATAAGTTTTTCCTTGGTTTAAACTTTCTGTGTATGGATTGCCACCTCAAATGTTCCCTGATTTGTTCTTATTTTTCTTTTTACTAAAGTTCCCACAGGTCATTTTATTTCTAGCACAGTAAAATTACATCATATTTATATCAGAGTAATTTGGTGCTCTGGTATGGTGATTAGAATTACAATAAGGCTGGTTCCATCCATGACTACTTTTGTAGATTTTCCGAATGTGACCTCCAGCTTCCCAAGATTGTGCCCTGATCATCTTGATGCAACAAAATCATTTCATGTTTTCAGCCACTGGTTTCTTCAATATCCTTTAGGATGGGCTATTTTCAAAGATCTGACCTTGGCTGGGTGCAGTGGCTCATGCCTGTAATCCCAGCACTTTGCGAGGCCGAGGCATGCAGATCACTTCAAGTCAGGAGTTTGAGACCACCAGCCTGGTCAACACAGTTAAACCCTCCCTCTATAAAAATACAGAAAAATTAGCTGGACATGGTGGCAGGCACCTGTAATCCTAGCTACTCAGGAGGCTGAGGCTGGAGAATCACTTGAACCTGGGAGGCGGAGGTTGCATTGACCTGAGATCATGCCACCACTGCACTGCAGCCTGGGCAGCAGAACAAAACTCCATCTCAAAAAAAAAGAAGAAGAAGAAGACAATAATCTGACCTTACCTTAACCATTGTATGTAGAATTTATCAGTTTAACTCTTAGAGACTAACGTAACCAATTCCTCTCATTTGCTCATACATATGAGTAGTTTTAAGCCTTGCTTGCAGATTATAAACCTAGGAAGCTTTTTAAAAAATGCACAGGCCGGGCGCAGTGGCTCACACCTGTAATCCCAGCACTTTGGGAGGCCGAGGCGGGTGGATCACAAGGTCAAGAGATCGAGACCATCCTGGTCAACATGGTCAAACCCCGTCTCTACTAAAAATACAAAAAATTAGCTGGGTATGGTGGCACGTGCCTGTAATCCCAGCTACTCAGGAAGCTGAGGTAGGAGAATTGCCTGAACCCAGGAGGCGGAGGTTGCGGTGAGCCCAGATCGAGCCATTGCACTCCAGCCTGGGTAACAAGAGCGGAACTCTGTCTCAAAAAAAAAAAAGCCTCACCCAGACAGACATCCCCATGTTTCAGTTTCTGAGATTAAGAATCTCTGATTTACATTACTGTTATGCAATATCATTTTATACCCAAGCTCAGCACTAAAGGTGGACACCTCCTGAGCAGATATGAAAATTACATTTGGGCCGGGCGCGGTGGCTCACGCCTATAATCCCAGCACTTTGAGGGGCAGAGGCGGGTGGATCACAAGGTCAAGAGATCGAGACCATCCTGGTCAACATGGTGAAACCCCGTCTGTACTAAAAAAAATACAAAAATTAGCTGGACACGATGGTGTGTGCCTGTAGTCCCAGCTACTCAGGAGGCTGAGGCAGGAGAATTGCCTGAACCCAGAAAACGGAGGTTCAACCCGTGTTGAACCACAACATGGGTTGGCCACAAGTCAACCCGTGTTGGCCAGGATGGTCTTGTTCTCTTAACCTTGTGATCCACCCGCCTTGGCCTCCCAAAGTGCTGGGATTATAGATGTGAGCCACCATGCCTGGCCCCTATTTTTTTTTTCTTTGAGACAGGAACTCACTCTGTCACCCAGGCTGGAGAGCAGTGGCACAATCTTGGCTCATTGTAACCTCAGCCTCCCAAGTAGTTGGGACTACAGGTGTCCGCCACCATGCCCACCTTACTTTTTTGTATTTTTTGCAGAGAT
This sequence comes from Callithrix jacchus, assembly GCF_049354715.1. Lineage (NCBI taxonomy): Eukaryota > Metazoa > Chordata > Mammalia > Primates > Cebidae > Callithrix > Callithrix jacchus. The sequence goes on along the minus strand of NC_133510.1, from coordinate 22,551,358 downwards.
GGAGTTTTACCATGTTGCCCAGGCTAGTCTTGAACTCCTGGGCTCAAGCCATCCACCTGTTTCGGCCTCCCAAAGTGCTGGGATTACAGCATGAGCCACAGTGCCTGGCCACAAGTCAATTTTTTTATAGTTCTGTATTTGAAAAGTCCAAAATAAAGGCCGGGCGCAGTGGCTCACGCCTGTAATCCCAGCACTTTGGAAGGCCGAGGCGGGTGGATCACGAGGTCAAGAGATCGAGACCATCCTGGTCAACATGGTTAAACCCCTTCTCTACTAAACATACAAAAAATTAGCTGGGCATGGTGGTGCGTGCCTGTAATCCCAGCTACTCAGGAGGCTGAGGCAGGAGAATTGCCTGAACCCAGGAGGCGGAGGTTGCGGTGAGCCGAGATCACGCCATTGCACTCCAGCCTGGATAACAAGAGCGAAACTCCATCTCAAAAAGAAAAGAAAAGAAAATTTAGATGGGGCCGGGCGCGGTGTCTCACGCCTATAATCCCAGCACTTTGGGAGGCTGAAGCAGGTGGATCACGAGGTCAATAGATCGAGACCATCCTGGTCAACAAGGTGAAAACCCATCTCTACTAAAAATACAAAAATTAGCTGGGCATGGTGGTGTGCTACTCGGGAGGCTGAGGTAGGAGAATTGCTTGAACCCAGGAGGTGGAGGTTGCTGTGAGCCGAGATCATGCCATTGCACTCCAGTCTGGGTAACAACAGCGAAACTCAGTCTCAAAAAAAAAAAAATTTAGATGGACACTTGTATCTTTGAATTTATGTATCTTGGTCAGCTTCTCCACAGCTTACCTAATTGTTTATACACTTTATACTTATTAAAGTATACACTTTTAAATGTTAGCCTATTAATTTACTCTTGATTATCAAATATTACCAGTGTTGAACTATTAAAAGCACACAATGTCTAATAAACTCTCATAGGATTCCCATAATTTCACTTTTCTTTCTGTTTAGACATGGAAAAATTTATATTTCTGTTTAGACATGGAAAAATTTATCAGTCAGAATTGCTGTTTTAGGGACATGATTCTCCTGAAATTAAGGATTAGTGAATTGATGACTCCATTACTTGTTCTTAATTCTTTGTTCTCTAATTTTTTTTTCATTCATAAGTTTATTGGAGTATAACTGGCTTAATAAGTATATCCTATTCTGAATGATAAAAATATAGTCAAGCTAAAATAGGTGACTATTGACCGGATGCGGTGGCTCACGCCTATAATCCCAGCACTTTGGGAGGCCGAGATGGGTGGATCACGAGGTCAAGAGATCGAGACCATCCTGGTCAACAAGATGAAACCCCATCTCTACTCAAAATACAAAAATTAGCTGGGCATGGTGGTGTGCGCCTGTAGTCCCAGCTACTCGGGAGGCTGAGGCAGGAGAATTGCTTGAACCCAGAAGGCGGAGGTTGTGGTGAGCCGAGATCGTGCCATTGCACTCCAGTCTGGGTAACAACAGCAAAACTCCATCTCACAAGAAAAAAAAAAAAAAAAAAAAGGGTGACTACTATTAAGACAGAAGAGATCAGCTAGGTGTGGTGGCTCACACCTGTAATCCAAGCACTTTGAAGGCCAAGGTGGGTGGATCACCTGAGGTTGGGAGTTCAAAACCAGCCTGACCAACATGGTGAAACCCCGTTTTTAAAAAGAAAAATAAAATTTTTTAAAAAAGAGATCATGCAAAATATTCTAAAGAAAAAGAGCACAAAATGGAAAATAGTTAAGAGACAAAAATGAATATAGCATAGGAATAAAGATTTCACTAGAAGTTGCAATTTATTGTTTTGGAGGGTGTAAGAAGTCTTGTTGTTTGGTTCATTTTACTGTTTTGTGATCTTGTATGCAAATCCTGATAACCATTAACTTTCTCAAACTTAATGTCTGAAAGCCTCATAAAATCACTGTAAGTATTTACTTTATTAAGCAGTTTATGAAACTTTAATGGGGCCCTCCTGTGCCAAGGGGATGTGTATTGTGAAGTAAACCCTCACAAAGCTAAATAAATTCTTTTCCATACCTTTCATAAAAAAACTGTTACCACCTGCAAAAACAGTCTTTCTAAATGTTTGAAGAAATATGCACAGAGAGCTGACATAGGATGAAATGTAAATGAGACAAAATCACCCACTGATTAGCTAAGATGCTTAGGAGGCTGAGGTGGGAGGATCTCGTGAGCTGATTGAGCCACTGCACTCCGCTGGGCAACAGAGACTCTTGTTTCTAAAATAAACAAAATAAACATCCACTGAAAGAAAATATTTACCTGTTGTATTACACAACCAAACTGAATTCTATGTCGTATAGAAGAGTCTGCTGGGTGTGGTGGCTCACACCTGCAACCCCAGCACTTTGGGAGGACAAGGCAGACAGATCACCTGAGGTCTGGAGTTCCAGACTAGCCTGACCAACATGTTGAAACCCCGTCTCTACTAAAAATACAAAATTAGCTGTGTGTGGTGGTACATGCCTATAATCCCAGCTACTGGAGAGGCTGAGGCAGAGAGAATTGCTTGAACCTTGGAGGCAGAGCTTGCAGTGATCTGAGATGGTGCCACTGTACTCCACCCTGGGCGACAGAGCAAGACTCCATCCCAGGCCGGGCATGGTGGCTCACACCTGAAATCCAAGCACTTTGGAGGCCAAGGCGGGTAGATCACCTGAGGTCGGGAGTTCAAGACCAGCCTGACCAATATGGTGAAACCCCGTCTTTAATAAATAAATAAAAAGACTCCATCCCCCACCAAAAAAAATTAGTCGGATGTGGTAGTCTGTGCTTGTAGTCCCAGCTACTTGAGAGGCTGAGGCATGAGAATCACTTGAACCCAGGAGATGGAAGTTGCAGTAAGCTGAGATCATGCCATTACACTCCAGTCTGGGTAACAAGAGTGAAACTTCATTTCAAAAGAAAAAAAAGAGAGACAGGGTCTTACCATGTTGCCCAGGCTGGTCTCAAACTCCTGAGCTCAACTGATCCTTCCACCATGGCCTCCCAAAGTGCTAGGATTACAGGCATCAGGCCCGGCCTATATACTTCTTTATAAACGTCTTTTTTTTTTTTGATGGAGTTTTGCTGTTGTTACCCGGACTGGAGTGCAATGGCATGATCTCGGCTCACCGCAACCTCCGCCTTCTGGGTTCAAGCAATTCTCCCTGCCTCAGCCTCCCGAGTAGCTGGGACTACAGGTGCGGACCACCACGCCTGGCCAGACTAAGAGTTTTTTTTTTGAGACGGAGTTTCGCTGTTGTTACCCAGGCTAGAGTGCAATGGCGCGATCTCGGCTCACTGCAACCTCTGCCTCCTGGGTTCAGGCAATTCTCCTGCCTCAGCCTCCCGAGTAGCTAGGATTACAGGCACGCGCCACCATGCCCAGCTAATTTTTTCTATTATTAGTAGAGACGGGGTTTCACCATGTTGACCAGGATGGTCTCGATCTCTTGACCTCGTGATCCACCTGCCTCAGCCTCACAAAGTGCTGGGATTATAGGCTTGAGCTACCGCGCCCGGCCTGAAATTTTTTTTAAAAAAAGGTTAAAGTAAAACAAAAAATGTTGAATGAACAGCAAATATAGAAACCAATAGTATTAGCCTGGGCAACATGGCAAAACTCTGTCTCTACAAACAATACAAAAAATTAGCCGGGTGTGGTGGCTCAAGTCAGTAGTTCCAGCTACTCAGGAGGCTGAGGCGGGAGGATTGCTTCAGCCTGGGAGGTGGAGTTTGCAGTGAGTGAAACCTCATTACACTCCCAGCCTGGGCAACAGAGGGAGACCCTGGTTCAAATAAATAAATAAATAAATAAATAAATAAAGGTGTGGGGAGAAGCTTTCATATATTATAACCAGTTGGAAAACGTAATGGAAATACTTTAATACATCATAAAAGAATCTGAAGAGGAAGATACCTCTAGAAAGTACTGACTTGGCTTACTTCCATCTCAGATAAGCCACTTCTTATGTAACTTTGAGCAAGTTCATTACTTCCCTGCTTCTTTGTTTTCCTGTAAAACGAAGATATCAAAAGTGACCTACCTCAATACTTTTAAGGTTTAAATAAACTAATGCATGTAAAGTTCTTAGAATAATGCCTAGCACTCAATAAATGCAAACTGAAAGCCTAAAGATTCAGGGCAACTTGAATTGATGCTCTGGGTGGCAAATATCTAAAAGTAAGGTATTGCCAGTGCAAGGTGGCTCATGCATGTAATCCCAGCACTTTGGGAGGTCGAGGCGGGTGGATCACGAGGTCAGGAGATTGAGACCATCCTGGCTCACAAGGTGAAATGCTGTCTCTACTAAAAATACAAAAAATTAGCTGGGCATGGTGACATTCACCTATAGTCCCAGCTACTAGGAAGGTTGAGGCAGGAGAATCACTTGAACCCAGGAGGCGGAGGTTGCAGTGAGCAGAGATGGCACCACTGCACTCCAGACGGGGCAACAGAGCAAGACTCCATCTAAAAAAAAAAACTAAAGTATTACTATAGAAAGGTTTAAAAAATATATCTAAAGAATACTAGCTGGGTGAGGTGGCTCATGCTTGTAACCCCAGCACTTTGGTAGGCCAAGGTGGGCAGACTGCCTGAGGTCAGGAGTTCACAATCATTCTGGCTAACATTGTGAAACCCTATCTCCACTGTAGACCCAGCTACTCAGGAGGCTGAGGCAGAATTGCTTGAACCTGGGAGGCAGAGGTAGCAGTGAGTAGAGATGGCGCCACTGCACTCCAACCTGGGCCACAGAGTGAGACTCCATCTCAGAAAAAAAAAAAAAGACTAGGCACGGTGGCTCACACACCGGTAATCCCAGCACTTTAGAAGGCCAAGGCAGACGACGATCATGAGGCCAGGAGTTCCAGACCAGGCTGGCCTACATAGTGAAACCCTGTCTCTACTAAAAGTACATTAGCTGTGTGTGGTGATGTGTGCCTATAATTCCAGCTACTCAGGAGGCTGAAGCAGGAGAATCATTTGAGCCAGGGAGGCAGAGGTTGCAGTGAGCTGAGAGCTCACCATTGCACTTCAGCTTGAGTAACAAGAATGAAACTCAGTCTCAAAAAAAAAAAAAAAAAAAAAAATCAAAGAACATGTGACATGTAGAATTAATGTTTTCATTAATTTATAAATTTAACATGATTGTAGAAGTTGGCTTTTTAAAATGTGTTTTTTAGCCAGGCACGGTGGCTCATGCCTATAATCCCAGCACTTTGGGCCAAGGCGGGTGGATCACGAGGTCAAGAGATCGAGACCATCCTGGTCAACAAGGTGAAACACCGTCTCTACTAAAAATACAAAAATTAGCTGGGCATGGTGGCACGCGCCTGTAGGCCCAGCTACTCGGGAGACTGAGGCAGGAGAATTGCTTGAACCCAGGAGGCGGAGGTTGCGGTTAGCTGAGATCGCGCCATTGCACTCTAGCCTGGGTAACAAGAGTGAAAACTCCATCTCAGAAAAAAATAATTAAAATATATTTTTCATTTTAAATAAAAAATGGGACATGGGGGTGGGCTGAGTGGGTCTTTTCCTTTATCTCCTCCCCCGCTTTTATTTTTGTTGAAATGGAGTTTTGTTATTTTTGCCCAGGCTGGAGTGCAATGGCATGATCTCAGCTCACTGCAACCTCCACCTCCCCGGTTCAACTGACTATCCTGCCCCAGCCTCCAGAGTAGATGAGATTACAAGCACCTGCCACCACACCCTGCTAATTTTTGTACTTTTAGTAGAGATGGGGTTTCTCCATCTTGGCCAGGCAGGTCTCTAACTCCTGACCTCAGGTGATCCACCCCGTCAGTCTTCCACACTGCTGGGATTATGGGCGTGAGCCACCGAGCCTGGCCCTAGAAGTTGCCTTTTTTAACTAATCAGTGATTCTCAGGTTCATACAGAAAATTAGTAAGTTAGCTTTGTTACTAGAAATGACTTGAAGTTACAACAAATGCTCAAGCCTAACCCGTCTGTCCTTGCTGGTGAGCCTAACCCGTCTGTCCTTGCTGGTAAGCCGTGTTAGATTTAGTTCTTCCATCAGGTAACTTTTTTTTTGAGACAGTCTTGCTCTGTCACCAGGCTGGAGTGCAGTGGTGCAATCTTGGCTCACTGCAACCTCTGCCTCCTGGATTCAAGCAATTCTTCCATTTCAGCCTCCTGAGTAGCTAGGACCACAGGAACGTGCTACCATGCCTAATTTTTTTTTTTTTTTGTATTTTTAGTAGAGACGGGGTTTCACCATGTTGGCCCGGATGGTCTCAATCTCTTGACCTCGTTATCTGCCCGCCTCGGCCTCCCAAAGTGCTGGGATTACAGGCGTTAGCCACCGCGCCCGCCCCGATGAGGTAACTTCTGAGGACCAAACTGGGCAGTGTGGTCCTGCACTCCAGGCTGGGAAAAGTGAGACCCCATCTCAAAAACAAACAGAAGCCACCAGATGGCATCTTCTTGTGTTATACCATGCAGATATCCTTTCCAATTCTCCCTGTGATATGAAGTGTTTTTGGTCACCATTTCCTGTCATATAGCTCCTAAAATCTTTGAAATCACTGGAGCTGTTAACCTTTGTATGCTAATGGTGACTGCTGTCTGGGGGCTCCAGGCAGGCTCAGGATGTGAGCCGGCAGCCAGGAAGTGATTGGAGGGTTGAAACTTTCACTCCCATTCCAGGACCTCCTGGGGAAGGGACAGCGGCTGAAGGCTAAATTGGTAAACCAATGGCCAGTGATGTAATCAACCCTAAGGATGCTTCCACAAAAACACAAAAGGACTCAGTTCTGAGGGCTTCTAGAAGCTACACACATTCCTTAAGGGCGGTTCATCCTGCCTGCCTTTTTTCCTTTACCTTGTCCTATACACCTCTTCCATCTGGTTGTTCATCTGTATCTTTTGTAATATCCTTCAGAATAACTAAGGTGTGGCCAGGCACGGTGGCTCAAGCCTGTAATCCCAGCACTTTGGGAGGCCAGAGCGGGGGGATCACGAGGTCAAGAGATCCAGACCATCCTGGTCAACATGGTGAAACCCCATCTCTACAAAAATACAAAAAATTAGCTGGGCATGGTGGTGTGTGCCTGTAATCCCAGCTACTCAGGAGGCTGAGGCGGGAGAATTGCCTGAACCCAGGAGGCAGAGGTTGCGGTGAACCCAGATCGCGCCATTGCACTCCAGCCTGGGTAACAGCAAAACTGTCTCAAAAAAAAAAAATAATAATAACGAAGGTGTTTCCCTGAGTTCTATGAGCCAGTAAATCAGGCAGGGGGTTGAGGAAATCCTGATTTTCAGCTGGTCAGTCAAAAGCACAGGTAAGACAACCTGAAGCTTGTGACTGGGTTAGAGGTGGACAGTCTTGTGGGACAGCCTTCAACCTGTAGGACCTGGAGCTACCTCCAGGTAGATGGTGCTAAAATCAAATTAGACACCCATCTGGCATCTACTGCAGAAGTGCTTGCTCGGAGGCCAGGGGTTGTGGCTTTACAGCTGCAATGCCAGCACTTTGGGAGGAGGGCAGGTGCCTTAAGTCAGGAATTCAAGACCAGCCTGGCCAACATGGTAAAATCCTGTCTTTACTAAAATACAAAAAGTTAGCTGGGCGTGGTAGCACATGCCTGTAATTCCAGCTACTCAGGAGGCTAAGGCAAGAGAATCGCTTGAACCCAGGAGGCAGAGGTTGCGGAGAGCTGAGGTTGTGCCGCTGCACTCCAGCCTGGGCGACAAGAGCAAACTGCCTCAAAACACAAAACAGGAATTCCTTGGTGGGTATGAGGACCTCTGCATATTTCCCATCACAACCCAGTAAGCTCCACTTCTACCTTCGTCCAATTTTCACGTCTTATGGGAAGTTGACAATTGCAAATATCTGTGCCTGTATTTTCCATTCACTCAAATGTACAATGAAGTTTCCTCCCAGCGGGAATATATCACACAATATTAGAATGCCATATACTTACATTCTGGGACCGTAATGATAAAACTATTGTTCACCTAATTGTTAGCAAGAACAACTATAAAATCAAAAACTATTTTTAAAAGGTAATCTAATGTCAACTTTATTGTTTCTATATTAACACCTTTTTGTACTGAAAACTGTAAAAATAGCACAAACTTTGCTCTTACCGCAACCCAAATTTTTGAAAGCCAGAAAATCTAATTATTATGCTCTATCCAAACTAGCTAATGCTTTCTTTATTCACAAGTATCTTTGCTTCAGTGTCTTGTTGCTGGGTTTCACCTCACTGACTTTGGGCTTCTGAAACACATGGGAATATTTACATGCTCTTGGCTTCTTTGGGACAAACCAAACAGTACAGCTAAAGTTATCCAAATATATTCAAACTACACAGATCCCTTATAAATTACTAGCATCATAGTAGGGAAAAAGATACAAGAAAAATACAACCTTGAACTCGTTTATCAAAATTATTGATATATAATCCATATGAGCAGAGAGTAGCTTTCTCGGTCTGCTATAAAAAATTACCAGCAAGAAAAAAAAGGGGCAAGAATAAGGTTTATGGCTGAAGTGGCTTGGTGTCGTAATTCCCCATTCTGGCATTCTCAGAAGGATCCCATCCGCTAGACTTGCAGAAACTGCAGGGACATTTGAACATTCCTCTTCTTGATGCATTCTGAAAAAATGATGAAATGAATTAATTGGAATATTGTACCCAAGAGAAATGTAATTAACCCTCAAATATAATGTTTGTTTAGGTAAATGTTGGAACAGGGAACACACAAAAAAGGGCATGGGGCCAAAAGCGAAACATTTTAGGAGGAAAAAAAGGAGGATGGGGATATGGGTACTACAGAATGGCAGCCTGAGAGTAACTTTGTAGTGGTACCAAGTGCAGCTTGTCAATAAAACGTTCTAGTCTCAGTTCCCTGAATGCCTTAAATGCAACTCATTCTGCTGCTGAAGTGTTTGTTCTCTTACTACACAGGTTACAGTGAAGATGTTTGTAACAGCATGTGAAAAAGTATCAACCTAACACCTAGGAGTGACCCCTAGGGTAAACTATGTGTGATGTTGATTGGTAGAGGTGGCATGTGTGGGGGGAAGGGCATATATTGGAACTCTATACTTTCTGTTCAGTATTGCTATGAACATAAAACTGCTCTAAAAATACATATATATTTTTTTCCCTTAGAAGGAGTTTCGCTGTCACCCAGGCTGGAGTGCAGTGGCATGATCTTAGCTCACTGCAACCTCCACTTCCTGGGTTCAAGTGATTCTCCTGCCTCAGCCTCCCAAGTAGCTGAGATTACAGGCATGTGCCACTAAGCCCAGCTAATTTTCTATTTAGTAGAGACAGGGTTTCCCCATGTTGGTGAGGCTGGTCTTGAACTCCCCAAGAGAGTCTGAGTTCAGGAGATCCACTTGCCTCGACCACCCAAAGTGCTGGGATCACAAGCATGCGCCACCACGTACAAACATGGAACTGACTCCTCCAGAGTTTCTAGGGATTCAGCAGGTCCAAGAAAATTCCTTATTCCTCATCTCTTTCTTTTTTTTGGAGACAGTTTCGCTCGTTACCCAGGCTGGAGTGCAATGGTGAGATCTCGGCTCGCTGCAACCCCTCCGCCTCCTGGGTTCAGGCAATTCTCCTGCCTCAGCCTCCCAGGTAGCTGGGACTACAAGCATGTGCCACCATGCCCAGCTAATTTTTATAATTTTAGTAGAGACGGGGTTTCACCATGTTGACCAGGATGGTCTCGATCTCTTGACTTCATCCGCCTCGGCCTCCCAAAGCACTGGGATTATAGGCGTGAGCCACCGCGCCTGGCCGCTATTCCTCATCTTTAAAAAGATGAATAAATAAATAAATAAATAAAATAACCAGGGCTGGGCGCGGTGGCTCACGAGGTCAAGAGATCGAGACCATCCTGGTCAACAAAGTGAAACCCTGTCTCTACTAAAAATACAAAAATTACCTGGGCATGGTGGCACATGCCTGTAGCCCCAGCTACTAGGGAGGCTGAGGCAGGAGAATTGCCTGAACCCAGGAGGCGGAGGGGTTGCAGCGAGCCGAGATCGCACCATTGCACCCCAGCCTGGGTAACAAGAGTGAAACTCGGTCTCCAAAAAAAAAAAAAAAAAAAAGATACACGACCACATGTAAAGCAAAAAAAAAAAAAAAAAATATATATATATATATACTTACCTTCATTCCCTTAAGCACAGTGTTCTTTAGTGTTCTTTCAGGCTGCTTTGGAAAGAAAAAAATATGTTTATTGAAAACTTTTTTTTTTCTTTGTTTTTGAGACGGAGTTTCGCTAGTTACCCAGGCTGCAATGGTGCGATCTCGGCTCACCGCAACCTCCGCCTCCTGGGTTCAAGCAATTCTGCCTCAGTCTCCCAAGTAGCTGGGACTACAGGCGTGTGCCACCATGCCCAGCTAATTTTTGTATTTTTTAGTAGACACAGGGTTTCACCATGTTGACCAGGATGGTCTCGATCTCTTGACCTCGTGATCCACCCATCTCGGCCTCCCAAAGTGCTGGGATTATAGGTGTGAACCACTGAGCCTGGCCGCTATTCCTCATCTCTAAAGACAAAAAAAAAAAAAAAAACAACCAGGGCCGGGTGCAGTGGCTCACGCCTGTAATCCCAGCAGTTTGGGAGGCCCAGGCGGGTGGATCACGAGACGTCAAGAGATCAAGACCATCCTGGTCAACATGGTGAAACCCTGTTTCTACTAAAAATACAAAATTACCTGGGCATGGTGACACACGCCTGTAGTCCCAGCTACTCGGGAGGCTGAGGCAGGGGAATTGCTTGAACCCAGGAGGCGGAGGTTGCAGTGAGCAGAGATGGCACCACTGCACTCCAGCCTGGGTAACAAGAGTGAAACTCCATCTCAAAAACAACCAGATACACAACTACATGTAAAGCAAAAAAAAAAATTATATTTACCTTAACTCCCTTAAGCCCAGTGTTCATCAGCGGTCTTTCAGGCTGCTTTGGAAAGAAAAAAATATGTTTATTGAAAACTTTTTTTTTTTTTGGAGACGGAGTTTTGTTCTTGTTACCCAGGTTCAGGTGCAATGGCGTGATCTCGGCTCACCCCAACCTCAGCCTCCTGGGTTCAGGCAATTCTTCTGCCTCAGCCTCCTGAGTAGCTGGGACTACAGGCACGCGCCACCATGCCCAGCTAATTTTTTGTATTTTTAGTAGAGACGGGGTTTGACCATGTTGACCAGGATGGTCTCGGTCTCTTGACCTCGTGATCCACCCCCTCGGCTTCCCAAAGTGCTGGGATTACAGGCGTGAGCCACCGCGCCCGGCCTAAGAGATTATTCTTTTAAAAGCTCTGTAGTTAGAAATAAACTTTAAGCTTATATTTGGGCTGCATGTGTACAGACATTGTTTTTTTTTTTTTTTGAGACAGAGTTTCGCTCTTGTTACCCAGGCTGGAGTGCAATGGCGCGATCTCGGCTCACTGCAACCTCCGCCTCCTGCGTTCAGGCAATTCTCCTGCCTCAGCCTCCTGAGTGCTGGGATTACAGGCACGCGCCACCATGCCCAGCTCATTTTTTGTATTTTTAGTAGAGACGGGGTTTCACCATGTTGACCAGGATGGTCTCGGTCTCTTGACCTCGTGATCCACCCGCCTCGGCCTCCCAAAGTGCTGGGATTACAGGCTTGAGCCACCGCACCCGGCCCGAAAACTCTATCAAGAAAAATATTACTAATATTACAGATATATATAAGGGAGAGAAGCTGGGGAGTTTGTTTTGAGACAGGGCCTTTCTCTGTTGCCCAGGGTGGAGTGCAGTGGAGCACTCATGGCTCTCACTGCAGCCTCAACCTCCCAGGCTCAAGCCATTTAGCTGTCTCCGCCCTCAGCCACCTGCCCGCCAGCAGCTGGGACTTACAGGCATGCACCACTACACCCAGCTAATTTTATTTTTCTGTGCAGACAGCTAATTTTTATTAATTTTTTATGTTGCCTAGGCTGGTCTTGACCTCCTGAACATGATCCTCCCACCTCAGCCTTCCAAAGTGCTGGGATTACAGGAGTCAGCCACTGGCCTAGAGCTGAGGAGTCTTAATTAGGTCTAATTTCTAAGTGTCACTACCTGAAATTGGGGAGCCCCACCCACATCACATCAACATACCCTGGGACCTCTGCCAAGTAACATGTATCTCAATCTTGCCAGCCTTTCTCTCTTCACAGACAGCAATGTTCTTACTCCTCTCCTCCTGTAAGGCAAGTCATCTCCGATTTCCCTGAGGATTGCTGCTCCTGCAGACTGCTGGAGTGAACCCTCTGGTAGAGGGGAAGGGAATTCAGTACTGGCGTTGAGAGTCAGCTTACTAAGGTTCTTTATCAATGTCTCTGAGAAGTTTTGAGAGGCCCCTGAAAGAGAAGGTTAAAATCCATTACATTAAGGAGATCCTCAACATTCACACTTCAACTAAGTCTGCCCATAAGCAGGTGAACAGGGGACTGTGGGAAATTTCTCAGGGTGGAAGGTCACAGGAAACAATGCACGACCTCTAGTCTTCTCAAAAAGAGTAAAGTTGGCGGGGTACGGTGGCTCAGGCCTATAATCCCAGCACTTTGGGAGGCCAGGTGGGTGAAGTTGGAAATCAGGAGTTCGAGACCAGCCTGGCCAATATTGATTGCATCTGTGTCTACTAAAAATACAAAAATTAGCTGGGCGTGGTGGTGGCCCACGCCTGTAGTCCCAGCACTCGGGAGGCTGAGGCAGGAGAATTGCTTGAACCCAGGAGGCGGAGGATGCACTGAGACCATGTCACCATTCGCCAGCCACGGGCGACAGTATGAGACTGTCTGGGGTGGCGGGGAAGAGCAAAGTCAAGGCAAAAAGAAATCGCTTTGTACAGGGGCACATGGCAACACAGTTGGCCCTTGAACAACACGGGTTTAACTAAACTTGGGTCCTAATTAATGAGAATTTTCTCCAATCACAAACTTTTCAAAACACACACACACACCCTTAACTTTTGTTTTTTGAGATGGAGCCTCGCCCTTTTGCTCAGGCTGGAGTGCAATGGTGGGATCTCGGCTCATTGCAACTTCCAGCCCCCAGCATTCTCTTGCCCCTTCTGTGTGTTTCATTTTGGTTTGGTTTTGCCCCCTGTAAATTAAAGTAGTAAACAATATAAAATTTCAGGATTGATTCTCAGTCTAGGGACCTGTGCACATAATTCCACGACCAGCCATTAGGGACGTAAATAAGACTTCAAACCACGTGGAGGGCCTCTGTGCCCAAGCCCGAACTTGGGTGCTGCTATAAGACAAAGAGTTCCTCTACCAGAGGATCCGGCCTAAGAACCAGAATCATCCAGTTTATTGTTGAGATGGAGTCTCGCTCTATTGCCTAGGCTGGAGTGCAGTGGCGCGATTTCGGCTCACTGCAACATCCGCCTCTGGGTTCGGGCAAATCTCCTGCCTCAGCCTTCCGAGTAGCTGGGATTACAGGCGCCCGCCACCGAGCCCGGCTAATTATTATTATTATTATTTTGAGACGGAGTTTCGCTCTTGTTATCCAGGCTGGAGTGCAATGGTGGAATCTCAGCTCACCGCAACCTCTGCCTCCTGGGTTCAGGCAATTCTCCTGCCTCAGCCTCCTGAGTAGCTGGGATTACAGGCACGCGCCACCACGCCCAACTAACTTTTTGTATTTTTATTAGAGACGGGGTTTCACCACGGTGACCAGGATGGTCTCCATCTCTTGACCTCGTGATCCACCCTCCTCGGCTTCCCAAAGTGCTGGGATTACAGGCGTGAGCCACCGTGCCCCGTCGACCCAAGCTATTTCTAGGCAAGCCGCCCTCCGGTGTAGCTCCTGCTACTAATTTACATTACAGAGCACATTTACATTTACGGCGTCGCCCTTCCATTTCCCGGGTAAAGGCTAAGGCCGCGTTAGTGTTGTTTATTAACCTTCCCGAAGGATACATTTAGCTGGAAAGCCAGTCTCAAAAATATTGCCTTAGTGCCGAGACGCGGTGGCGCATGCCTGCAGTCCCAGCTACGCAAGAGGATGGCCTAAAGCTAGGTGCTTGATACCACCTGGGCAATGGGGTGACCCATGCCTCAAAAAAATAAAGTACTGGCGGGGTGCGGTGGCTCACGCCTATAATCCCAGCACTTTGGAGGCGGAAGCGGGCGGATCACCATTGCACTCCAGCCTGGGCGAAAAGAGTATAATTCCGTCTCATAAAAAAAAAAAAATCTGAAGTATTCCTAAGCATAGTGAATAAAATAATACAACTCTCACCACCACCACCCCTTTTAATAGTCTCTGACCTCTGTTTTTTTAATGGAGGAAGTTGCTTGCACTCCCTCTGATTTGAGGTTTACTTAGATACATTCCTCTTGCAAAGGCTGAAGTGAATATACTTTTTTTTTAGAAGGACGGCAGGCTTTTGACTTCCCCAGCCCCCTTTACTCATATAGTCAAGAAAGGCATTAAGTTACCTGAGTCGTCCTGGTAAGTTTCTCCGGTGACCATTTGTGAAGACTCGGGGATGAAGGTTAGATTAAACTTCTGTGTTGGGTCCATTTTCGTCTTGACACAACACTAAGCTTCTCCCGGATCTTTGAAACACAGCAGAAACTGATGACCGGCAAATTCAAATTGCTACAAGGTAGCCTGGAAAGAAGCTGAAAACCGGAGCTCCAAGGAATGGTGGCAGAACCGACTTAAACCGACGTGAAATATACGTTAGGCTTCCTGTTAAAAAGCAGACAAGCCAATCTTCCAGGATATTTGAATGTTAATGATCCAATGATTAGAGGATTAAAGGATCCAAATGATTAAAGGCTAATGGGTGTAGTTTAGACTGCTAGGGTAGTTCTTCATCTGATTTGCATTAAAATAATGTCTACGGCATATCAGCTAGAAAATGTATAAAAAGCCTCTTTTCTGGCTCTGTCTCCCTAAGGCTGCCTTACATTTAAGTTAGTATTTTCTTGTTTTTTGTTTTCCCAAACTCTACTCCTGGAGATGGCTTCTGTTTTGTGAACTGGGTTCATTTTTTGTTTTTTGTTTTTTTTTGAGATGGAGTTTCGCTCTTGTTACCCAGGCCGGAGTGCAATGGCGTGATCTCGGCTCACCGCAACCTCCGCCTCCTGGGTTCATGCAGTTCTCCTGCCTCAGCCTCCTGAGTAGCTGGGATTACAGGCACGCGCCACCATGCTCAGCTAATTTTTTGTATTTTTAGTAGAGACGGGGTTTGACCATGTTGACCAGAATGGTCTCGATCTCTTGACCTCGTGATCCACCCGCCTCGGCCTCCCAAAATGCTGGGATTACAGTCTTGAGCCACCGAGCCCGACCGAACTGGGCTTAAGTGTCTAGTGCAGGGAGAATGGCAGTTTTTACCCACCCCCACCCCCACGGCTGCCCATAAACTCCCAATTAAGGTAATTGAGAAAGGTATCTTAAAGTTTTCCTTATCTAAATCGTCTTAAACCTTTGCTGCTACAAAGGAAGAAGAGAGGAAAAATGAACAAGTATCTGTTATGAACACTTAAATAGCTTGATATTTTAGGGACATGTATTACTGATTTGTTCGTTTTCTAAACTATATAATCTTCACAGTACCTAACATTTCCGAGCAGCTGAAATTAACTGAATTTACAAATTGCTACTCCCCCGCCCAAGAAAATGCTTGTAAATTGTAGCAAAGCACACCAACATTTAACCACTGATTGTCTGCAGGAAGTGGAAGAACAAGTCGCCAGCTGCCCTTCTCATCTTTTTCCCTCTTATTCAAATATGCACCGTTCCCGGTTCTCTCTTTAGGTGGAAACCAGGAGAAAATAGTCATAGGCAATCTTGTTTGCGTTTGGTAAAAAGCGAAAATTGGAAGTTATGATTAAGAAATATTTTCGGCCGGGTGTGGTGGCTCACGCCTGTAATCCAAGCACTTTGGAGGCCAAGGCGGGTGGATCACCTGAGGTCGGGAGTTCAAGACCAGCCTGACCAACATGGTGAAACCCTGTCTTAAGAAAAAAAAAATATATATATTTTTTCATAGGCCCGGCTAATTTTTGTATTTTTAGTAGAGACGGGGTTTCACCCTGTTGGCCAGGCCGCTCTCGAACTCCTGGCCTCAAGTGATCTGCCCATTTTTTAAAAAAAAAAAGTAAAAAAAAAAAAAAATAATTAAAATTTTTTTCATAATGAGCAGCCATAGACATAGATCATGTCCCAACACTTTATGCAAGTGATTCTCAAAAGTGTGGTCTCCGAAATCACCCAGGAGTTAAAGGCTGTAGTGACCTATGATCATGCCACTGCACTCCAATCCAGCCTGACAGGACAGGACCCTGCCCCTTTAAAAAAAAAAAATCTGTGGCCGGGTGTGGTGGCTCACACCTTGTAATCCAAGCACTTTGGAGGCCAAGGCGGGCAGATCACCTGAGGTAGGGCGTTCAAGACCAGCCTGACCAACATGGTGAAACCCCGTCTTTAAAAAAAAAAAAAAAAAAAACGGTGGTCTCCAACAAGCACCTGGTTAACTTAGATAGACAAATCCTGAGCTCCCACCCAGCCCTACTCAATCAAAGGGTGGGGCCCAGCAGTCAATGCTTTAACAAGCCTCCCAGGCAATTCTGCCCTTGATTTTCGCCAGAAGACTGAAGCGAGCCCCTGGTGATTCTGATGAGTGCTAAAGTTAAGCAGCCCTACTTTAAGGCACTATGAACTTTCCACTCCGGTTGACCTGCTCTTGGCTGATCTCCCTCTTGCCTTGGAAATCTCTCTCATATCAGTCTCCAAGAATTCCACTGGAGAGAGAAATTTAATCCCATTGAAGGGGGTTTAGGATTAGGAGGTGAGACAACAAAAAGGGCTGAAATAGACTCTAATTTATAAGAAACCAAGGCTGGGCATAGTGGCTCATGCCTGTAATCCCAGCACTTTGGGAGGCTAAAGTAGGTGGATCGCCTGGGCTCAGGAGTTTAAGACCAGCCTAGGCAACATGGCAAAACCCCTTCTCTACCAAAAATGCAAAAAATTGTGCCAGGTGCAGTGGCTCATGTCTGTAATCCCAGCACTTTGGGAGGCTGAGGCAAGCAGATCTCTTGAAGTTAGGAGTACAAGACTAGTGTGGCTAACACGGTAAAACATTGTCTCCACTAAAAACAATGATTAGCCGGGCATGGTGGGGAGCACCTGCAATCCCAGCTACCCAAGAGGCTGGAGCAGGAGAATCCCTTGAACCCGAGAGGTGGAGGTTGCAGTGAGCCAAGATGGTGCCACTGGACTCCAGCGTAGGTGACAGAGCAAGACTAAGTCTCACAAACAAAATAAAAGGCCGGGCGTGGTGGGTCACACGTGTAATCCCAGCACTTTGGGAGGCTGAGACTGACAGATCACCCAAGGTTGGGAGTTCAAGACCAGCCTGACCGACATGGTAAAACCCTGTCTCGACTAAAAATGCAAAATTAGAGGGGCATGGTGGCGCATGACTGTAATCCCAGCTACTTGGGAGGCTGAGGCAGGAGAATAGCTTGAACCTGGGAGGCGGAGTTTGCAGTTAGCCAAGATTGTGCCATTGCACTACAGTCTGAGCAACAAGAGAGAAACTCTGCCTCAAAAAAAAAAAAAAGAACCAAATTAGGAGGATGAGCAACCAAATTTGAAATATGTTAATGCATGATAAGGAAGAGGAAAAAAGCCACATCTGCAAGTTAGAAGTCAAGAAAAAAAATGTTTAAACTGAAAAAAATCAAGACATATCTTTATAAACTTGCTTTATAGACCAGGCATGGTGGCTCATGCCTATACTCCCAGCATTTTGGGAGGCTGAAGTGGGTAGATCGTCTGAGGTCAGGAGTTACAGACCAGCCCGGCCAACATGGTGAAACCTCGTGTCTACTAAAAATACAAAAATCAGCCAGGCATGGTGGTGCTTGCCTGTAGTTTCAGCTACTTGGGAGGCTAAGGCAGGAGACTCGATTGAACCCAGGAGGCAGAGGTTATAGTGAGCGGAGATCATGCTATTGCACTCTAGCCTGGGTGACAAGAGTGAAACTGTTTCAAAAACAAAAACAAAACAAAAAATTTACTCTAGAAATATACAAGGGCGGCCGGGCGTAGTGGCTCATGCCTATAATCCCAGCACTTTGGGAGGCCGAGGCGGGTGAATCACGAGGTCAAGAGATTGAGACCATCCTGGTCAACAAGGTGAAACACCGTCTCTGCTAAAAATACAAAAATTAGCCGGGCATGGTGGCATGCGCCTGTAGTCCCAGCTACTTGGGAGGCTGAGGCAGGAGAATTGCCTGAACCCAGGAGGCGGAGGTTGCGGTGAGCCGAGATGGCGCCATTGCACTCCAGCCTGGGTAACAAGAGCGAAGCTCCGTCTCAAAAATAAAAAAAAAAAAAAAAAAAGAAAAGAAATATACAAGGGCTGGGCGAGGTGGCTCATGCCTGTAATCCCAGCACTTTGGGAGGCTGATGGAGAGTCGGATTGCTTGAGGCCAGGAGTTTGAGACCAGCCTGGTCATTGTGGTAAAACCCTGTCTCTACTAAAATTACAAAAATCAGCTAGGCGTGATGGCATGTGCCTGTAATCCCAGCTACTTGGGAAGGCAGTGTGGGAGAATCCCTTGAACCAGGGAGGTGGAGGTTGCAATAAGCCAAGATGGGCCACTGCACTTCAGCCTGGACAACAGAACAATCCGTAACAAAAGAAAAATAAAAAAGAGGGGCGAGGGGAAGGAAAGAGAGAAGTGAGAAAAAGAAAAAAGCGGAGAAAAACAGTTATCGATGTAAAACATGTAAGAGAAGGAGAGCAAGAATGAATATAGGAAAATTCACAAGAACATTGCATTGCAAGAGTCTGGATGAGTAAGGAAAATTAAGTGTTTAATGATACATGATACAGAGTTATAATTTTTTAAGGTTAATAAGTTCAGTTATGAAAGTCTGTTATGTGTATAGATGAAACAGGGCCAGGCCTGATGGCTGCATCCTGTAATTCCAGCACTTTGGGAGGCCGAGGTAGGAGGATCATTTGAGCCCAGGCATTCAAGGCCAGCCTTGGCAAAATAGTGAGACCTCCGTCTCTACAAAGAATACAAAAATTAGCCGGGCGCGGTGGCTCATGCCTGTAATCCTAGCACTTCGGGAGGCTGAGGTGGGTGGATCACTTGAGGTCAGGAGTTCAAGACCAGCCTGGCCATCATGGTGAAACCCCATCTTTACCAAAAAAAAAAAAAAAAACCGACAAAAATTAGCTGGGCGTGGTGGCTCATGCCTGCAATCCCAGCTACTTTGAAGTTTAGAAGTGATTCTTAAGTGTTTAAGAACTTAGAACCCGGCAGGCAGAGGTTACAGTAACCCGTGATTACACCACTGCACTCCAGCCTGGGAGACGGAGTAAGATCCTGTTTCAAAAAAAAAAAAAAAGAATAGGGGAAATATATACGTATCTTAGAAACAGTGTTCTTGCTATATTGCCTAGGCTGGTCTCAAACTCCCGGGCTAAAGCAATCCTCCTGCCTCAGCCTCCCAAAATGTTGGGATTACAAGCGAGAGCCATGGTGCCTGGCCCAATTTATGTTCTTATTTCACTTCCCATTTTGAAATAAATTCCACATAAACAGCTTATTTTCTAAAATCCTTAGAAATACAATAAAGAATAGCACTAAATATTTTTCAAACTTTGGGAGCTAAGAGATATGGGGGCCTTAAAGTATACGGGAGGTTTAAGGAGATAAAAAAAGAACAAAATATAAAAAAAGAAAGAGGAAGGTTTAAGGAGATAGAGTTCAAAATGTGGAAAGGAACAATATAATTACAAGGAAAAGAACTGTCAAATTTTATCACACAAAGTGAAGAACTAACTCAACCCCCCACTGCTAAATTTGACTGGCTTTTATTAATTATTTATTTTTATTTATTTATTTTATTTTATTTTATTTTTGAGACAGAGTTTCACTCTTGTCACCCAGGCTGGAGTGCAATGGCGCGATCTTGGCTCACCGCAACCTCCGCCTCCTGGATTCAGGCAATTCTCCTGCCTCGGCCTCCTGAGTAGCTGGGATTAGAGGCAAGCGCCACTGTGCCCAGCTGATTTTTTGTATTTTTAGTAGAGACGGGGTTTCACCACGTTGACCAGGATAGTCTGGATCTCTTGACCTCGTGATCCACCCACCTCGGCCTCCCAAAGTGCTGGGATTACAGGCGTGAGCCACCGCGCCCGGCCTTTGACTGGCTTTTAAAAAAATTGTATATATTAAAAAAAGGAACTAACTCAATTGACAAGTCATACACTTTAAACAATGTTGCAGCAAATATGTGTAGAAGAGAAAAAGTGCTATATTTTCCCCATTCAGCACATGTTGGCCAGGCTGGTCTCGAACTCCTAACCTCAAGTCATCAGCCCGCCTCAGCCTCACAAAGTGCTGGGATTACAGGCCTGAGCCACCTGGCCAGGCTTCATGACTGACACTTCTATAACAGAAGACAGATTAGGCCGGGCGTGGTGGATCATGAGGTCAAGAGATCAAGACCATCCTGGTCAACAAGGTGAAACCCCGTCTCTACTAAAAATACAAAAATTACCTGGGCATGGTGGTGCGTGCCTGTAATCCCAGCTACTTGGGAGGCAGGAGAATTGCTTGAACTCAGGAGGCAGAGGTTGCGGTGAGCCGAGATCATGCCATTGCACTCCAGTCTGGGTAACAACAGCGAAACTCCGTCTCAAAAAAAAAAAAAAAACCCACAAAAGACAGATTAACAAGAGGTAAGCATAACAAATTAATGTAATCTTGTTTTAAGGGGACCAGACATGGTATCTCACGCCTATAATCCCAGCACTTTGGGAGGCTGAAGTGGGAAGATCTCTTGAGCCCAGGAGTTACAGGCCAGCCTGAGAAACAAAGCGAGGCATGGTCTCCACAAAAAATTTAAAAGTTAGGCCTGGTGCTGTGGCTCATACCTATAATCCCAGTGCTTTGGGAGGCCTAGGTGGGCAGAGCACCTGAGGTTGGTAGTTCAAGACCAGACTGACCAACATGGAGAAAGCCCATCTCTATTAAAAATACAAAAAATTAGCCGGGCGGCCAGGCGTGGTGGTTCACGCCTGTAATCCCAGCAGTTTGGGAGGCTGAGGCGGGCACATCATGAGGTCAGGAGATCAAGACCACCCTGGCTAACACAGTGAAACACGATTTCTATTTAAAAAAAATACAAAAAAATTAGCCGGGCGTGATAGCCCACGCCTGTACTCCCAGCTACTCGGGAGGCTGAGGCAGGAGAATTGCTTAAACCCCGGAGGCGGAAGTTGTAGTGAACAGAGATCACGCCACTGCACTCCAGCCTGGGCGACGGAGTGCGACTACCTCTTAAAACAAAAAAATTAGCTGGATGTGGTGGAGATTGAGGCAGGAAAATCACTTGAACCCAGGAGGCAGAGGTTGCAGTGAGCTGAGATGCGCCATTGCACTCCAGGCTGGGCAAAAAGAGCAAAACTCTGTTGCAAAAAAAAAAAATTTTTTTTTAATTAGCCGGGGCTGGTGACACAGTCCTGTGGTCCTGGATATGGGTACCCAATACTGACCACTGAGGCAGGAGGATGTCTTGAGCCAGGAGTTAAAGGCTGCAGTTAGCTATGATCATGCCATTGCACTCCAGCCTTGGCCAGAGACCCTGTCTCAAAAATATATATTTTTTGATCTCCCGTTTTGAAATAAATTTCTATACACACACACACACACACACACACACACACACACACACACACACACACATATATATGTAGGTGTGTCTATGGTATTCCAGAGAGGGAAAGCCTGGTAAGGGGAAAAGGAGGGCTGCTATTTTGGAAAACCTCCCAGACATGCAGCTATTTTACTTGCGCTCTTTCCAAGCTTTCTGACCCTGGTGGGGCGGGGGTCCCCTGGGCCTGGGTCCCTCTACCCCAGCAGTTCCACCCCAACCCTAGGCTCCCTTGGTGTTCTCTCTGACTCTCCACCCTCGCATTTGTGCGGTTCAAACCAGACATTTCCACCTGCCTTTGAAGGTTATCTGCCTTGCCTTCCTGTATCGGAAGCCCAAGGGGTATGTCGGAGTCAAGCAACCCCACTGGGGTGGAGCAGGAGGGTCTGAAGTTCGCCCCAGTGGGACGCCGGGACCCCAGGTTGAGCAAAACAGCCCCTGGCGTCCATGCCTCTTCCTCACCTCCCACAGCCCTCAGTTGCCTTCCTCTCCAGGAATCCTTAGTTTTTGCAATTCCACAATGATAAATTAATACTCCCAGGGCAATTATTTAATAGCTTAGTGGAAAATAGTTAATGATAACTTAATACCATGACAGCCCTCTAAAGAGCTTACTGGAATAAATCGTGGCTCTGATGGAAAGGGGAAGATGGGTGGTAGATTTCCCAAAATTAGCTGTTGAGTAAAGTTATCTGGAACCCTGTCTAAAGGTCACTTCGGCCTGTTGGAAGAGAGTAGCAAATACTGTTAGCATTCCCAGGATGAGAATTCCTTAAGGATGAGATTTCAGGAAAGACTTGTTTTCTTTGTCTAATTTATAGGGCTCCACAGAATGTAGAGGAAGTAATGTTGGTGGGGTGTTGTTTAAGAATAACTTTGTGTTTCATTGTTTCCTTTTCTTTTTTTGAGACAGAGTCTTGCTCCCTTGACCAGGCTGGAGTGCAGTGGCACAATCTGGCCTCACTGCAACCTCCACCTCCTGGGCTCAAGTGACTCTTGTGTCTCAGCCTCCCTCGTAGCTGGGATTACAGGTGCAGGCCACCATGCCCTGCTAATTTTTGTATTTTTAATAGAGACGGAGTTTCGCTATGTTGGCCAGGCTGGTTTGGAAATCCTGACCTCAGGTGGTCTGCTGCCTTGGCCTCCCAAAATTCTGGGATTACAGACCTGAGCCACCGCCTCAGCCGGATCTTACTTTCTAATAACATTCTCCAATAAAAACAATGAGGACTCCTTGGAGAAATGGCTAATTCTAGGCCTGGGAAGAAAATATGTAAGATAAGAGCATTGTCAGAATAAGCATGGTGGCTCACACCTGCAATCCCGGCACCTTGGGAGGCCAAGGCAGACAGATCACTTTGATACGGCTCTGATAAGTGAAGGAACAAGACGGCTTTTTTCACTTTGAATTAGATAAAACATCAAGGCAGGGTGCGGTGGCTCATGCCAGTAATCCCAGCGGTTTGGGAGGCCAAGGCGGGAGGATCATGAGGTCAGGAGATGGTGGGTGGTGAGAAACAAGGTTGGTGGCCGGGTATGGTGGCTCATGCGTATAATCCCAGCACTTTGGGAGGCCTAGGTGTTAAGATGCTTGAGGCCAGGAGTTCAAGACCAGTTTGGGCAATGTGGCAAGGCCCCATTTCTACAAATATAAAACAGTTATCTAAAGTTGTGCTCTGTCCCTGTAGTCTCAGCTACTCCAGAGGCTAAGGTGGGAAGATCTCTTGAGCCCAGGGGGTCGAGGCTTGCAGTGAGCCAAGATCAGGGCACTGCATTCCAACTTGGGCGACAGAGTGAGACCCCATCTCAAAAATAAATAAACACATAAATAGAAATAAAATAATGAAATCTACTTGGGTATTTGTCTAACCCAGGGGTGTCAAATCTTTTGGCTTCCCTGGGTCGCATTGGAAGAAAAAGAATTGTCTTGGGCCACACGTAAAATACACTAACACTAACGATAGCTGATGAGCTAAAACAAAACAACACAAAAACACCCACAAGAAAGTCTCATAATGTTTTAAGAAAGTTTATGAATTTGCGTTGGGGTCCATTCAAAGCCATCCTGTGCCACGTGTGGCCCTCAGGCCAGGCCGCAGGTTGGACAAGCTTGGTGTAAGCAGATGACGAATTAAAAGTCTATGAATTATTTTTTATTTTAATTTATTTTTTAAGACAGGGTTTCACCATGTCGGTCAGGCTGGTCTTGAACTGCCGACCTCAGGTGATCCACCCACCTTGGCCTCCAAAGTGCTTGGATTACAGGCCTGAGCCACCACGCCCAGCCCAAGTCTATGAATTATTCACTGCTCTGTTCCTAGCACCAATCTCAGCACCTTGCACATAATAGATGCTTAATAACTGTTAAATGAATAAATGCATGTCTCCTTTTCACTCTGTCTACTGCTGACAACCTCACATTGTTGTAGAGTCTATGTCCATGCATTGGCAATCTTTGTGAACTTTTTCTTGGAAGAGTAGAACAAGAGAAGAGAGAAAAAAAAAATCGGTCTTCACATCCAATGGCCTTTGAGGAGCTGGGAAGAGGGCAATTCACACTTGATTATCTTACATCAGATAAATTAGCAGCGCTTGAATTGCTGGGCAGTCTGGCAGTGGAGCTCTCCCCAGCCTGACAGCCGTCCCGGAGGCCATGGGTCCTTTCTTGCCAGATTTGGCTTTTAGCTTCCTGCTAACTCTGGCTTTGGGCCAGGCAGTCCAATTTCAAGAATATGTCTTTCTACAATTTCTGGACTTAGATAAGGCGCCTTCACCCCAGAAGTTCCAACCTGTGCCTTATATCCTGAAGAAAATTTTCCAGGATCGCGAAGCAGCAGCAACCACTGGAGTCTCCCAAGACTTATGCTACGTAAAGGAGCTGGGCGTCCGTGGGAATGTACTTCGCTTTCTCCCAGACCAAGGTAAGGAAATGGGACTGTTTTCCAGAGAAACATCTGGAACTGGGTGATGTGAAGAAAGGAAAGGACAGTAGGAAATGACAATGACTGATGGCCTTTGTGCTGGTATTTTAAAATTTTATCTCGTTTAATTCCAGCACAGGATCCTGAGAGGAAGGTAGATATTCTTATCAAGTTTCCAACGATAACGAAGTTAGGCTCAGACAGTAGGTAACCTGTAATCTATTCAAGATCATAAAGCTAGTGCGAGAACGAAGTCACAATTCGAAATAGGTTTTTGTTTTCTGAATCAACTGCTTTGTGCTTCAGTTAAGATGAAAGAAGTGAGGGAAGAATCAGAGCTCAGTCTCCTACTCTTCAATCCATATATACACATCCTGCTGTCTTCCGTATAGCAGGCAGGGTATGAAAATTTTGAGGTTGGTTTGGCCATGAATTCTGCTTTCCTTATTTGCACCTCCTGGCAAAAGTTATTCTTGATTTGTGAATACAGAACAATAATATATACAATTGTTATATCCTTTATAAAAGGATACCAGTGAGTGGCATCCAACAGTTTCCCAAACCGACCACCCACCAAATAGCCTAGGTCTTCCATTAACGGCAGATCCTCCAACCCCATTCCTGCCCCTCATTCTCCGCACCCAATTCTTATTCAAAGTCTGAAATGGGTGTTGAGAATCTGCATGTCTATACAACCTCCCAGGTGTTTCAGATGCAGAATTTAGAGCCTTGGTTAGTTTTACAGCAACTGGAGAGAAGATTTAAATATTTATTTGTCCAAGAAGCACTTATTGGATATCTATGGTGAGCTAGGAACTGTGTATAACCTTGAGAATATGAGACAAAGTTTGCCTTTTTTTTTTTTTTTTTTTTTGAGAGTGTCGCTTTGTCTCCTAGGCTGGAGTATAGTGGCGTGATCTCAGCTCACTGCAACCTCCACCTCCCGGGGTTCAAGCAATTCAGACTGCCTCATCTTCCCAAGTAGCTGGGATTACAGGCATGCGCCACCACACCCAGCTAATTTTTAAAAAATTTTTTAGTAGAGATGGGGTTTCACTGTATGTTGGCCAGGCTGGTCACCAACTCCTGACTTAAGGTGATCCACCTGCCTCAGCCTCCCAAAGTGCTGGGGTTACAGGCATGAGCCACCGAGCCCAGCCAAATTTGCCCATTTTTTTTTTTTTTTTTTTGACCGGGAATCAAACCCAGCAAATTTGCTTTTTTTTTTTTTTTTTTTAATATGGTACCCATTTTTATTATTGTATCGTACATGAGTATCAGCAAGCAGCTAACAAAGAAATTGACACCTTGGGTTGGCAAAAGTTCTGGTATTAAGTGATGTCATGGGCTGAACTGTGTTCCTTCCAAAATTCGTATGTTGAAGTCTTAACCTCCAATACTTCAGAATGTGACTGTATTTGGAGACTGGGTCTTTAAACCTTCCCTGTTGGGTTGGAAAATCTGTAAGTCATTTCCTCATCTCCGGTGTTCTGCCGGCTCTCCATTCCCCCGCCTTCTCCGGTTCAGATGGTCCTGTGATCCCATCTGCAAGTTCTCATTTTAAGCAGTTAAATGCTCTCTTTGCCGGTGTCTTGGGTTGAAGATCGCTCTGCAGTCCCAGCTACTTGGGAAGCTGTGGTGGGACAATCACTTGAGCCCAGGTGTTTGAGGCCACAGTGAGCCATGACCGCACCACTGCACTCCAACCTGGGTGACAGAGAAGAGCTTGTCTCAATTAAAAAAAAAAAAAAAAAAAAAAACTCGCTGGGTGCGGTGGCTCACGCCTATAATCCCAGTACTTTGGGAGGCCGAGGCGGTTGGATCACGAGGTCAAGAGATCGAGACCATCCTGGTCAACAAGGTGAAACCCCGTCTCTACTAAAAATACAAAAATTAGCTGGGCATGGTGGTGCATGCCTGTAATCCCAGCTACTCAGGAGGCTGAGGCAGGAGAATTGCCTGAACCCAGGAGGCGGAGGTTGCGGTGAGCCGAGATCGCACCATTGCACTCCAGCCTGGGTAATAAGAGCGAAACTCCGTCTCAAAAAAAAAAAAAAGTTTATAGGCCAGACGTGGTGGCTCCCGCCTATAATCCAAGCACTTTGGAGGCTAAGGGGGGGCAGATCACCTGAGTTTGGGAGTTCAAGACCAGCCTGACCAACATGGTGAAACCCCGTCTTTATAAAAGAAAAAAAAATTTTTTTTTAATTTATAGAAGGGAGGTAGAGAAACAAATGACTTCCCTGTATCGTGCTAAGTGTGATAAAGGCTCAGGGCTTTGTGTGTGTATGCACTTTTTCTATTATTTCCCTAGAATAAAAGAATAAAATTGTTGGATTAAGGAGTACACACATTTAAACTTTTAATATATAGCAAATGTCCTACAAAATTTATACTCCACCATGAGTATATGAGAATTCTCTCTTCCCACAGTTTAACATAAATCTTTTTTTTTTTTTGAGATGGGGTTTCACCATGTTTGTCATGCTGGTCTCGAACTCAGGTAATCCACCCGCCTCGGCCTCCCAAAGTGCTGGGATTACAGGTATGAGCCACCGTGCCTGGCCTTCTTTTCTTTTTCTTTTTTGAGATGGAGGTTCATTCTTGTTGCCTAGGCTGGAGTGCAATGGCACATTCTCGGCTCACCGAAACCTCTGCTTCCCAGATTCAAGTGATTCTCCTGCCTCAGCCTCCTGAGTAGCCGGGACTACAGGCATGTGCCACCACGCCTGGCTAATTTTTGTATTTTTAGTAGAGACAGGGTTTCCTCATGTTGTTCAGGCTGGTTTTTATGTATTAATGTAATAGGTAACAAGATCTAGGGAGGTAACTATACTTAGAACTACCAGAAATTTCAGCATGGTGTTAGCATAAGTGTTTTTTTTCCTTCTCTTTTACTAATTTTTTTTTTTTTTTTGTAGAAATGGGATCTTACTTGTTGCCCAGGATGGTCTCAAACTCCTGGCCTCAAACAAATCTCCCATCTCAACCGCCCAACGTGCTGGGATTACAGGCATGAGCCACCTTGCTGGGTCTCCATAAATGTTTTAAGATATTTGCAACAACTAAATGTGTAAACATAGCTACGATAATTATTGATAACAATGTCAGAGGCCCTGATGATATTACTGGGATTTGTTGCCTATATTCATATATGAAGGAAATGCTAAATTTCATTTAGAGTTTAGTGGAAATAATGATGATATTATTTTTCCCGTCTAAGTTCGTGAATCCTATAATTTCATCCAGAACTCTCTGGGAACCCATGGATGTGAAGATAAGAACCTGTGGGTTTGGGCTGGGAATGGTGGCTCATGTCCGTAATCCCAGCATTTTGGGAGGCTGAGGTGGGTGGATTACGAGGTCAGGAGTTCAAGACCAGCCTGACAAACATGGTGAAAGCCCGTCTCTACTAAAATTACAGAAATTAGCTGGGTGTGGTGGTACGCTAATTTCAGCTACTTGGGAGTATGAGGCCGGAGAATTGCTTGAACCTGGGAGACGGAGGTTGCAGTGAGCATAGATCGTGCCACTGCACTCTAGGCTGGGGCGACAGAGCAAGACTCCATCTCAAAAAAAAAAATAAAGAACCTCTGACTTTGAATGAGGAATAGAGAAACAATCCTCCCAATGATAGGGCTTGGGTCATTTCCTGCCCTTGTATTATATACATGGATCCCTGGCATTTATATCACATAGATGGATATGAAGTAAAATATACTATGATGACTCTGACATGTCTTTTTTCCCATCTAGGTTTCTTTCTTTACCCAAAGAAACCTTTCCAAGCCTCCTCCTGCCTACAAAAGCTCCTGTACTTTAATCTGTCTGCCATCAAAGAAAGGGAGCAGTTGACACTGGCCCAGCTGGGCCTGGACTTGGGGCCCAGTTCTTACTATAACCTAGGACCAGAGCTGGAATTGGCTCTGTTCCTGGTTCAGGAGCCTCATGTGTGGGGCCAGTTCACGCCTAAGCCAGGTAAAATATTTGCGTTGCAGTCAGTCCCATGGCCGCAAGGTGCCCTTCGCTTCAACCTGCTGGATGTAGCTAAGGATTGGAATGACAACCCCCAGAAAAACTTCGGGCTATTCCTGGAGATACTGGTCAAAGAAGATAGAGACTCTGGG
This sequence comes from Callithrix jacchus, assembly GCF_049354715.1. Taxonomy (NCBI): domain Eukaryota; kingdom Metazoa; phylum Chordata; class Mammalia; order Primates; family Cebidae; genus Callithrix; species Callithrix jacchus. Next base: position 22,522,601 of record NC_133510.1, on the reverse strand, counting down.
GTGAATTTTCAACCTGAGGACGCCTGTACCAGACTGAGACGCTCCCTACATGCTTCCCTGCTGGTGGTGACCCTCAACTCTGATCAGTGTCACCCTTCTCGGAAAAGGAGAGCATCCATCCCTGTTCCCAAGGCTTCTTGTAAGAACCTCTGCCACCGTCACCAGCTATTCATTAACTTCCGCGACCTGGGTTGGCACAAGTGGATCATTGCTCCCAAGGGGTTCATGGCAAATTACTGTCATGGGGATTGTCCGTTCTCACTGACCGTCTCTCTCAACAGCTCCAATTACGCTTTCATGCAAGCCCTGATGCAGGCAGTTGACCCAGAGACCCCCCAGGCTGTGTGTATCCCCAGCAAGCTATCCCCCATTTCCATGCTCTACCAGGACAATAATGACAATGTCATTCTACGACATTATGAAGACATGGTAGTTGATGAATGTGGGTGTGGGTAGGATGTCAGAAATAGGGATAGGAGTGTTCTTGGAGTAAATCGTATAATAAAACTACCTGTCTGTTTTATGACCACTTAGATGGAAAATGTCAATATTCCTGTGTTTATAATTTGTCTTCCTGGAAAACCCATCATAATTAATGATGCCCATACATACATGCATGCCCACACACACACACACATACATATATCCTGGAGCCCTAATGATCTTATTTCTGTTCTAACATACTTTTTATGCATATGACAGTATGGACACAGGCATTTACTGATGGCTGATTATGGGCAGGCATTATTCTACGTGTTACTTTACAAACATTTCACTGTTTTTTGAGGCAAGCATTGCTTTTTATGCTTTATAGACAAAGAAGCCAGGGTTTAGAGAAGCTAAATGCATTTTCTTTTTTTTTTTCTTTGAGAAGGAGTTTCATTCTTGTTACCCAGGCTGGAGTGCAATAGTGCGATCTTGGCTCACCGCAACCTCCGCCTCCTGGATTCAAGCAATTCTCCTGCCTCAGCCTGCTGAGTAGCTGGGACTACAGGTGTGTACCACCATGCCCAGCTAATTTCTGTATTTTTAATAGAGACAGGGTTTCACCATGTTGACCAGGATGGTCTCGATCTCTTGACCTCGTGATCCCCCCCGCCCGCCGCCTCAGCCTCCCAAAGTTCTGGGATTATAGGCTTGAGCCACCGCACCTGGCCTGCTAAACGTATTTTCCTAAGGTCAGCAGCTCTTCCAGGCAGATCTGATCATTGTTAACAGGGTTACATTTAAAAAATTTAAATTTTTTTATTTTTGAGACAAAGTCTCACTCTCTCACCCCGGCTGGTGTGCAGTGGCGCAATCTCGGCTCACTGCAATCTCCGCCTCCTGGGTTCAAGCGATTCTCCTGCCTCAGCCTCCCAAGTAGCTGAGACTACAGGCATGCGCCACCATACCCAGCTAATTTTCTTTTGTATTTTTAATACAAAAATGGTTTCACTGTGTTAGCCAGGATGGCCCCAATCACCTGACCTCGTGATCCGCCCACCTTGGCCTCCAAAAGTGCTGGGAATACAGGTGTGAACCGCTGCGCCCAGCCTAATTTTAATTTTTTTAAAGGAGGGCTTAGCCTCCCAAAGTGCTGGGATTACAGGTGTAAGACACTACGCCTGGCCCTAGGTAGACCAGCCTCTTTCTGGTCTTTTATTGGTGTTCTTTATGATTCCTATAGTGCAGATCACATTGTACATACACTTTTTGTTTTTTGAGATGTAGTTTTGCTCTTGTTGCCCAAGCTGGAGTGCAGTGGCTCAATCTCAGCTACCTGCAATCTCTACTTTATGGGTTCACATGATTCTCTTGCCTCAACCTCCGTAGTAGCTGGGATTACAGGCATGCACCACACTACTGCCCAGCTAATTTTGTATTTTTAGTAGAGACAAGGTTTCTCCTTGTTGGTCAGGCTGGTCTCAAAGTCTTGACCTCAGGTGATCCGCCCACCTTGGCCTCCCAAAGTGCTGGGATTACAGGCATGAGTCTTTGCATCTGGCTGTATTTTATTACTTTTTATTTATTTAATTTTGAGGGCCAGGTGCAGTGACTCACACCTGTAAAGCCAGCAGTTTGGGAGGCTGAGGGGGGCGTTTCACAAGGTCAGGAGATCGAGACTAGCCTGACCAACATGGTGAAACCCTGTCTCTACTAAAAAAAACACAAAAAATTAGCCGGGCATGGCGGCACGTGTCTGTAGTCACAGGTACTTGGGAGGCTGAGGCAGGGGAATCACTTGTACCCAGGAGGCAGAAGTTGCCATGAGCTGAGATTGTACCTCCAGCCTGGCAACAGAGCAAGATTGTCTCAAAAAAAAAAAAAAAAAAAAAATTTGAGGCTGGGTGCGGTGGCTCACGCCTATAATCCCAGCACTTTGGGACGCTGAGGCGGGTGGATCACGAGGTAAAGAGATTGAGACCATCCTGGTCAACATGGTGAAACCCCGTCTCTACTAAAAGTACAAAAATTAGCCAGGCATGGTGGTGTGCACCTGTAGTCCCAGCTACTTGGGAGGCTGAGGCAGGAGAATTTCGAAAGTTCATCTCAAAAAAAAAAAAAATTTGAGACAGGGTCTCACTCTGTTACCCAGGCTGCAGTGCAGTGGCTCAGTCTCAGCTCTCTGCAACCTCTGCCTTTTGGGTTCAATCGATTATCCTGCTTCAGCCTCCCTAGTAGCTGGCATTATAGGCACAGGCCATCATGGCCAGCTAATTTTTGTATTTTTTTTTTTTTTTTTGAGATGGAATTTCGCTGTTGTTACCCTAACTGGAGTGCAATGGCAGGATCTCGGCTCACTGCAACCTCCGCCTCCTGGGTTCAAGCAATTCTCCTGCCTCAGCCTCCCGAGTAGCTGGGACTACAGGTGCGCACCACTGTGCCCAGCTAATTTTTGTATTTTTAGTAGAGACGGTGTTTCACCATGTTGACCAGAATGGTCTCGATCTCTTGATCTCGTGATCCACCTGCCTCAGCCTCCCAAAGTGCTGGGATTATAGGCGTGAGCCACCGCATACAGCCTAATTTTTGTATTTTTAGTGGAGACAGAGTTTCATCATGTTGGTCAGGCTGGTCTTGATCTCCTGACCTCAGGTTATTCATCAGCCTCAGCCCCTCAAAGTGCTGGGATTGCAGGTGTAAGCTACTGCGCATGGCCCTAGTTAGTTAATTTGATGGCTGCGACGGCGTGTGCTTGTTTAGATATACCATAATTTACTTCAGAGAATGTTTATCACTAGACAAGAAATTTGCAGTTTTCATGATGGAATAGGGTTATAACTCTGTGTTCACATCATCGTCCATTTTTAGTCCCTTACTCCCTTAGAAAGTTTTCAGACTTGGAATTGCAGAGTCAGAAGCATAAGCTGACTCGTGTAATTAACATAAAATTGATATTAAAACAATGGATAAATTTTGGAGTGAAATGCAAAATTTGCATAGATATACAAAATCTGTAGTCTGGAATGATGGCTCATGCCTGTACTCAGCCCTTTGGGAGGCCGAGGTGGTAGGATTACTTGAGGCTAGGAGTTTGAGACCAACCTGGGCAACATAGTGAGACCCCATATCTACAATAAATTAAGAAATTAGCTGGGTGCGGTGGCACTTGTCTATAGTCTTAGCTACCTAGGAGGCTAGGGTGGGAGGATTGCTTGAGCCCAGATTAAGGCTGCAGTAAACTGTGATTGCGCCCCTGTCCTCCAGCCTGGGCAACAAAGTGAGACCCTGTCTTCAAACAAACAAGCAAATACATAAAATTTAAAAAATAATGAAATGTAGACTATAATTTTGCTATATTATAAATATATGTGAAGACCCCTCTGTAACTCCATAATCCCCTTCTCTTTTTTCTCATCCTTTCAAAGAAACCACAAACCTGAATTAATTGCATATCTTTTCTGTTTATTTCTTTAAAATTTTACTATGTCTTTGTATCCATAAGCAGTATAAAACATTATTTCACAAATATGTAAATGTTATAAATAATACTGGAATATGTATATATGTATTTATTTATATATATATTTTAGAAACAGGATCTCTTGGCTGGATTCCGTGGCTCACACCTGTAATCCCAGCACTTTGGAGGCCAAGGCGAACAGATCACGAGGTCAAGAGATCCAGACCATCCTGGCCAACAAGGTGAAACCCCGTTTCTACTAAAAATACAAACATTAGCTGGGCGTGGTGGTGCGTGCCCATAGTCCAGGTAACTCGGGAGGCTGAGGCAGGAGAATCCCTTGAACCTGGGAGGCGGACATTACAGTCAGCAAAGATTACGCCACTGCACTCCAGCCTGTCGCAGGAGACTCCATCTCAAAAAAAAAACAAAAAAAAGAAAAGAAAAAAACAGAAACGGGATCTCACTACATTGCCCGGGCTGGAGTGCAGTGGCACCATTATGGCTCACTGCAGCCTCAACTTCCCTGGGCTCAAATGATTCTCCCAACTTAGCCCTCCCAAGTAGGTGGGACCACAGGCATGCACCACCACACCACGCCCAACTAGTTTTTGTATTTTTTGTAGAGATGAGGTTTCACCATGTTACCCAGGCTGATCTCAAACTCCTGGGCTCAAGTGATCTGCCTTTCTCAGCCTCCTAAAGAGCTGGGATTATAGGTGTGAGCCACCGCACCCGGCTTCCAAAGTTATTTTTAAAAAAATTAGGTCAGGGGCCGGGCGCGGTGGCTCAAGCCTGTAATCCCAGCACTTTGGGAGGCTGAGACGGGTGGATCACCAAGTCAAGAGATCGAGACCATCCTGGTCAACAAGGTGAAACACTGTCTCTACTAAAAATACAAAAAATTAGCTGGGCATGGTGGCACGTGCCTGTAATCCCAGCTACTCAGGAGGCTGAGGCAGGAGAATTGCCTGAACCCGGGAGGCGGAGGTTGCGGTGAGCGGAGATTGCGCCATTGCACTCCAGCCTGGGTAACAAGAGCGAAACTCCATCTTAAAAAAAAAAAAAAAAAATTAGGTCAGAAGCTGGGCATGTTGGCTCATGCCTGTAATCCCAATGCTTTAGGAAGCTAAGAAGGGCAGATCACTTGAGCTCAGGAGTTCAAGACCAGCCTGGGCAACATGACGAAACCCAGTCTCTACAAAAAGTGTAAAAAGCAGCCGGGTGTGGTGATGTGTACCTATAGGTCCAGCTACTTGAAAGGCTGAGGTGGGAGGACCGACCACCTGAGCTCAGGAGGTTGAGGCTACAGTGAACCGTGATTGTGCCACTGCACTCCAGTCTGGGTGACAGAGTGAGAGCCTGTCTCAAATAAACCAACAAAAAACAGTTTTGGTGATGGGTCTTGCCATGTTGTCCAGGCTGGATTTGAACTCCTGAACTCAAGTGATCCTCCTGCCTCAGCTACCTAAGTAGCTAGAACTATAGGCACCTGCTACTCAACCCAGCTCACAATATAATATTTCTATGATTTATAAAAGTTGATAGGTATAGATATAATTAACTTTTTTTTTTTTTTTGAGACGGAGTCTTGCTCTGTCACACAGGCTGGAGTGCAGTGGCGTGATCTCGATTCACTGCAACCTCTGCCTCCCAAGTTCAAGTGATTCTCCTGCCTCAGGCATCCCAATAGCTGGAACTACAGGCTCATGCCACCACACCCTGCTAATTTTTGTATTTTTAGTAGAGACAGCGTTTCACCATGTTGGCCAGGCTGGTCTTGAACTCCTGATTTCAGGTGATACACCCATCTGGCCTCCCAAAAGTGCTAGGATTACAAGCTGGTGATATAATTAATTTTTCCCAGCTGAATAGCAATCTATTATGTGCATGTTCCACAGTTCATTTATTTACTATATTATTTTTGGATAATCGGGACATTTAAACAGATTGCTATAATCATTCCTGTGGAAGGGACACAAAATCTCTTTACATAGGCAGAGCTTCAGTAGGGCAGCAGTCTGGGCAATTCCTAAGAACGGAGAAAAGCCCCAGGAGCTTGTGGCTACTCTGAATGTATATCCTTGAACACAACTGACATTAGTCTTTAAAAGCACTTGCCCCACCAAATGCATCATTTGAATGAGAAGTACTGTTATTACTGAGAGTGGGAGATTGACTTTGGACAAATCAAGAACAAATTAGTGGAACAATTACTATTTGCATGACGCAGACAGTAATGACCTGTATGAATATGATAACAAGACACTTTCAGGCTGGGCGCAGTGGCTCATGCCTGTAATCCCAGCACTTTGGGAGACCGAGATGGGTGGATTACCTGAGGTCAGGAGTTCGAGACCAGACTGGCCAACATGGTGATACCCCATCCTTATTTAAAAAAGAAAAAACAGAAAACAAGGCACTTTTAGATTCTGTTTGTTGAAGAAAGAGCTGAGAAATTAATGTATGGACAAAGAAGGGAACAACAGGCACTGGAGGCTACTTGAGGGTGGAGGTGGGAGGAGGTGGGAGGAGGGAGAGCAGCAGAAAAATAACTATTGGGTACTAGACCTAGGACCTGGGTGACAAAATCATCTGATAACAAATCCCCAAGATGGGAGTTTACATACGTAACAAACCTGCATGTACTGCCGAACCTAAAATAAAAGTTTTTTTTTTTTTTTTAGATAGAGTTTCACTGTTGTTACCCAGACTGGAGTGCAATGGCACGATCTCGGCTCACTGCAATCTCTGCCTCCTGGGTTCAAGCACTTCTCCTGCCTCAGCCTCCAGAGTAGCTGGGACTATAGGCGCGTACCACCATGCCCAGCTAATTTTTGTATTTTTAGTAGAGATGGTGTTTCACCTTGTTGACCAGGATGGTCTCGATCGCTTGACCTCGTGATCCATCTGCCTCAGCCTCCCAAAGTGCTGGGATTATAGGTGTGAGCCACCGCGCCCAGCCTTTTTTTTTTTTAAAGACGGGGTTTCATCATGTTGGTCAGGCTGGTCTTGAACTCCCGACCTCAGGTGATCTGCCCGCCTTGGCCTCCAAAGTGCTTGGATTACAGGCGTGAGCCACTGTGCCCGGCCTTTTGTTTTTTTAAAAAAAGAAAATCACAAGAACAGAAAATCAAACACTGCATTTCTTACTCATAGGCGAGCGCTGAAAAATGAGAATGCATGGACACAGGGAGGGGAGCATCACACACTGAGGTCTGTGGGGGGAACTAGGGGAGGGACAGCAGGGGTCGGGAGTTGGGGGGATAACATGGGGAGAAATGCCAGATATAGGTGATGGAGATGGAGGCAGCAAACCACATTGCCATGTATGTACCTATGCAACAATCCTGCATGTTCTTCACATGTACCCCAGAACCTGAAGTGCAATATATATTTGAAGAAAAAAAAGAAACTAATGTAACAGAAGAAAAGATGGGTGGTGTTTTGGTGAAGGTAGCAGTGCTTTGGTGGGGATTTGGTGGTCTCAGCCCTGACCTGTGGGCCCAGGATTCTTTTTTTTTTTTTTGAGACGGAGTTTCGCTCTTGTTACCCATGCTGGAGTGCAATGGCGCGATCTCGGCTCACCGCAACCTCCACCTCCTGGGTTCAAGCAATTCTCCTGCCTCAGCCTCCTGAGTAGCTGGAATTACAGACGCGCGCCACAGTGCCCAGCTAATTTTTAGTATTTTTAGTAGAGATGGGGTTTCACCTTGTTGACCAGGATGGTCTCGATCTCTTGACCTTGTGATCCACCCGCCTCGGCCTCCCAAAGTGCTGGGATTATAGGCGTGAGCCACCGTGCCCGGCTGGGCCCAGGATTCTTGATAGTGCACTCAGACTTGAGCAAGGTGGTCTCATTAGCGGAAAAAAGTCATAAAATCTCATTTGTAAACACAATCTGTGAGTTTACAAAAAGATGCCAAGGGAAGAGGGCCAGCCAACACTCTTGTTGATTAAAAAGAAAACTACACTTTCCGCTAGGGTTGGAGGGGAAAATAGAATGAAAAAGAAAAGAAAAACAAAGTACACTTGAAAATCAATTTATTATCTGAATGTGTATTGGGAAATCAGAGGAAGGGAATTAGGTAAATGATCCCATTGCCAAGACTTATTAACCTCCAGGTCCAGACACTTGAAGATGTTTTCTAGTCATTTTACATCTTATCTCTCCTCTTAATATTCTAATCAGTCTACACTTATATTCTTGATTGAACTCTAGCTTTTTTTTTTGAAACCGAATCTCCTTCTGTCCCCCAGGCTGGAAAGCAGTGGCATGATCTTCGCTCACTGTAACCTCCATGTCCTTGTCTCAAGTGATTCTCCCACTTCAGCTGAGACTACAGGCAGGCACTTGCCACCATACACAGCAATTTTTTTTTTTTTTAATTTTTTGTAAAGATGGGGTTTCACCATGTTACCCAGGCTGGTCTTGAACTCAGTCCACCCTCCAGGCCTTTGAAAGTGCTGGAGTTCCAGGTGTGAGCCACCGTGCCCAGCCTACCTTTCTTATTTGTATCAAATGTCAAACCTGCTTTTTTGGGCTTATGTTGATTGGTGTAATCCTAAATCATGTTGGCCAAACATTATAAATCATAGAACAGATTATTTCTGAAGTAAATTATTTGCACAATTTCACTTTTATTTCATTCAACTGATATTTATTGTGTGTCTGTTATGTGCCAATTGTTGTATTAGATCCTGGGAAATAAGGATAAATGATCTCTTTCATTGTAGAGCTTAAAATCTAGCAATTTTTTTTTTTTTTTTTTTTTGAGAGGGAGTCTCACTCTGTCGCCCAGGCTGCAATGCAATGGTGTGGTCTCGGCTCACTGCAACCTCTGCCTCCCGGGTTCAAGCGATTCTCATGCCTTAGCCTCCTGAGTAGCTGGGACTGCAGGCATGTACCACCACATCCGGCTAATTTTCATATCTTTAGTAGAGACGGGGTTTCACCACGTTGACCAGGCTGGTCTCTAACTCCTGATCTCTTCATCCGCCCACCTTGTTCTCTCAAAGTGCTGGGATTACAAGCATGAGCCACTGTGCCTGGCCAATATAGCACATTTGACTATAGATTATTTATATATGTATATGTGAAAAATTAGCATATATCCCAATGTAGGCATATTTAATTATTCACAAACTACATATATTATTTTTATTAATATACTGTGCATATTTGAAAATGCTGTCATTAGAGGTTTTTCTTTTCCTTTTTTTGAGTTAGGGTCTTACTCTATCGCCTAGGCTGGAGTGCAGTGGTGTGATTATGGCTCACCTGAAGCCTCAACCTTCCAGTCTTTTTTTTTTTTTTGAGACGAAGTTTCGCTGTTGTTACCCAGACTGGAGTGCAATGGCAGGATCTCGGCTCACAGCAACCTCCGCCTCCTGGGTTCAAGCAATTCTCCTGCCTCAGCCTCCTGAGTAGCTGGGATTACAGGCACACGCCACCATGCCCAGCTAATTTTTCGTATTTTTAGTAGAGACGGGGTTTCACCATGTTGACCAGGATGGTCTCGATCTCTTGACCTCATGATCCACCCGCCTCAGCCTCCCAAAGTGCTGGGATTACAGGCGTGAGCCACTGCGCCCGGCCTAAAGTTTTATTTCTAGATTTAATAAATATCAACAAAAGTTCTAATACTTTCTCTCTTTTTTTATTTTATTTTTATTTATTTTTTTAAGATGGGGTTTCACCATGATGGCCAGGCTGGTCTTAAACTCCTGACCTCAGGTGATCTACCCACCTTGGCTTCCCAAAGGGCTATGTTTATAGGTGTGAGCAACTGCCTGGCCAGTTCTAATACTTTCTTCTTTCTGTTGCATCGATGTTTCAGGAATAGAAGTTCTAGTATTTACCTTTTTTATTTTGAGATGGAGTCTCACTCTGTTGCCCAGGCTGGAGTGCAATGGTGTGATCTAAGCTCACTGCAAAGTCCGCCTGCCAGGCTCAAGAGATTCTCCTACGTCAGCCTCCCAAGTGGCTGGAATTACAGGTACCTGTCACCATGCTGGGCTACTTTTTGTATTTTTTTTTTAATTTCTTTTTTCAGGCCGGGCGCGGTGGCTCAAGCCTGTAATCCCAGCACTTTGGGAGGCCGAGGCTGGTGGATCACGAGGTCAAGAGATCGAGACCATCCTGGTCAACATGGTGAAACCCCGTCTCTACTAAAAATACAAAAAATTAGCTGGGCATGGTGGCATGTGCCTGTAGTCCCAGCTACTCGGGAGGCTGAGGCAGGAGAATTGCCTGAGCCCAGGAGGCGGAGGTTGCGGTGAGCCAAGATTGTGCCATTGCACTCCAGCCTGGGTAACCAGAGCGAAACTCCGTCTCAAAAAAAAAAAAAAAAAAAATTTCTTTTTTCTTTTTGTAGACTGCTCAGCAGGATACTTTTTGTACTTTTAGTAGAGACAGGGTTTCACCATGTTAGCCAGGCTGGTCTTGAACTCCTGACCTCAGGTGATCTGACTGCCTCGGCCTCCCAAAGTGTCGAGATTACAGGCATGAGCCACTGTGCCTGGGCTACCTTCTTTCACTGGGATGTTTCAAGATGCACATCCCCTTGGCTGTACATACCCCACTTTGGAGAATTCTGCTTTGTCACAGATGTGACTTTGCTCCTGTTTACTGAATATGACATTGACTTAAATTATCCTGGGCTCCTGACTACAGCCTGAGGCAGATTTCCTTTCATAACCTTCCTTATCTTAAACCTTGAATCCTTTGGGCTAATTTCTAAAATGGCAAGTAGTGTGTGACAAAAGCCCAACTGATCACAATTTCTAATACTGCATTAGTGAATTTACTTTGATTGCCAGATTTCCTTAGTCTCATAGATTTTGATTTTTGGGTTCATGTATTTAATTAATATCCTCATATTATTAAAGCTTGTTTGGGCCGGGCACAGTGGCCCATGCCTGTAATCCCAGCACTTTCGGAGGCTGAGGTGGGCGGATCATGAGGTCAGGAGTTCAAGACCAGACTGGCCAACATGGTGAAACGCCGTTTCTACTAAAAATTACAGAAATTAGCTGGGCGTGGTGGCGCATGTCTATAATCACAGCTACCTGGGAGGCTGAGGTAGGAGAATTGCTTGAACCGGGACCAGGGAGATGGAGGTTGCAGTGAGCCGAGATCGAGCCATTGCACTCCAGCCTGGGCTACAGAGCAAGACTCCATCTAAAAAAACACAAAAAACAAAACAAAACAAAAAAACCTTGTTTAAAGAATAGTGGCTACTGCCTTTTTTCAGTTGTTTTGTGGTTGGCTGGTTTGTTCTGTTCCTGAATGAATCAGATTATCTCCTGAGGTCATTATCATGCCTGAAACTAAAGTAATCTATGCATAAGTGCTTTCATGGTTTGGGATTTGCATTATTCTATTTCACTACTAGAATCTTCATGTTTGTCAGACCAGTCTACAACAGGCAGAGTATACGCCCTGTAGGCCAAGTTATAGGCTGTGATTTGGGCAGGTTGGGGCAGGATAGAACTCTTAATTCCAAAATTTAAGTAAATTAAGCACGTGTGTACAGCACAACTATTTCAGAGCATTTTAAGGCTCATGGTCTTATTTAATCGCAGGAATTTTTACCATCAATTTAATTTATTTCTATCCAATTTCACATTTACTGAATGCCTTTGTTGGGGAAGAGAGATTTGTTTCTTTACCCATTGCTAAATTCATGGCTGAGGCACATACAATACCAGAAAAGAAGGATTGGCCGGGCTCGGTGGCTCACACCTGTAATCCCAGCACTTTGGGAGGCTGAGGCGGGCGGATCACCTGAGGTCGGGAGATTGACACCATCGTGGCCAACATGGTAAAACCCTGTCTCTACTAAAAATACAAAAATTAGCTGGACATGGTGGCTCGTGCCTGTAGTTTCAGCTACTGTGGAGGCTGAAGTAGGAGAATTGCTTGAACCTGAGAGGCGGAGGTTGCAGTGAGCTGAGATCGTGCCACTACACTCCAGCTTGGCGACAGGGTGAGACTCCGTCACCCCCACCCCCGCACCCAAGACAAGAAAAAGAAAGAAAGAAAAGAAAAGGATTCACAAGTGAAAAGAAAGCAAAGCAATCAATTTTATTTAATGTAAGTTTTAGTGAAATGAGAACCTTCAGAAATGGAGAGTCAAAGAAACAGGGAAACTTGTACTAAGTTTGATAAAGGGTGGACAGTTACGCAGAAGTATGATTGGACAAAGGGCGTGTGATCTAATGGTAATAAGCTGGGAATGGCTGGACACTGTGGTGTGAGCCTGTAGTCCTTGCTGCTTGTGGGGCCAAGGCAGGAGGATCACTTTTTTTTTTTTTTGAGATGGAGTTTTACCCAGGCTGGAGTGCAATGGTGCGATCTCGGCTCACCGCAACCTCCACCTCCTGAGTTCAAGCAATTCTCCTGCCTCAGCCTCTTGAGTAGCTGGGACTACAGGCACATGCCACCATGCCCAGCTAATTTTTGTATTTTTAGTAGAGACGGGGTTTCACCTTGTTGACCAGGATGGTCTCGATCTCTTGACCTTGTGTTCCACCCGCCCTGGCCTCCCAAAATGCTGGGATTATAGGCGTGAGCCACCACAGCTGGCCAAGAGAATCACTTTAACCCAGGAGTTGAAGACCATCTTGGGCAACGTGGTGAGACCCCACCTCTAAAAACAAACAAACAAAAGAACTGGAGGAGAACTTAGCAAGACCTAGTTGTTCAGATTCTTAGTGTCTCTGTGTCTTTAAGGATAAAGATGTTCCTTTTCTGTGGGTTTAGACAGGATACATCTGGAATGAAAGGTCTATACAGAGGAAGGGCAGAGAGTTCTTTCATGGCCTGCTTTAAGAATAAGGGCAGGAGGAGGAAGCTGGGCTGTGTGTCTTGTGTACACCCTCTTCCTCCCCTTTAAAAAAGTTTAAAAATGGCCGGGCGTGGTGGCTCATGCCTGTAATCCAAGCACTTTGGAGGCCAAGGCGGGCGGATCACCCGAGGTTGGGAGTTCAAGACAAGCCTGACCAACGTGGTGAAACCCTGTCTTAAAAAAAAAAAAAAAAGTAAAAAAATAAAATAAAGATAATTTTAAAAAATAAAGAGTAAGGGACAGAGACTTTCCTGCTTCTGTTTCTTCAAATACCAAGGTGCTGTATTTTGGGGTTGCATATCCTGAACCCCGTCACCTTGAAAGGGAGAAAGAAAGATAAGATAGATATTCTACCTTTGAGTAGTAGTTTATCATAAAATTATATTTCCTCAAATCAGGCTGGGCCTAATTTTGTTTCTTTTAAAATAAAACAACCTTTGTTCCTTCTCCACTCCCACTGCTTCATTTGACTAGCCAAAAAATAAATAAATAAAATATTACAAGCCATGGTCAGTGGCATGCGCTCAGCCACTTAGGAGGCTGAGAGGGGAGGATCACTTGAGGCCAGGAGCTCAACTCCATCCTGGGCAACATAACAAGACCCCATCTCTAAAAAATTAAAAATGAAGGGATTCATATAGGCTCATGCCTATAATTCCAGCACTTTGGGAGGCCGAGGTGGACAGATCACTTGAGGTCAGGAGTTTGAGACCAGCCTGGGAAGCATGGTGAAACCCCATCTCTACCGGAAAAAAAAAAAAAAAATTTGCTGTGTGTGGTCCCAGCTATTTGGGAGGCTGAGGCGGGAGCATTGCTTGAGCCTGGGAGGCAGAGGTTGCAGTGAGCCGAGATTGTGCCACTGTACTCAACCTGAGTGACAGTGACACCCTATCTCAAAATAATAATAATAATTAAAAGTGAAAAAAATAAAATTACATAAAACAAAAAAGCAATGGAGCATAAACAGTACACCAGGGGTTGCTGTAGGATTGTTTCTCAACATTGTATTCTCTCTTCAAAAATGACATTGAGCACTTGAACTCTTAACGCAGTGGTTTCTGTGCTTCGCTTGTGAGTGAAATATTTGGAGCATATTCTTGAAAGATCAGAATCTGTTGACTTTTGAAAAGAGTGTTTTTTTTTTTTTGGAGAGTCTCACTGTGTTACCCAGGCTGTAGTGCAGTGGCACCAGCTCACTGCAACCTCTGACTCCTGGGTTCAGGTGATTCTTCTGCCTCAGCCTCCCGAGTAGCTGGGACTACAGGTGCATGCCCACCATGGCTGGCTAACTTTTCTGTATTTTTAGTAGAGACGGGGTTTCACCAAGTTGGCCAGGCTGGTCTCGAACTCCTGACCTCATGATCAACCCACCTTGGCCTCCCAAAGTGCTGGGATTATAGGGGTGAGCAACCGCGCATGGCCTTCTTTTCTTTTCTTTTTTGAGACGGAGTTTCGCTGTTGTTATCCAGACTGGAGTGCAATGGCATGATATTGGCTCACCGCATTCTCCGTCTCCTGGGTTCAAGGAATTCTCCTGCCTCAGCCTTCCGAGTAGCTGGAACTACAGGCGTGCACCACCATGCCCAGCTAATTTTTGTATTTTTTTTTTTTGGGGGGGGAGGAAGGCAGGAAGGGAGGGAAGAAGGACGGTAGGGAGGAAGGAAAGGATGAAGGAAGGAAGGAAGGAAGGAAGGAAGGAAGGAAGGGAGGAAGCGGGGAGGGAAGGGAAGGAAGGAAATCAAGCAATGAGAGAGACATTGCCGACCTGGATCTAGAGGTTTACAAGTTGATTTCTTTTTTTTTGAGAGAAGGAAAGAAAAAAAAAATAAGTAAAGGAGAGGAAGAAAGAGGAAGAGAAAGAGGGAGAGTAAATGGAAATATTGCTTTATTTTGAAAAAAATTGGGTATTAATGATGGCCAATCAATGTTTCCTTTAAGCTTATGGGTAGGTGTGATGTGGTATTGACAAGAATGTATATTTTGTGTATTTGAAGTGGAGAGCTCTATAAATATTTATTAAGTTTACTTGTTCCGGATCTGAGTTCGACTCCTTGATATCCTTATTAATTTTCTGTCTCATTGAATCTAAGTCTTGTATATGGGTGTTAGGATCGTTAGCTCTTGTTGTTGCATTGATCCTTTTACCACTATATCTTTGTTGCTTTAAACTCTATTTTATCCAATACGAGAATTGCAACTCCTGCTTTTTATTTATTTATTATTTATTTTTGCTCTCCATTTGGTTGGTAAATCTTTCTCCATCCCTTTGAGTCTTTGTGTATCCTTGCATGTGAAACAGGTCTGGATGTAACATGCCGTTGGGTTTTGGCTGTGTCTTTTGATTGGGGGATTTAGTCAATTTAAATTTAGGGTTACTGCCATTTGATGTTGACTGGCTGTTTTATCCATTCGTTGGTGCAAATTCTTCTTTATGTTGGTGCTCTTTACTTTTTGGTGTATTTTTAGAAAGGCTAATACTGGTTGTTTCTTTCTGTGTGTAATGCTTCTTTCAGAAGCTCTTGTAAAGCAGGCCTGGTGGTAATAAAAATCTCTGAGTTCTTGCTTGTTCATAAAAGATTTTATTTTTCCTTCAGTTGTGAAGCTTAGTTTGGCTGGATATGAAATTCTGGGCTGAAGGTTCTGTTCTTTGAGGATGTTGAATATTGGTCCCCACTCTCTTCTGGCTTGTAGAGTCTCTGCTGAGAGATCTGCTGTAAGTCTGATAGGCTTGCCTTTGTGGGTAACCTGACCTTTCTCTCTGGCTGCCCTTAGTATTTTCTCCTTCGTTTCAACCCTGGTGAATCTAACGATTATGTGCCTTGGGGTTGCTCTTCTTGAGGAATATCTTTGTGGTGTTCTCTGTATTACCTGGGGTTGAATGTTGACCTGCTTTGCTAGTTTAGGAAAATTTTCCTGAATAATATCCTGAAGGGTATTTTCCAGCTTGGATTCATTCTCTCTGTCGCATTCAGATACACCTATCAAACGTAAATTTGGTCTTTTCACATAGTCCCACATTTCTTGGGGACTTTGCTCATTCCTTTTTATCCTTTTTTCTCTAATCTTTTCTTCACGTTTTATTTCATTAAGTTGGACTTTGACCTCTGATATCCCTTCTTCTGCTTGAACAATTCGAGTGTTTAAACCTGTGCATACTTCTCAGAGTTCCTGTATTGTATTCTTCAGTTCCATTAATTCACTCATACTCCTCTCTAAGTTGTCTATTCTCAATAGGATTTCATCAAACCTTTTTTCAAAGTTCCTAGTTTCTTTATGTTGGGCTACAACATGTTCTTTTAACTTACCGAAGTTTGTTATTATCCATTCCTTGAAGAGTGATTCTGTCATCAGGAGGCGCTCGTTCTCCATCAAGCCTTGTTCCATTGTTGATGTGGAACTGTGATCATCTTTAGAGGGAGAGGCGTTCTGACTTTGAGTATTCTCAGCTTTTTTACCCTGGTTTCTTCCCGTCATTGTAAATTTATCCTCCTGTCGTCTTTGAAATTACCAACTTTCAGATTAGGTCTCTTGAGTGGATGTCCAGATTGTTAGTTCCCAGGGCCAGAGCAGCGGCGTTAAAACTGATGGTGCTTTTCAGCCCAGGATTCTCCTGTCTGGCTTCCTTCTTGTGTCCATAGTAGGCGACTCTGCCTTCCCGGGGCTCCAAACCTCGGTCAGAAGGGAAACCGGTCCCGTTTACTCTGCGCCGAGCGCTGCTGCGCCGAGGTGCCATCACAGCCGCTGCGCCAGGCTCTGGTGTCCTGCTGGGGACCCATGCGGGTCCTCCGAACCTGTTTGCTCTGCTCAGAGAGCTGCCTCGCCGAGGGGCCGGCTGAACCGCTGCGCTGGCCATGAGAGTCGTGCTGGCCACCCGTGTGTTTCCTCCACTGGGGGATCTTCTGCTCCGTGAGCGACCAGAATTTGTCTGAAAGTGTGGCGTCCTCTAGTTCTCCCCGCCTTCCTTGAGAGCTGCAATCCCGGGATGTTAGCGATCAGCCATCTTGGATCGTTCCCTAATTTTTGTATTTTTAGAAGAGACGGGATTTCACCTTGTTGACCAGGATGGTCTTATCTCTTGACCTCGTGATCCACCTGCCTCGGCCTCCCAAAGTGCTGGGATTATAGGCGTGAGCCACCGTGCCCGGCCTTTTTTTTTTTTTGAGACTGAATTTTGCTCTGTCTCCAGGCTGGAGTGCAGTGGCACAATCTCGGTTCACTGCAACCTCCGCCTTCTGTGTTCAAATGATCCTTCCGCCTCAGCCTCCAGCGTAGCTCGGACTACAGGCGGGTGCCACTACGCCCGGCTAATTTTTGTATTTTTAATAGAGACGGAGTTCCCCCATGTTTGCCAGGATGGTCTCGATCTCTTGACCTCGTGATCCACCCGCCTCCGCCTCCCAAAGTGCTGGGATTACAGGCGTGAGCCACCGTGCAGGGCCCTGACGTTGGGCTTCTGTGTTCAGTTCTGGCAAGAATTCCTAACCTTGATATCAGATCACCATCATTAAGTGATCAAATTCCCCATCCTGCACTGCCCCCAGGTGATGTCTGATCACTTTGGCCTGTCTTGACAAGAATTCTGTTAGGTTGGGCCCAGCTCGGTGGCTCAAGCCTGTAATCCCAGCACTTTGGGAGGCCGAGGCGGGTGGATCACAAGGTCAACAGATCGAGACCATCCTGGTCAACATGGTGAAACCCCGTCTCTACTAAAAATACAAAAATTAGCTGGGCATGGTGGCGTGCGCCAGTAGTCCCAGCTACTCAGGAGGCTGAGGCAGGAGAATTGCCTGAACCCAGGAGACGGAGGTTGTCATGAGCCAAGATGGCGCTATTGCACTCCAGCCTGGGTAACAAGAGTGAAACTCCGTCTCAAAAAAAAAAAAGAATTCCATTAGGTTGATTTAGCCAGAATCCCCCTTTACTCCTGATGTTTTTTCATAGTAATTTTCCATCAGAAATAAAAATTTTCCATCAGAGTGGAAAATTACTGGTTCTTGGCACTTCATACTTTCATACCCATTTTTCCTTGTTGTATTTGGAATTAAGCCCATTCTTTTTTTTTTTTTTCTTTTGAGATGGAGTCTTGCTCTGTCATCCAGGCTGGAGTGCAGTGGCTCGATCTCAGTTCACTGCAACCTCTGCCTGCTGGGTTCAAGTGATTTTCCTGCTTCAGCCTCCTGAGTAGCTGGGATTACAGGTGCTTGCCACCACGCTGGGTTAATTTTTGTATTTTTTTTTTTTTTAAATAAAGACAGGGTTTCACCACGTTGGTCAGGCTGGTCTTGAACTCCTGACCTCAGGTGATCCGCTGGCCTTGACCTCCAAAGTGCTTGGATTATAGGTGTGAGCCACCACGCCCGGCCAATTTTTGTATTTTTAGTAGAGATGGGGTTTTACCATGTTGGTCAGACTGATCTCGAACTCCTGACCTCAGGTGATTCACCCACCTCTGCCTTCCAAGTGCTGGAATTACAGGTGTGAGCCACTGTAGGCGGCTGGAATTAAGCCCATTTTAAACTAGGCCTCTTTTCCTCTACTGCAATTGTCCTAAGTAAAATCTATTTTTACCACTTCAGCTACTATCTAGCTCTGGGTTTTCTTCAATACATGCAAACCTAAGAGCAGTCCCTTAGATCTGGGCACAGTGGCTCATGCCTGTAATCCCAGCACTTTGAAAAGCTGAGGCTCTCTTGTGCTCAGGATTTTGAGATTAGTTTCGGCAACAAAGGGAGATTCCATCTCTATATATATAAAAAAAAATTACCTGGATGTGGCGTGGCAGGCCCTGTAGTCCCAAACTGGGACTATAGTCACATCTCAGGTGAGCCTGGGAGTTGAAGGCTACAGTGAGCCATGATTCGGCCAGTGCTCTCCAGCCTAGAAAACAGAGCAAGACTCCATCTCAAAAACAAAAACAAAAGCATATAATATATATATTCAAGTCGGTTTGATGGACAGACAGATTCTTCTCTTTTTTTTTTTTGAGACGGAATTTCGCTCTTGTTACCCAGGCTGGAATGCAATGGCGCGATCTTGGCTCACCGCAACCTCCGCCTCCTGGGTTCAGGCAATTCTCCTGCCTCAGCCTCCTGAGTAGCTGGGGCTACAGGCACGTGCCACCATGCCCAGCTAATTTTTTGTATTTTGAGTACAGACAGGGTTTCACCATGTTGACCAGGATGGTCTCGATCTTTTGACCTCGTGATCCACCCGCCTCGGCCTCCCAAAGTGCTGGGATTACAGGCTTGAGCCACCGTGCCCGGCTTTTCTTTCTTTTTTAATAACAAAAAGCATTAGGCCAGGATCGGTGGCCCATGCCTGTAATCCCAGCACTTTGGGAGGCTGAGGCGGTTGGATCACGAGGTCAGGAGTTCAAGACCAGCCTGGCCAAGAGCCTGAAACTTCTCATTTGCATGTCAAAACACGTTGAAGCCTGAAGATTAGCTTTTCTTACTGGTTTGTCCAGCAAGTCATAGCAAAGCCCAATTATCATACTTAAACTACAGTAAGGAAAAGAGGTGGTTCTCTGCAGTGATCGTCTGGTGTGTCCCTCAACCACTGAATGTCCCCAAGTCCCTTTGGTGGGTAGTAGGATTTAAATTCAGCCAAATCCTGTCCTGGTGTGTGCAGTGTCCTGTGGACACAGGCAGATCAAGGACCAGCTCCACCCTGGGCTGTTGAGAAGAGATCAGTCCACCCAGAGTTAGACACTGTTTTTGTAGAAAACAGGCATTTATTATGTCCAGGGTTTTTTCTTCTTACAGAATAAAAGTTTTCATTCAAAAAAAAAGGACAGGGTTTCGGTCAGGCCCAGTGGGTCACGCCTGTAATCCCAGCACTTTGGGAGGCCGAGGCGGGTGGATCATGAGGTCAAGAGATCGAGACCATACTGGCCAACATGGTGAAACTCCGTCTCTACTAAAAATACAAAAATTAGCTGGGCATGGTGGCATGCGCCTATAGTCCCACGTACTCGGGAGATTGAGGCGGAAGAATCGCTTGAACCCGGGATTCAGAGGTTACAGTGAGCCGAGATTGTGCCACTGCACTTCAGCCTGGCAACAGAGCAAGACTCAGTCACAAAACAAAACAAAACAACAAAACAAAACAGGGTTTCACCTTGTTGGTCAGTCTGGTCTCGAACTCCTGAGCTGAAGTGATCCGCCAGCCTCCGCCTCCCAAAGTGCTGGAATTACAGCTGTGAGCCACTGTGCCCAGCCCCATTTTCATCTTTCAAAAAATAAATAATATATAATAATTATGTGGTAAGTGATATGGGAGCTTTAGGCTCCTCATGGGGTAATTCTTCAAGGTCTCCTAGAACAATAGTAATTGAATGAATATATGTTGTGAAAGAGAATATGGTAATTACCACAGGTGTAAACAGAAATGAGAAAATTAGGTTCTTCTGGAAAGAGAATTTAAAAAAGAAAAGTGTAAATTAAAGACAGAATTCATCTAAATAAGAGGCAGGGCACTGTGGCTTATACCTGTAATCCTAGCACTTTGGGAGGCTGAGGCAGGTGGATCACACACATGCATATATAAATATATATGAGGTCAGGAGTTGGAGACTAGCCTGACCAACATGGTGAAATCCCCGTTTCTAGTAAATATATGAAAATTAGTCGGATGTGGTGGTAGGCACCTGTAGTCCCACCTACTTGGGAGGCTGACGCAGGAGGATCACTTGAACTGGGGTGGTGGAGGTTACAGTGAGGATCTTGTCATTGCACTCCAGCCTGGGCAACAGTGCGAGACTCCATCTCAAAAAGAAAAAAAAAGAGGAAGGGCTGCTATGGTTATTTAGAGATGGTAGTATTTTGACAGAGGGAGATGTCAGGGAATTTTAGCTAGAGCAAAGTCAGGAAATAGATGGCAGAAACTGAGAGGGACTCGAGGAGTTTTAGCAATTTATGTCTTGGTGGTTGGCTCTCCTAATTATATTGCTTTTCTGCCCTCTGCTGACTAAAATGGGGAAAAGCAAATCTATGAAAACACGGTTCCTTTTTTTCTTTTTTTGAGACGGAGTTTCATGCTTGTTGCCCAGGCAGGAGTGCAATGGCACGATCTTGGCTCACCACAACCTCCATCTCCTGGGCTTAAGTGATTCTCCTGCCTCAGCCTCCCGAGTAGCTGGGATTACAGGCATGCGCCACCATGCCTGGCTGATTTTGTACTTTCAGATGGGGTTTTACCGTGTTGATCGGGCTGGTCTGGAATTCACAACCTCAGGTGATCTACCCACCTTGGCCTCCTAAAATGCTGGGATTACAGATGTGAGCCCCACGCCCGGCCAAAAACAGTTCCTTATGTCTGTGGGACTGAAAGACTTATTAAGAACCCGATGAAACATATAGACTCCCCCAGAAAATAATGCACATAAACAAAAAACATCTTGCATATAATTCCAGTGGTTTCATGGATAAGCTATGGGATGATGGAAAGCACATTCCTCGAGTCAGGTATTTTTCCTTATTTTTGTCCTGTTTATGATTTTGTGTGTGTGAGCACGCATGAACTCTCTGGCAGTATTCATTTCCTTTTAAGGAACTTACTTCCCACTCCATCTCTTTCTTTCTATTCCCACATTCTATGGCAGATTTGTTATAACAACTGCCCTTTCACCTATTCCCACTGGAGCTGTAGTGGTTCTTTGAAAACTCACTTCGGGGCCAGGCGCCATGGCACACGCCCAGCACTTTGGGAGGCCCAGGCAGGAGGATTGCTCAAGCCCAGGAGTTCAGATCAGCCTGGGCAACACAGGGAGACAATTAAAAAAATAAAATAAGCCAGCGTAGTGGTGGTCACCTATAGTCCCACCTACTTGGGAGGCTGAGAAGGTCACTTGAGCCTAGGAGTTTGAGCTTACAATGAGCTTTGATTGCGCCACTGCACTCCAGCCTGGTGACAGAGCAAGATCCTGTCTCAAAAAATAAAAATAAAAATAATAAAAATAAACCCATTTCTAGTAATGTTACTTCCTTGGGTACTGAATTCTTTTTTGCCTCAGGAAAGACAACTCCCAGACTTTCCCTGAAACACTTCTTTCACTTTTGTTTGCCTTACTGCAATTAACTTTTTTATTTTTACTTTGTTTTATTTTGAGACGGAGTCTTTCTCTGTTGCCCAGGCTGGAGTGCAGTAGCTCAATCTCAGCTCACTGCAACATCCACCTCCTGGGTTCAAGCAATTCTCTTGCCTCAGGCTCCTGAGTAGCTGGAATTCAGGCACGCACCACGATGCCTGGCTAATTTTTGTATTTTTAGTAGAGACTATGTTTCACCATGTAGGCCAGCATGGTCTCAATCTCTTACCTTGTGATCCGCCCATCTCAGCCTGAGAGCGAAACTCCGTCTCAAAAAAAAAAAAAAATTAAAATAAATAAATAAAATAAAATAAAAAATTTTTTTTTCAGACAGCCTTCCTCTGTCACCTAGGCTAGAGTATAATGGTACAGTCTCAGCTCACTGCAAACTCCGCCTCCCAGGTTCAAGTGATTCTCCTGCTTCAGCCTCCTGAGTAGCTGGGATTACAGGCTTCCGCCATCACACCCAGCTAATTTTTGTACTTTTAGTAGAGATAGGATTTCACCATGTTAGCCAGGCTGGTCTCAAACTCCTGACCTTGTGATCTGCCCATCTCGACCTCCCAAAGTGCTGGGATTACAGGCTTGAGCCATCTCGACTGGCCATAAAATATACATATATATATTTTGAGACAGAGTCTCACTCTGTCGCCAGGTGCCAGGCTGGAGTACAGTGGCACAATCTCGGCTCACTGCAACCTCTGCCTCCCGGGTTCAAGCAATTCTCCTGCCTCAGCCTCCCGAGTAGCTGGGATTATAAGCGCACGCCACCACGCCCAGCTAATTTTTGTATTTTTAGTAGAGATGGGGTTTCACCATGTTGACCAGGATGGTCTCGATCTCTTGACCTCGTGATCCACCCACCTCAGCCTCCCAAAGTGCTGGGATTATAGGCGTGAGCCACTGCGCCCAGCCGGTTTATTTTTTATTTTTTTTGAGACAGGGTCTCACTGTGTCACCCAGGCTGGAGTCCCATGGCGCAATCTTGGCTTACTGCAACCTCCGCCTTCCAAGTTCAAGTGAGTCTCCTCCCTCAGTCTCCCCAGTAGCTGGGATTACAGGCACCTGCCACCATGCCCAGGTAATGTTTTGTATTTTTAGTAGAGACAGGGTTTCAGCTTGTTGGCCAGCTGTTGCTCAGGTTTTCTATAAAATTGGTCTACATTATTAGGTATATTGGTGGCTAATTTTCATTGGTGAATATTATTCCATTACATAGGTATGCTACAATTTGTTTATTCTTCTGTCAATGTGATGTACTTTTTTCGGGTTTTATGAATAAAGCTTCTGTGAATGTTTGTGTACAATTATTTGTGTAAACTGTTAAAATGCACGTGCTGGATGAAGAGACACCCCAACAGGCTTTGCATGAGCAACATGAGTGTTTATTCACCCAGGTGCAGGCGGGCTAAGGACAAAAAGGGTGTCAGCGGAGGGCAGAAGGATAGGAGTTGATTTTATGGGTTTGGGGTAGACAGTGAAAAATTACAGAAGCAACTTTAGGGCAGATTTTTGTAAGCTGGAAGGGGACCATAGGGTGTGGAGTCACAGATTGGCCAAGGTCGGTTACAAAGTCCAATGGCCTTGTCAATCAAGGCTGGAATAAGAAACAACAGAGACGGTGTCAAAGTTAAGCAGGCGCTGCAGGGGTTGAGCATTTCTTCCTCTTTTCATGGTCTTCCAGTTACTTTAGATTTTCCAGGAACTCATCTGGAGTGTCTGTGCAGGTCACAGAGGTTAACATGGCGTCCAGGGGCCATCAGTAAGCATAAAAGACTTTACATAAACATATGTTTCTTTCTCTTCCTCTTGGGTAAGTGCCTAAGAGTGGAATTGCTGGATCAAATACGTAAACCTATATTTAACTCTTTTTTAAAAAACTGTTTTTGGCCGGGTGCACTGCCTCAAACCTGTAATCCCAGCACTTTGGGAGGCCGAGGCGGGCTGATCACAAGGTCAAGAGATCGAGACCATCCTGGCCAACATGGTGAAACCCTGTCTCTACTAAAAATACAAAAAATTAGCCGGGCATGGTGGCGCATGCCTGTAATCCCAGCTACTCAGGATGCTGAGGTAGGAGAATTGCCTGAGCCCGGGAGGCAGAGGTTGCGGTGAGCCGAGATAGTGCGATTGGACTCCAGCCTGGGTAACAAGAGTGAAACGCAATCTCAAAAAAAAAACAAACAAACCAAAAAACCAAAACAACAACAACAACAACAACAACAAAAAACCCTCCAAAAAACAGAAAGAAAAGCTAAGCAGAACGCACAAAAGTGTACACAATGCCTGATTTCATTTTTTTTTTTTTGAGACGGAGTTTCGCTCTTGTTACCCAGGCTGGAGTGCAATGGCGCGATCTCGGCTCACTGCAACCTCTGCCTCCTAGGTTCGGGCAATTCTCCTGCCTCAGCCTCCTGAGTAGCTGGGATTACAGGCACGCGCCACCATGCCCAGCTAATTTTTTGTATTTTTAGTAGAGACGGGGTTTCACCATGTTGGCCAGGATGGTCTCGATCTGTTGACCTTGTGATCAGCCCGCCTCGGCCTCCCAAAGTGCTGGGATTACAGGCTTGAGCCACCGCGCCTGGCCTTTCACTTACAAATAATTAACAACATGATAGTGTGCGACCCCCTTGTAGACCCCTGCCCGGTACCCAATCCCAAGTAAATGTTCGGTAGAAAGTCCTGCCACCCTCCGCCCCCCAGGCTTCCCGCCACCCGGAAGAAAACCCTCAGGTGCTGCTCTGTTCTGCCCGGCAACAGCAAGCAGCCAATCATCGCAGCAGAAAAGCCCGCCAAGCCTCAGCCTATCCTGACCCGACACACAACCCTCTGAGCTACCTCAGCAGTCTGCCCAGAGACCCAGAGACGGACAGCCTATCCTAAGCTCCCACGACACCCCGCCAGCCCTGTGTCCACGCCCCGTCTGCCCCCCTATAAAACCCTCCTACCCCAGCTGCGCAGTCGCAGCCAGCCCCGATCTCCTTCCTTTCCTGGCCTCCCCGCTGGTCCCAATAAACCTGAACTCGGCTTCCAACTCTGGAGCTGTTACTTGGGATCGGGTACCGGGCAGGGGTCTACAAGGGGGTTGCACAGATAGTCTAGCACATGTCATACTGCGAAGTTTTCTTTTTTTCCCCGCTTATCAGAATCAGGTGGAAACCTCTAAGGTTTCTTAAACAAAGCAGAACATGGATGAAGCGCTCCATAGTCCTGCTAGTAGAAAACAAACCCAAGTTATGCATCCTCTTGGCTACTGCATGTTTACTTGCTGTGAGCATGTCCTACCATGTCACTTTCCTATTGCTGCTTTAAAACATTGCCACACACTTAACGGTATAAAACGACGCACATTGTCTTACAGTTCTGGAGGACAGAAGTACAAAATGGGTCTCACTGAGCTGACATCAAGATTTTATCAGGGTAGCATTTCTTCTGGAGGCTCTGGGAGAGAATCCATTCCTTGAGTTTTCCAGCTTCTACAGGCTTTCCTCATTCCTTGAATCCTGGCCTGCTTTGAGCCAGCAAGCAGAACTCTGCTCCCATCCTCATAGCTCCCTTTCTCATTCTGACTTTTGACTCTTCTACATCCCTCTTGTAAGGACCCTGTGATCAGACTGTGCTCATCTGGATAATCCAGGATTGTTGTCCCATCTCAAGATCCTTAATTAATGAGAAAGGCCCTTTTGGCATGTAAGTTCACATATTTAACAGATTCCAGGGATCAGGACATGGATATCGCTGGGGTCTATTATCCTATCTTTTTTTTTTTTGAGACAAGAGTCTCACTCTGTCTTCCAAGCTGCCGTGCGATGGTGGGATCTCAGTTCACAGCAACCTCTGCCTCCCGGGTTCTAGCAATTTTCATGCCTCAGTCTCTTGAGTAGCTGGGATTATAGGCACCTGCCAACACGCCTGGCTAATTTTTGTATTTTTAGTAGAGATTGGGTTTTGCCATCTTGGCCTTGCTGGTCTTGAACTCCTGACCTCAGGTGATCTGCCTGCCTCTGCCTCCCAAAGTGCTGGGATTACAGGTGAGAACCACCGCACCTGGGCTATCCTACCTTTACTTTACCATTATTCTACTTCTGCCTAACTTGGAAAAACTTGGTCTTTGAAGGGCCTCTATTGATGATGTGAGATTTCTGCCCCTTCTTCAAAACACTGGTCTGCCCGAGTCCAAACACCTGCTTTATCTCATGGAGGCTCCAGGTCGACTTGCATAACTAAGTAAAGTCTTGTATGTAGAATTCAGTTTCCAGGTTCATGGGGCCTTAAAATTCAGAGTTCAGAGGCTCAAGTTTTTAGACAGTGGAGGGAGACTTAGGCCTTGAGAAAGTGACCACAATTCTAGGAGACTAAAGGAACTTTTGGCTTGAACTTGACCCAGGGTTCAGGCAACAGAGAGCAATGGCATAGGGAAATACCGCATTTATTTTTTCAAGGGGGATAAAAAAGCAGAAGTGGCCGGGCCTAGTAGCTCATGGGCCTGTAATCCTAGCACTTTGGGAGGCCGAGGAAGGTGGATCACCCTCGGTCGGAGTTTGAGACCAGCTTGGCAAATACATAAAAATTCTCTACTAAAAATATAAAAATTAGCTGGGCATGGTGGCAGGTGCCTGTAATCGAAGCTACTCGGGAGGCTGAGGCAGGAGAATCACTTGAACCTGGGAGATGGAGGTTGCAGTGAGCCGAGATTGCACCATTGTACTCCAGCCCGCATGACCAAAGCGAAACTCCGTCTAAAAAAAAAAAATAGCAGCAGTGGACTTGGCCACACCCTTAGCTAATCTTAGCTTCAAGGATGAAGAGAGCACCAAAGACCTATACACAAATTACTTGACTCAGAGGCAAAGGTCCTTCTCATTTTGTATCGAATAGTGCCCCTCCCCTCTCCAACAGGGTTGTGGGACAAAGAGCAAAATGAGAGGAAGTTGGAAATAGGAGAATAATAGCTGAAAGCCAAGGCCACAGTGTGTTCACCAGATAACATAAAAACTTTCAAGCTATAGTTACAGGTGAAATCTCTCTTAACTTTTCTTCTTCCTCTTCTTTCTCCAATAAAGAATGATGCATCCTTGATTCAGAGCACGGGATAATGAAAAATAAATAAAAATAAAACAAAAAAATATATAAAGGATGATGGATCCATCTTACCTTAGTCTTTATTTGAAGAAAGAGAAAGGAGGCCGGGTGCTGTGGCTCATGTCTGTAATCCCAGCACTTTGGGAGGCTGAGGCGGGCAGATCATCTGAGGTCAGGAGTTTGAGACCAGCCTGACCAACATGATGAAACTCCATCTCTACTAAAAAAATAAAATAAAATAAATAGAAAGAGAAAGGTTACTAAATTCAGAGTCATTGGAGAAGAACTTTGGAGTTTGGTAATCCCAGTGATCTACTCTACGAAATTCATGTCATTGGCATAATAGGCTTTCTCATCACTGAAGATGTAAATCCCCAGGATAACGTCCGTCTTAGCCTCCTGTTTGTACAGACAGCCCAGATTCCCAGTAATTGCCTGAGAATGAGGAAGGAGTCAGGAATGAGTCATCCTCTGCCCAAGCAGGTGGCAGTGGGCACACCTGAAGAAACAAGGTCCAGGCGCAATCAGCACAACTTATGACTCCAGAGGAAGCAGTCCAGAGACAGAGCACCATGACTTCTGAGAGAGGTAAAACGGATCTGGGGGCCAGTATTCTCGAACAAGGCAAGAAGCGTGTGTGCGTGCGCGTGTGCAGGTGTGTGTGTGTGCGCGGGTGTGTGTGTCCTGATTCTTCCATCTGTGGGTGTTTTCCAACTTCCCTATTATTAATATATTAATCTTAAATAAGATAATTTATCATTATTATTTACTTGTCCAAGTGACTTTAATCAAATGTCATTAAACCAGTGTTTGTTTTGTAGCAGGATTTAAAAGGACAGAGAGACTTTTCAGGCTTCAAGAAAATTTTATTAGGTGCACCAGCTCATAGTTAGACTAACGTTTTTAAATGGCCGTGGCCCCAAACCAAGAATTACATGTTTTTAACACATTTTAGGGTGGGGAAAACCAGGCAGGGAACAAGTTTTGAGACAAAGGCAGTTAATTTTACTTTGTGACAGTTTTGCAATCTTGAAAAACATTTTTTTTTTCATGTAAAACATGAAAAACATGGTTTACCTTGGTCTCATGACCTTGCAGCTGGGGTAGAGAAAAACAAGGATAGCAGAGGCCAAGCACAGTGGCACACACCTGTAATCCCAGCACTTTGGGAGGCTGAGGCGGGAGGATCACAAGGTCAGGAGTTTGAGACCAGCCTAGCCAATATGTTGAAAACCCGTCCCTACTAAAAATATAAAAACTAGCTGAGCATGGTTGTGGGTGCCTGTAGTCCTAGCTACTTGGGAGGCTGAAACAGGATAATTGCTTGAACCCAGGAAGTGGAGGTTGCAGTAAGCTGAGATCATGCCACTGCACTCAAGCCTGGGTGACAGCATGAGACTCTGTCTCAAAAACAAAACAAAACAAGGATAGCAGAAATATGTGTGGGTAGAGATATATGCCTGGGTGCTTTCATTAACTTCCTTATCTCTAAGGGAGGGGGGAGTTGTACTAGATTTGCTCTTCTTTTACTAACTTTAAGTACAGTTTTATGACTTACTTTGAATGTGTGTGTGTGTGTTGCTTGATAAGCCTGTAGCTGCAGTTAATATATTTGAGCTGGGAAGGGTTACTTACTTGGCTTAAGGGTGATTTTTCTAGCAACATAAAGGGGGACATAAAGGGAGCTATTGAGGGAGGTATGGGTTCAGGGAGGAGGGCGGCAATGAGGTGTGGCTGTGGCCCAGGAATAGTTAAGGAGGCAGACGATTTTGCTGGGATATCTCAGCCTAACAGGGGAACTGGACAAGTGGGGATGATTAGGAAAGAACGTGGAAAGGAGTGCTGGGCTAATTGACACCAGACTTGGGGAGTTATGAGAGGCCTGGAGGCCTTGCTGTCAATTCCGGCAACTGGTCCTTGAAAAGAAGGCAGTGTGGGGTGGGTGCCTCCGTGCTGATTAAGAAAGGGATGGACTTACCTTCCACCATAAGAGTTACCCGAAGCTCGGCGTCTGTGATGGTCCAGGGGGCTTCTGAGATGCGTGGGCAGCAACAGTCTTCAGCCGCCAAGCCGAGGGTTGGAGCTCTAGGAGCTCTGGGAGCTGCTACGTGACTCTTCTTATAAAGGCAGTGTGTTCTGTACCTCAGAGTATCCCTGACCATGTGTCTGGTATCCTTGCCCTTGCATCCCAGGAGTAAAATTGATCAGTGTAGACACAACATGTATCTTACTGGCCCTTTCTGAACTTCTCACTGCCGCTTCAGCTCTTTCAGAGAAAGAGTCTTCCTGTCATCAGTATGCCTTTTTTTCCCCCTCTCCTTACCCACATATGCCCTTTTCCTGTAACATGGCCTCTGTTTTTGTAAGGCTCCCTTGGAGTGGATTACTGGTTCCAGGGCCCCAATTTGCACTAAGGTCTAAGTGCTCATTCCAGCATGCCAGCCACCCCCTTCCTCCTTCATCCCAGTGCTCAAATTCCCCATTCCTTCTTTAATAGAAAGAAATTTGTTCTTCAGCTCATACTTGGACTAGTGTTTCCTGACTGTCCTATTTCCTAGATATCTCCCCAGCTAGAACCACTCTCTATCTACAAAAAAATCGTGCCATGCCCAAGAGTCCTTTCTTTTTTTTTTTTTTGAGACGGAGTTTCCCTCTTTTTACCCAGTTGCTGGAGTACAATGGCGAGATCTTAGCTCGCCGCAACCTCCGTCTCGTGGGTTTAAGCAATTCTCCTGCCTCAGCCTCCTGAGTAGCTGGGACTACAGGCATGTGCCACCATGCTCAGCTAATTTTTGTATTTTTAGTAGAGACGGGGACTCACCATGTTGACCAGGATGATCTCGATCTCTTGACCTTGTGATCCACCTGTCTCAGCCTCCCAAAATGCTGGGATTATAGGCGTGAGCCACCGCGCCCGGCCGAGTCCTTTCTTCTTTTTTAAAAAATTTACTTTTTATTATTTTTTATTTTTTCATTTTGAGATGGAGTTTTGCTCTGTCACCCAGGCTGGAGTGCAGTGGCGCGATCTCGGCTCACTGCAACCTCTGCCTGCCCGCTTCAAGCAACTCTCCTGCCTCAGCCTCCCGAGTAGCTGGGACTACAGGCATGCACCACCATGTCCGGCTAATTATATATATATATATATATATATATATATATATATAAAGTATAAATGGGGTTTCACCATATTGGCCAGGCTGGTCTCAAACTCCTGACCTCGTGATCCACCCACCTTGGCCTCCCAAAGTGCTAGGATTACAGGTGTGAGCCATCATGCCGAGACTAAATTTTCAATCAATATGTGCAGAGTGATTATTATTTAAAAATATTAGCTTGAGGAGAGTTCTCAGACTCAATTTTATTGTCATGAGCTTCTTATAGTGAGGTCTCATAGACTTCCTTTTTCCGTCATGCCACGGACTCTGAGATCATCTGGCACTATGATATTTCTGTTGAGTAATCGAGCCATAAATCAAGATCTTTACTCTTTAATTCCTGTACCACCCTTCTCAAAATGCAGCCTGAGTCTGGAAAATAATACACCTGTAACCAAGGACCAACACCTATTAATCCAACACCTGTTTAATCATTTATCAAACCTGAAATAAAAACCTAATTTCAGCTGGGCACAGTGGCTTATGCCTGTAATCCCAGCACTTTGAGAAGCTGAGGCAGTTGGATCATGAGGTCAGGAGTTTGAGACCAGCCTCGCCAAGATGATGAAACCCCTTCTTTACTAAAAATACAAAAATTAGCCAGGTGTGCTGGGCACAGTGGCTCACACCTGTAATCCCAGCACTTTGGGAGGCTGAGGCAGGTGGATCACCTGAGGTCGGGAGTTTGAGACCAGCCTGACCAATACAGAGAAACCTGTCTCTACTAAAAATACAAAAATTATTGGGCTTGGTGGCATGCACCTGTAGCCCCAGCTACTGGGGAGGCTGAGGCAGGAGAATCACTTGAACCCAGGAGCAGAGGTTGCTGTGAGCTGAGATTGCGCCATTGCACTCCAGCCTGGGCAACAAGAGTGAAACTCCTTCTCAAAAAATTAAAAAAAAAATTATATTAAAAAAAGATGTATATATATATATAAAATCAAAGCCCCACCAATGCTACCTCCTTTTCTATTTTCCAAACTATTCCACCCCACGCCGTCTGCACCGCTCCCTATGAGGCCCCTCAAAGCTGTCTATTCCCATGTCTACATTAGGCTTCTGTACCCATCAAGTCATACCATTTCTCATATTTTCATTTCATTCCACAGAAACTGATTGGTTATCTGAGCTAATGCACCTTGCAATGTTTTCCTAGTGATAAACCCAATGCTAAAGTTAGTTCTTCCACATGTATGCAAACGGTTTCATGCCCATGGGATCCAAATTACGTGAGGTACTCACCTTAACTGTTTAATTTAGTGTATTGACAACAAGTGGTATTCAACTGACATCCTTTTTTCATTGTCTTTTTTCTTCAGTTCTGTTTTTTAATGCTAGCCAATTTTTCTTCAAATTATTTTTCTCCTTATTTCTAAATAAATACTTGAAGTCAAATATAATATATTAGGGCCGGGCATGGTGGCTCACGCCTGTAATCCCAGCACTTTGGGAGGCTGAGACAGGTGGATCACGAGGTCAGGAGTTTAAGACCAGACTGGCCAAAATGGTGAAACCCGATCTCTACTAAAAAATACAAAAATTAGCTGAGCATAGTGGCTCGTGCCTGTAATGCCAGCTACTTGGGAGGCTGAGGTAGGAGAATTGCTTGAACTGGGACCCGGGGGCTGGAGGTTGCAGTGAGCTGAGATTGCGCCACTGCATTCCAGCCTGGGCTAGAGAGCGAGACTCCATCTTAAACAAAACAAAACAAAACATAATAGTTTACTGTCAGCTTTGTTCTTCATTATTTAACTTCTCAAATTGTTGATTTGGTAAAAATTAAGCCTTTAGGGTTTACTCTTTCACTAGGTGACCATCTGGTATGTGAAAAGAACTTTGGCATCAGGCTGGGTGTGGTGGCTCATGCCTGTAATGCCAGCATTTTGGGAGGCCGAGGCATGGGGTTCACTTGAGCCCAGGAGTTCAAGACCAACCTGGGCAACGCCATCTATACAAAAAATACAAAAATTATCTGGGCACAGTGGCATGCGCCTGTAGTCCTGGCTAATTGGGAGGCTTGAGACCGGGAAGCAGAGGTTGCAGTAAGGTCATACCATTGCACTCCAACCTGGGTGATGAGAGGGAATCATTGTCTCAAAAAAAAAAAAAAAAAAAAAAAAATAAATAAATAAAAGAATTTTGGCATCAGATATGTTGATAGAATTACCATTTCTTAAGACTATAGGTTCTTGGCCGGGTGTGGTGGCTCACGCCTATAATCCCAGCACTTTGGGAGGCCAAGGAGGGTGGATCACGAGGTCAAGAGATCCAGACCATCCTTGTCAACAAGGTGAAACCCCGTCTCTACTAAAAATACAAAAAATTAGCTGGGCATGGTGGCGCATGCCTGTAATCCCAGCTACTCGGGAGGCTGAGGTAGGAGAATTGCCTGAACCCAGGAGGCAGAGGTTGCGGTGAGCCTAGATCGCGCCATTGCACTCCAGCCTGGGTAACAAGAGCGAAACTCCTTCTCAAAAAAAAAAAAAAAGATTGAGACCATTCTGGTCAACAAGGTGAAACCCCGTCTCTACTAAAAATACAAAAATTAGGTAGGCATGGTTGTGCGCGTCTATAGTCTTAGCTACTCGGGAGGCTGAGGCAGGAGAATTGCCTGAACCCAGGAGGCGGAGGTTGCGGTGAGCCGAGATTGTGCCATTGCACTCCAATCTGGGTAACAACAGTGAAACTTTGTCTCAAAAAAAAAAAAGACTATAGGTTCTGGGTTTGTTCCACTAGAGTTTTATTATATTTGAGTTAGTCGACTATGAATATATATTTTATTTTGAGATGGAGTCTTGCTCTGTTGCCCAGGTTCACTTGATCTTGGTTCACTGCAACCTCTGCCTCCCAGGTTCAAGTGATTCTCCTGCCTCAGCCTCCCGAGTACCTGGGATTACAGGCACCTGCCACCATGCACAGCTAATTTTTGTATTTTCAGTAGAGACGGGATTTCACCATGTTAGTCAGGCTGGTCTTGAACACCTGACCTCAGGTGATCTACCTGCCTTGGCCTCCCAAAGTGCTAGGACTACCAGCGTGAACCACCATGCACAGCTGACAAAAGATTTTAATGGTTAAATGTGTTGTGAAGTGTACAAAGATGCTACTGCTATTGGATTCCATTATAAGGTCTAAGGCATGAGTAAAAACGAGAAGTTAAATAAGGTAGAAAAACAAAGAAGGGGGCTAGGCCTGGTGACTCACACCTGTAATCCCAACACTTTGGGAAGCCAAGGTGGGAGAATCTCTTGAGGTTAGGAGTTTGAAACTAGTCTGAGCAACGTAGTGAGACTCCTGTCTCTACAAAAATAAAAATAAAAGTAAAAATACAAATTTGCCAGGTGAGGTGTTGTGCCTACAGTCTTAGCTACTCTGGAGGCTGAGTGGGAGGATCACTGGAGCCCAGGAGTTCAAGGCTGCAGACAGCCATGACTGTACCACTTACACTCCCGCCTGGGCAACAGAGTGTGACCCTTTCTCTATTTAAAAAAAGAAAGGGCTGGGTGTGGTGGCTCACGCCTCTAATCCCAGCACTTTGGGAGGATCCACTTTGGGTGGATCATGAGGCAGATCAGGAGATCAAGACCACACTGACCAATGTGGTGAAACCCCGTTTCTACTAAAATACAAAAAAAAAAAAAAAAAAAAAAAAAATAGCTGGGCATGGTGGTGGGCACCTGTAGTTCCAGCTACTCAGGAGGCTGAGGCAGGGAAATCGCTTGAACCCGGGTGGCGGAGATTGCAGTGAGCCAAGATTGCACCACTGCACTCCAGCCTGGCAACAGGGCAAGACTTCATCTCAAAAAAAAAAATAAAAAGAAAAGGATTAAGGAAGGAAGGAGTAAAGGAAATATGAAAGAAAGGAAGGAAAGAAGAAAAAAGAAAGAAGGAAGGAAGGAGGAAAAGAAGGAAGGGGAAAATATGTTTATAGTGGGTAGTAGTGAAGTTCATTTAATCATTTACTCAGTAATTTATTCAAATCTATTGCTAACTAACATGTTTCAGGCAGTGTGATAGGGTTTGGAACAAAATGTACAAAATCCGTATCTCACATAATTTACAGTTCAGTGTTATTAAGGCATGTAAATAGGCAATCATGGTAGAGCATGATAATGACTTTGATGCAGAATAGGGTACTGAGGTCACATAGAGATTACACCTAGGAACCTTTATTTTATTTTTATTTATTTATTTTTTTGAGACAGTGTTTCGCTCTTTAGCCCAGGCTGGAGTGCAATGGCGAGATCTTGGCTCACTTAACATCTGTCCCCTGGATTCAAGCAAGTCTCCTGCCTCAGCCTCCTGAGTAGCTGGGATTATAGGTGCCTGTGATCACACCTGGCTAATTTTTGTATTTTTAGTAGAGATGAGTTTCGATAAGTTGGCCAGGCTGGTCTTGAACTTCTGACCTCAGGTGATCCACCTGCCTCAGCCTCCCAAAGTTCTAGGATTACAGGCCTTAGTCACCATGTGTGTCTTCTAAGAGCTTTTACGAAGTGACTTTCCCATTGCACTTAATCATTTTTGTTGACACCTTAGGGAGGATTACCTTGTTTGGGATTGGGCATCTGGGAAAATCGATTTTGATAGAGCCCTTAAAAATCTTGCTTTTCTTGGGTATAATGAACTGGTCCAATACAATTAATCTATGAGAGAATCATCAAATTCCATTTTCTGAGATGATTTGCAGGTTTGGAATGATAGAACACTTTTCTGAGCAGCTCATTCGGTGTTTGAGTGTTATTTGACATAATCATGTCTTGGTCAACAGGTCCTTCCACTGGCGATCCCACTCTGAGGTAAGAATAATACCATCACAGTACTCATTTGATTCGATCAAGGATAAATGGGTATTTAAGAGCTGTGCATGGTGGCACATGCGCCTATAGTCCCAGCCACTCAGGAGGCTGAAGCGGGAGCGGGAGGATCTCTTGAGCCCAGGAGGTCAAGCCTGCAGTGAACTATGATTGCACCACTGCACTCCAGCCGGGTTGACAGACTAAGACCCTGTCTCGTAAAAAAAAAAAAAAAAAAAAAAGGAACTGTGGATATAGCTTCCGATATTATTCCTTTTCTCTTTTGTCATTTTCCTATTCTTTCCTTTTTGCCTTTTCCAATGCCATTTTCTATGATTTTTTATATCTTTGCTCTTATGTCTTTTGATCTCTTTAAATAAATGACTCTGTAGCTTGCTTGTCTGTTACTGTCTTACAATTTCTCTTTTTTTTTTTTTTTTTTGAAACGGAGTTTCGCTCTTGTTACCCAGTCTGGAGTGCAATGGCGCAATCTCGGTTCACCACAACCTCGCCTCCTGGATTCAGGCAATTCTCCTGCCTCAGCCTCCCGAGTAGCTGGGACTACAGGTGTGCGCCACTGTGCCCAGCTAATTTTTGTATTTTTAGTAGAGACAGGTTTCACCTTGTTGACCAGGATGGTCTCGATCTCTTGACCTCGTGTTCCACCCTCCTCGGCCTCCCAAAGTGCTGGGATTACAGGCATGAGCCACCGCACCTGGCTCTCTTCTCTTTTTTAATCGTGTGCTTTTATAGCCATTAGTGAAATACCTGGGAAACTCATTTGTCACTTTAAGTTCATCCTCATTTTATACTGTCTGCCCATTTTTCAGACATATTACAGGAAAGTCATGCCAAGGAATACTATCTCATGATAGGTGAAAGGATTGGTCTATGTAATAAATGAACGTGGCACTTTAGGGATGAGTGGGAACTATTAGAATGTAATAAGCTCGTGACTCAACCATACTGCAAAGAAGAGTCTGCAGCTCAATTCTGAGTCTCCCTTGAGTCATGGCTTTCAGACATAGAGTGTTAAATCTAAAGATATCACTGAGAGCAATTAGAATTTCTTTCTTTTTAAGAGTTATAATCCAATCTTTATTTAAAAATCTAATCTACCAGCTTAGCATTTTCCACCAACTCAGGGAGCTGAAACTTTCACAGGCTTCGCAATCTTTTGTTTAGGTTCTGCTTTTGTAGGTGCCTTAGCAGCAGCCATTGCAGTTTTTTTAGATGCTTGCTTAGCCTTTTTTGCTTCCTTGGCAGCCCTGATAGCTTGTTCTCGTTGAGCCTTTCTAACTTCAGGTTTCTGATTCCTCTTGGCCATTATATCAGCAAGAGATGCACCAGCAATGGCCCTCTGGAATTTGACTGCTCGGCATGTTCTTTTCTTTTGAATTTCTTCCGACTGTCCCTTTTTGTGCTTTCTTTTGTAGAGGACAGTCCAGTTTATCTGCCGAGGATTCCTCTTGGAAAGCAACGCTGACTCGCATTTTGCATTAAGAAACTGGAAAACCTTCCTGTCGGCATAGCGCCTCCCATGTCCGGGGTAGATCTTGTACCCGCTGAAACCGCACAGCTCGACCTTCATGGCGGCGGCTCCAAGGGAGGAGAAACGATGGCGAAGAGCTAGAATTTCTTTTTTTCTTTCTTTCTTTTTTTTTTTTTTGAGATGGAGTTTTGCTCTTGTTACCCAGGCTGGAGGGCAGTGGCTCGATCTCGGCTCACCGCAACCTCCG